>NC_054500.1:8677498-9039977 GCF_017639515.1 Carcharodon carcharias
ACAGCAAGAGTTCAGGGTATAAAACAGCAAGAGATCAGGGTATAAAACAGCAAGAGTTCAGGGTATAAAACAGCAAGAGTTCAGGATATAAAACAGCAAGAGTTCAGGGTATAAAACAGCAAGAGTTCAGGGTATAAAACAGCAAGAGTTCAGGGTATAAAACAGCAAGAGATCAGGGTATAAAACAGCAAGAGATCAGGGTATAAAACAGCAAGAGATCAGGGTATAAAACAGCAAGAGTTCACGGTATAAAACAGCAAGTGTTCAGGGTCTAAAATAGTGAGAGATTGAGAAATTGAACAGGGGATAAGAGCGCGAGACTTCAGGAGTTACAACAGTGAGAGTTCGAGGGATAAAACAGCCAAAGTTCAAGGGATAAATAAGCAAAAGCTCACAGGATAAAACAGCATTGGTTAAGGAGATAAAACATTGTGAGTTTGAGAGATAAAACACTGAGAGAACAGTTGATAAAACAGCGAGAGTTCAGGAGATGGAACAGTGAGAGATTGGCAAATATAACAGCCAGAGTTCAGGGTATAAAAGAGCTAGAGTTCCCTGGAGAAAATAGCAGGAGTTCAAGGATAAAAGAGCAAGAGTTCAGAGGATAAAACAGCAATATGTAAGGAGATAAAACATGGTGAGTTTGAGAGATAAAACACTGAGAGAACAGGAGATAAAACAGCCGTAGTTCAGGGTATAAAACAGCTGGAGTTCAGGGTATAAAACAGCAAGAATTCAGGAGATAAAACAGCTGGAGTTCAGGGTATAAAACAGCTGGAGTTCAAGGTATAAAACAGCAAGAGATCAGGGTTTAAAACAGCAAGAGTTTTGGGTATAAAATAGCAAGAGTTCGTGGTATAAAACAGCAAGAGATCAGGGTATAAAACAACAAGATTTCCGGGTATAAAACAGCAAGATTTCAGGGTGTAAAACAGCAAGAGTTCAGGGTATAAAACAGCAAGAGTTCAGGGTATAAAAGAGCTAGAGTTCCCTGGAGAAAATAGCAGGAGTTCAAGGGATAAAAGAGCAAGAGTTCAGAGGATAAAACAGCAATATGTAAGGAGATAAAACATGGTGAGTTTGAGAGATAAAACACTGAGAGAACAGGAGATAAAACAGCCGTAGTTCAGGGTTTAAAACAGCTGGAGTTCAGGGTATAAAACAGCAAGAATTCAGGAGATAAAACAGCTGGAGTTCAAGGTATAAAACAGCAAGAGTTCAGGGTATAAAACAGCAAGAGATCAGGGTACAAAACAGCAAGAGTTCAGGGTATAAAACAGCAAGAGTTCAGGGTATGAAACAGCAAGTCATCAGTGTATAAAACAGCAGGAGATCAGGGTATAAAACAGCAAGAGTTCAGGGTATAAAACAGCAAGAGTTCAGGGTATAAAACAGCAAGAGTTCAGGATATAAAACAGCAAGAGTTCAGGGAATAAAACAGCAAGAGTTCAGGGTATAAAACAGCATGAGTTCAGGGTATAAAACAGCAAGTGATCAGGGTATAAAACAGCAAGAGATCAGGGTATAAAACAGCAAGAGATCAGGGCATAAAACAGCAAGAGTTCAGGGTATAAAACAGCAAGAGTTCAGGGTCTAAAATAGTGAGAGATTGAGAAATTGAACAGGGGATAAGAGCGCGAGTGTTCAGGAGTTACAACAGTGAGAGTTCGAGGGATAAAACAGCCAAAGTTCAAGGGATAAATAAGCAAAAGCTCATAGGATAAAACAGCATTAGTTAAGGAGATAAAACATTGTGAGTTTGAGAGATAAAACACTGAGAGATCAGTTGATAAAACAGCGAGAGTTCAGGAGATGGAACAGTGAGAGATTGGCAAATATAACAGCCAGAGTTCAGGGTATAAAAGAGCTAGAGTTCCCTGGAGAAAATAGCAGGAGTTCAAGGGATAAAAGAGCAAGAGTTCAGAGGATAAAACAGCAATATGTAAGGAGATAAAACATGGTGAGTTTGAGAGATAAAACACTGAGAGAACAGGAGATAAAACAGCCGTAGTTCAGGGTTTAAAACAGCAGGAGTTCAAGGTATAAAACAGCTGGAGTTCAGGGTACAAATCAGCAAGAGTTCAGGGTATAAAACAGCAAGAGATCAGGCTATAAAACAGCAAGAGTTCAGGGTATAAAACAGCAAGAGATCAGGGTAAAAAACAGCAAGAGATCAGGGTACAAAACAGCAAGAGTTCAGGGTATGAAACAGCAAGTCATCAGTGTATAAAACAGCAGGAGATCAGGGTATAAAACAGCAAGAGTTCAGGGTATAAAACAGCAAGAGTTCAGGGTATAAAACAGCAAGTGATCAGGGTATAAAACAGCAAGAGATCAGGGTATAAAACAGCAAGAGTTCAGGGTATGAAACAGCAAGTCATCAGTGTATAAAACAGCAGGAGATCAGGGTATAAAACAGCAAGAGTTCAGGGTATAAAACAGCAAGAGTTCAGGATATAAAACAGCAAGAGTTCAGGGAATAAAACAGCAAGAGTTCAGGGTATAAAACAGCAAGAGTTCAGGGTATAAAACAGCAAGTGATCAGGGTATAAAACAGCAAGAGATCAGGGTATAAAACAGCAAGAGATCAGGGCATAAAACAGCAAGAGTTCACGGTATAAAACAGCAAGAGTTCAGGGTCTAAAATAGTGAGAGATTGAGAAATTGAACAGGGGATAAGAGCGCGAGTGTTCAGGAGTTACAACAGTGAGAGTTCGAGGGATAAAACAGCCAAAGTTCAAGGGATAAATAAGCAAAAGCTCATAGGATAAAACAGCATTGGTTAAGGAGATAAAACATTGTGAGCTTGAGAGATAAAACACTGAGAGATCAGTTGATAAAACAGCGAGAGTTCAGGAGATGGAACAGTGAGAGATTGGCAAATATAACAGCCAGAGTTCAGGGTATAAAAGAGCTAGAGTTCCCTGGAGAAAATAGCAGGAGTTCAAGGGATAAAAGAGCAAGAGTTCAGAGGATAAAACAGCAATATGTAAGGAGATAAAACATGGTGAGTTTGAGAGATAAAACACTGAGAGAACAGGAGATAAAACAGCCGTAGTTCAGGGTATAAAACAGCTGGAGTTCAGGGTATAAAACAGCTGGAGTTCAAGGTATAAAACAGCAAGAGATCAGGGTTTAAACAGCAAGAGTTTTGGGTATAAAATAGCAAGAGTTCGTGGTATAAAACAGCAAGAGATCAGGATATAAAACAACAAGATTTCCGGGTATAAAACAGCAAGATTTCAGGGTATAAAACAGCAAGAGTTCAGGGTATAAAACAGCAAGAGTTCAGGTTATAAAAGAACTAGAGTTCCCTGGAGAAAATAGCAGGAGTTCAAGGGATAAAAGAGCAAGAGTTCAGAGGATAAAACAGCAATATGTAAGGAGATAAAACATGGTGAGTTTGAGAGATAAAACACTGAGAGAACAGGAGATAAAACAGCCGTAGTTCAGGGTTTAAAACAGCTGGAGTTCAGGGTATAAAACAGCAAGAGTTCAGGGTATAAAACAGCAAGAGATCAGGGTACAAAACAGCAAGGGTTCAGGGTATAAAACAGCAAGAGTTCAGGGTATGAAACAGCAAGAGTTCAGGGTATAAAACAGCATGAGTTCAGGGTATAAAACAGCAAGAGTTCAGGATATAAAACAGCAAGAGTTCAGGGAATAAAACAGCAAGAGTTCAGGGTATAAAACAGCATGAGTTCAGGGTATAAAACAGCAAGAGATCAGGGTACAAAACAGCAAGAGTTCAGGGTATGAAACAGCAAGTCATCAGTGTATAAAACAGCAGGAGATCAGGGTATAAAACAGCAAGAGTTCAGGGTATAAAACAGCAAGAGTTCAGGGTATAAAACAGCAAGTGATCAGGGTATAAAACAGCAAGAGATCAGGGTATAAAACAGCAAGAGTTCAGGGTATGAAACAGCAAGTCATCAGTGTATAAAACAGCAGGAGATCAGGGTATAAAACAGCAAGAGTTCAGGGTATAAAACAGCAAGAGTTCAGGATATAAAACAGCAAGAGTTCAGGGAATAAAACAGCAAGAGTTCAGGGTATAAAACAGCAAGAGTTCAGGGTATAAAACAGCAAGTGATCAGGGTATAAAACAGCAAGAGATCAGGGTATAAAACAGCAAGAGATCAGGGCATAAAACAGCAAGAGTTCACGGTATAAAACAGCAAGAGTTCAGGGTCTAAAATAGTGAGAGATTGAGAAATTGAACAGGGGATAAGAGCGCGAGTGTTCAGGAGTTACAACAGTGAGAGTTCGAGGGATAAAACAGCCAAAGTTCAAGGGATAAATAAGCAAAAGCTCACAGGATAAAACAGCATTGGTTAAGGAGATAAAACATTGTGAGTTTGAGAGATAAAACACTGAGAGAACAGTTGATAAAACAGCGAGAGTTCAGGAGATGGAACAGTGAGAGATTGGCAAATATAACAGCCAGAGTTCAGGGTATAAAAGAGCTAGAGTTCCCTGGAGAAAATAGCAGGAGTTCAAGGGATAAAAGAGCAAGAGTTCAGAGGATAAAACAGCAATATGTAAGGAGATAAAACATGGTGAGTTTGAGAGATAAAACACTGAGAGAACAGGAGATAAAACAGCCTTAGTTCAGGGTATAAAACAGCTGGAGTTCAGGGTATAAAACAGCAAGAATTCAGGAGATAAAACAGCTGGAGTTCAGGGTATAAAACAGCTGGAGTTCAAGGTATAAAACAGCAAGAGATCAGGGTTTAAAACAGCAAGAGTTTTGGGTATAAAATAGCAAGAGTTCGTGGTATAAAACAGCAAGAGATCAGGGTATAAAACAACAAGATTTCCGGGTATAAAACAGCAAGATTTCAGGGTGTAAAACAGCAAGAGTTCAGGGTATAAAACAGCAAGAGTTCAGGGTATAAAAGAGCTAGAGTTCCCTGGAGAAAATAGCAGGAGTTCAAGGGATAAAAGAGCAAGAGTTCAGAGGATAAAACAGCAATATGTAAGGAGATAAAACATGGTGAGTTTGAGAGATAAAACACTGAGAGAACAGGAGATAAAACAGCCGTAGTTCAGGGTTTAAAACAGCTGGAGTTCAGGGTATAAAACAGCAAGAATTCAGGAGATAAAACAGCTGGAGTTCAAGGTATAAAACAGCAAGAGTTCAGGGTATAAAACAGCAAGAGATCAGGGTACAAAACAGCAAGAGTTCAGGGTATAAAACAGCAAGAGTTCAGGGTATGAAACAGCAAGTCATCAGTGTATAAAACAGCAGGAGATCAGGGTATAAAACAGCAAGAGTTCAGGGTATAAAACAGCAAGAGTTCAGGGTATAAAACAGCAAGAGTTCAGGATATAAAACAGCAAGAGTTCAGGGAATAAAACAGCAAGAGTTCAGGGTATAAAACAGCATGAGTTCAGGGTATAAAACAGCAAGTGATCAGGGTATAAAACAGCAAGAGATCAGGGTATAAAACAGCAAGAGATCAGGGCATAAAACAGCAAGAGTTCAGGGTATAAAACAGCAAGAGTTCAGGGTCTAAAATAGTGAGAGATTGAGAAATTGAACAGGGGATAAGAGCGCGAGTGTTCAGGAGTTACAACAGTGAGAGTTCGAGGGATAAAACAGCCAAAGTTCAAGGGATAAATAAGCAAAAGCTCATAGGATAAAACAGCATTAGTTAAGGAGATAAAACATTGTGAGTTTGAGAGATAAAACACTGAGAGATCAGTTGATAAAACAGCGAGAGTTCAGGAGATGGAACAGTGAGAGATTGGCAAATATAACAGCCAGAGTTCAGGGTATAAAAGAGCTAGAGTTCCCTGGAGAAAATAGCAGGAGTTCAAGGGATAAAAGAGCAAGAGTTCAGAGGATAAAACAGCAATATGTAAGGAGATAAAACATGGTGAGTTTGAGAGATAAAACACTGAGAGAACAGGAGATAAAACAGCCGTAGTTCAGGGTTTAAAACAGCAGGAGTTCAAGGTATAAAACAGCTGGAGTTCAGGGTACAAATCAGCAAGAGTTCAGGGTATAAAACAGCAAGAGATCAGGCTATAAAACAGCAAGAGTTCAGGGTATAAAACAGCAAGAGATCAGGGTACAAAACAGCAAGAGATCAGGGTACAAAACAGCAAGTGTTCAGGGTATGAAACAGCAAGTCATCAGTGTATAAAACAGCAGGAGATCAGGGTATAAAACAGCAAGAGTTCAGGGTATAAAACAGCAAGAGTTCAGGATATAAAACAGCAAGAGTTCAGGGAATAAAACAGCAAGAGTTCAGGGTATAAAACAGCAAGAGTTCAGGGTATAAAACAGCAAGCGATCAGGGTATAAAACAGCAAGAGATCAGGGTATAAAACAGCAAGAGATCAGGGCATAAAACAGCAAGAGTTCACGGTATAAAACAGCAAGAGTTCAGGGTCTAAAATAGTGAGAGATTGAGAAATTGAACAGGGGATAAGAGCGCGAGTGTTCAGGAGTTACAACAGTGAGAGTTCGAGGGATAAAACAGCCAAAGTTCAAGGGATAAATAAGCAAAAGCTCACAGGATAAAACAGCATTGGTTAAGGAGATAAAACATTGTGAGTTTGAGAGATAAAACACTGAGAGAACAGTTGATAAAACAGCGAGAGTTCAGGAGATGGAACAGTGAGAGATTGGCAAATATAACAGCCAGAGTTCAGGGTATAAAAGAGCTAGAGTTCCCTGGAGAAAATAGCAGGAGTTCAAGGGATAAAAGAGCAAGAGTTCAGAGGATAAAACAGCAATATGTAAGGAGATAAAACATGGTGAGTTTGAGAGATAAAACACTGAGAGAACAGGAGATAAAACAGCCGTAGTTCAGGGTATAAAACAGCTGGAGTTCAGGGTATAAAACAGCAAGAATTCAGGAGATAAAACAGCTGGAGTTCAGGGTATAAAACAGCTGGAGTTCAAGGTATAAAACAGCAAGAGATCAGGGTTTAAAACAGCAAGAGTTTTGGGTATAAAATAGCAAGAGTTCGTGGTATAAAACAGCAAGAGATCAGGGTATAAAACAACAAGATTTCCGGGTATAAAACAGCAAGATTTCAGGGTGTAAAACAGCAAGAGTTCAGGGTATAAAACAGCAAGAGTTCAGGGTATAAAAGAGCTAGAGTTCCCTGGAGAAAATAGCAGGAGTTCAAGGGATAAAAGAGCAAGAGTTCAGAGGATAAAACAGCAATATGTAAGGAGATAAAACATGGTGAGTTTCAGAGATAAAACACTGAGAGAACAGGAGATAAAACAGCCGTAGTTCAGGGTTTAAAACAGCTGGAGTTCAGGGTATAAAACAGCAAGAATTCAGGAGATAAAACAGCTGGAGTTCAAGGTATAAAACAGCAAGAGTTCAGGGTATAAAACAGCAAGAGATCAGGGTACAAAACAGCAAGAGTTCAGGGTATAAAACAGCAAGAGTTCAGGGTATGAAACAGCAAGTCATCAGTGTATAAAACAGCAGGAGATCAGGGTATAAAACAGCAAGAGTTCAGGGTATAAAACAGCAAGAGTTCAGGGTATAAAACAGCAAGAGTTCAGGATATAAAACAGCAAGAGTTCAGGGAATAAAACAGCAAGAGTTCAGGGTATAAAACAGCATGAGTTCAGGGTATAAAACAGCAAGTGATCAGGGTATAAAACAGCAAGAGATCAGGGTATAAAACAGCAAGAGATCAGGGCATAAAACAGCAAGAGTTCAGGGTATAAAACAGCAAGAGTTCAGGGTCTAAAATAGTGAGAGATTGAGAAATTGAACAGGGGATAAGAGCGCGAGTGTTCAGGAGTTACAACAGTGAGAGTTCGAGGGATAAAACAGCCAAAGTTCAAGGGATAAATAAGCAAAAGCTCATAGGATAAAACAGCATTGGTTAAGGAGATAAAACATTGTGAGTTTGAGAGATAAAACACTGAGAGATCAGTTGATAAAACAGCGAGAGTTCAGGAGATGGAACAGTGAGAGATTGGCAAATATAACAGCCAGAGTTCAGGGTATAAAAGAGCTAGAGTTCCCTGGAGAAAATAGCAGGAGTTCAAGGGATAAAAGAGCAAGAGTTCAGAGGATAAAACAGCAATATGTAAGGAGATAAAACATGGTGAGTTTGAGAGATAAAACACTGAGAGAACAGGAGATAAAACAGCCGTAGTTCAGGGTTTAAAACAGCAGGAGTTCAAGGTATAAAACAGCTGGAGTTCAGGGTACAAATCAGCAAGAGTTCAGGGTATAAAACAGCAAGAGATCAGGCTATAAAACAGCAAGAGTTCAGGGTATAAAACAGCAAGAGATCAGGGTACAAAACAGCAAGAGATCAGGGTACAAAACAGCAAGAGTTCAGGGTATGAAACATCAAGTCATCAGTGTATAAAACAGCAGGAGATCAGGGTATAAAACAGCAAGAGTTCAGGGTATAAAACAGCAAGAGTTCAGGGTATAAAACAGCAAGTGATCAGGATATAAAACAGCAAGAGATCAGGGTATAAAACAGCAAGAGTTCAGGGTATGAAACAGCAAGTCATCAGTGTATAAAACAGCAGGAGATCAGGGTATAACAGCAACAGCAAGAGTTCAGGGTATAAAACAGCAAGAGTTCAGGATATAAAACAGCAAGAGTTCAGGGAATAAAACAGCAAGAGTTCAGGGTATAAAACAGCAAGAGTTCAGGGTATAAAACAGCAAGTGATCAGGGTATAAAACAGCAAGAGATCAGGGTATAAAACAGCAAGAGATCAGGGCATAAAACAGCAAGAGTTCACGGTATAAAACAGCAAGAGTTCAGGGTCTAAAATAGTGAGAGATTGAGAAATTGAACAGGGGATAAGAGCGCGAGTGTTCAGGAGTTACAACAGTGAGAGTTCGAGGGATAAAACAGCCAAAGTTCAAGGGATAAATAAGCAAAAGCTCATAGGATAAAACAGCATTGGTTAAGGAGATAAAACATTGTGAGTTTGAGAGATAAAACACTGAGAGATCAGTTGATAAAACAGCGAGAGTTCAGGAGATGGAACAGTGAGAGATTGGCAAATATAACAGCCAGAGTTCAGGGTATAAAAGAGCTAGAGTTCCCTGGAGAAAATAGCAGGAGTTCAAGGGATAAAAGAGCAAGAGTTCAGAGGATAAAACAGCAATATGTAAGGAGATAAAACATGGTGAGTTTGAGAGATAAAACACTGAGAGAACAGGAGATAAAACAGCCGTAGTTCAGGGTATAAAACAGCTGGAGTTCAGGGTATAAAACAGCTGGAGTTCAAGGTATAAAACAGCAAGAGATCAGGGTTTAAAACAGCAAGAGTTTTGGGTATAAAATAGCAAGAGTTCGTGGTATAAAACAGCAAGAGATCAGGATATAAAACAACAAGATTTCCGGGTATAAAACAGCAAGATTTCAGGGTATAAAACAGCAAGAGTTCAGGGTATAAAACAGCAAGAGTTCAGGTTATAAAAGAACTAGAGTTCCCTGGAGAAAATAGCAGGAGTTCAAGGGATAAAAGAGCAAGAGTTCAGAGGATAAAACAGCAATATGTAAGGAGATAAAACATGGTGAGTTTGAGAGATAAAACACTGAGAGAACAGGAGATAAAACAGCCGTAGTTCAGGGTTTAAAACAGCTGGAGTTCAGGGTATAAAACAGCAAGAGTTCAGGGTATAAAACAGCAAGAGATCAGGGTACAAAACAGCAAGAGTTCAGGGTATAAAACAGCAAGAGTTCAGGGTATGAAACAGCAAGAGTTCAGGGTATAAAACAGCATGAGTTCAGGGTATAAAACAGCAAGAGTTCAGGATATAAAACAGCAAGAGTTCAGGGAATAAAACAGCAAGAGTTCAGGGTATAAAACAGCATGAGTTCAGGGTATAAAACAGCAAGAGATCAGGGTACAAAACAGCAAGAGTTCAGGGTATGAAACAGCAAGTCATCAGTGTATAAAACAGCAGGAGATCAGGGTATAAAACAGCAAGAGTTCAGGGTATAAAACAGCAAGAGTTCAGGGTATAAAACAGCAAGTGATCAGGGTATAAAACAGCAAGAGATCAGGGTATAAAACAGCAAGAGTTCAGGGTATGAAACAGCAAGTCATCAGTGTATAAAACAGCAGGAGATCAGGGTATAAAACAGCAAGAGTTCAGGGTATAAAACAGCAAGAGTTCAGGATATAAAACAGCAAGAGTTCAGGGAATAAAACAGCAAGAGTTCAGGGTATAAAACAGCAAGAGTTCAGGGTATAAAACAGCAAGCGATCAGGGTATAAAACAGCAAGAGATCAGGGTATAAAACAGCAAGAGATCAGGGCATAAAACAGCAAGAGTTCACGGTATAAAACAGCAAGAGTTCAGGGTCTAAAATAGTGAGAGATTGAGAAATTGAACAGGGGATAAGAGCGCGAGTGTTCAGGAGTTACAACAGTGAGAGTTCGAGGGATAAAACAGCCAAAGTTCAAGGGATAAATAAGCAAAAGCTCACAGGATAAAACAGCATTGGTTAAGGAGATAAAACATTGTGAGTTTGAGAGATAAAACACTGAGAGAACAGTTGATAAAACAGCGAGAGTTCAGGAGATGGAACAGTGAGAGATTGGCAAATATAACAGCCAGAGTTCAGGGTATAAAAGAGCTAGAGTTCCCTGGAGAAAATAGCAGGAGTTCAAGGGATAAAAGAGCAAGAGTTCAGAGGATAAAACAGCAATATGTAAGGAGATAAAACATGGTGAGTTTGAGAGATAAAACACTGAGAGAACAGGAGATAAAACAGCCGAAGTTCAGGGTATAAAACAGCTGGAGTTCAGGGTATAAAACAGCAAGAATTCAGGAGATAAAACAGCTGGAGTTCAAGGTATAAAACAGCTGGAGTTCAAGGTATAAAACAGCAAGAGATCAGGGTTTAAAACAGCAAGAGTTTTGGGTATAAAATAGCAAGAGTTCGTGGTATAAAACAGCAAGAGATCAGGGTATAAAACAACAAGATTTCCGGGTATAAAACAGCAAGATTTCAGGGTGTAAAAACAGCAAGAGTTCAGGGTATAAAACAGCAAGAGTTCAGGGTATAAAAGAGCTAGAGTTCCCTGGAGAAAATAGCAGGAGTTCAAGGGATAAAAGAGCAAGAGTTCAGAGGATAAAACAGCAATATGTAAGGAGATAAAACATGGTGAGTTTGAGAGATAAAACACTGAGAGAACAGGAGATAAAACAGCCGTAGTTCAGGGTTTAAAACAGCTGGAGTTCAGGGTATAAAACAGCAAGAATTCAGGAGATAAAACAGCTGGAGTTCAAGGTATAAAACAGCAAGAGTTCAGGGTATAAAACAGCAAGAGATCAGGGTACAAAACAGCAAGAGTTCAGGGTATAAAACAGCAAGAGTTCAGGGTATGAAACAGCAAGTCATCAGTGTATAAAACAGCAGGAGATCAGGGTATAAAACAGCAAGAGTTCAGGGTATAAAACAGCAAGAGTTCAGGGTATAAAACAGCAAGAGTTCAGGATATAAAACAGCAAGAGTTCAGGGAATAAAACAGCAAGAGTTCAGGGTATAAAACAGCATGAGTTCAGGGTATAAAACAGCAAGTGATCAGGGTATAAAACAGCAAGAGATCAGGGTATAAAACAGCAAGAGATCAGGGCATAAAACAGCAAGAGTTCAGGGTATAAAACAGCAAGAGTTCAGGGTCTAAAATAGTGAGAGATTGAGAAATTGAACAGGGGATAAGAGCGCGAGTGTTCAGGAGTTACAACAGTGAGAGTTCGAGGGATAAAACAGCCAAAGTTCAAGGGATAAATAAGCAAAAGCTCACAGGATAAAACAGCATTGGTTAAGGAGATAAAACATTGTGAGTTTGAGAGATAAAACACTGAGAGAACAGTTGATAAAACAGCGAGAGTTCAGGAGATGGAACAGTGAGAGATTGGCAAATATAACAGCCAGAGTTCAGGGTATAAAAGAGCTAGAGTTCCCTGGAGAAAATAGCAGGAGTTCAAGGGATAAAAGAGCAAGAGTTCAGAGGATAAAACAGCAATATGTAAGGAGATAAAACATGGTGAGTTTGAGAGATAAAACACTGAGAGAACAGGAGATAAAACAGCCGTAGTTCAGGGTTTAAAACAGCAGGAGTTCAAGGTATAAAACAGCTGGAGTTCAGGGTACAAATCAGCAAGAGTTCAGGGTATAAAACAGCAAGAGATCAGGCTATAAAACAGCAAGAGTTCAGGGTATAAAACAGCAAGAGATCAGGGTGCAAAACAGCAAGAGATCAGGGTACAAAACAGCAAGTGTTCAGGGTATGAAACAGCAAGTCATCAGTGTATAAAACAGCAGGAGATCAGGGTATAAAACAGCAAGAGTTCAGGGTATAAAACAGCAAGAGTTCAGGGTATAAAACAGCAAGTGATCAGGATATAAAACAGCAAGAGATCAGGGTATAAAACAGCAAGAGTTCAGGGTATGAAACAGCAAGTCATCAGTGTATAAAACAGCAGGAGATCAGGGTATAAAACAGCAAGAGTTCAGGGTATAAAACAGCAAGAGTTCAGGGTATAAAACAGCAAGTGATCAGGATATAAAACAGCAAGAGTTCAGGTTATAAAAGAACTAGAGTTCCCTGGAGAAAATAGCAGGAGTTCAAGGGATAAAAGAGCAAGAGTTCAGAGGATAAAACAGCAATATGTAAGGAGATAAAACATGGTGAGTTTGAGAGATAAAACACTGAGAGAACAGGAGATAAAACAGCCGTAGTTCAGGGTTTAAAACAGCTGGAGTTCAGGGTATAAATCAGCAAGAGTTCAGGGTATAAAACAGCAAGAGATCAGGGTACAAAACAGCAAGAGTTCAGGGTATGAAACAGCAAGTCATCAGTGTATAAAACAGCAGGAGATCAGGGTATAAAACAGCAAGAGTTCAGGGTATAAAGCAGCAAGGGTTCAGGATATAAAACAGCAAGAGTTCAGGGAATAAAACAGCAAGAGTTCAGGGTATAAAACAGCATGAATTCAGGGTATAAAACAGCAAGTGATCAGTGTATAAAACAGCAAGAGATCAGGGTATATAACAACAAGAGATCAGGGCATAAAACAGCAAGAGTTCAGGGTATAAAACAGCAAGAGTTCAGGGTCTAAAATAGTGAGAGATTGAGAAATTGAACAGGGGATAAGAGCGCGAGTGTTCAGGAGTTACAACAGTGAGAGTTCGAGGGATAAAACAGCCAAAGTTCAAGGGATAAATAAGCAAAAGCTCATAGGATAAAACAGCATTAGTTAAGGAGATAAAACATTGTGAGTTTGAGAGATAAAACACTGAGAGATCAGTTGATAAAACAGCGAGAGTTCAGGAGATGGAACAGTGAGAGATTGGCAAATATAACAGCCAGAGTTCAGGGTATAAAAGAGCTAGGGTTCCCTGGAGAAAATAGCAGGAGTTCAAGGGATAAAAGAGCAAGAGTTCAGAGGATAAAACAGCAATATGTAAGGAGATAAAACATGGTGAGTTTGAGAGATAAAACACTGAGAGAACAGGAGATAAAACAGCCGTAGTTCAGGGTTTAAAACAGCTGGAGTTCAAGGTATAAAGCAGCTGGAGTTCAGGGTACAAATCAGCAAGAGTTCATGGTATAAAACAGCAAGGGATCAGGGTATAAAACAACAAGAGTTCAGGGTATAAAACAGCAAGAGATCAGGCTATAAAACAGCAAGAGTTCAGGGTATAAAACAGCAAGAGATCAGGGTACAAAACAGCAAGAGTTTAGGGTATAAAACAGCAAGAGTTCAGGGTATGAAACAGCAAGTCATCAGTGTATAAAACAGCAGGAAATCAGGGTATAAAACAGCAAGAGTTCAGGGTATAAAACAGCAAGAGTTCAGGGTATAAAACAGCAAGTGATCAGGGTATAAAACAGCAAGAGATCAGGGTATAAAACAGCAAGAGTTCAGGGTATGAAACAGCAAGTCATCAGTGTATAAAACAGCAGGAGATCAGGGTATAAAACAGCAAGAGTTCAGGGTATAAAACAGCAAGAGTTCAGGGTATAAAACTGCAAGAGTTCAGGGTATAAAACAGCAAGTGGTCAGGGTATAAAACAGCAAGAGATCATGGTATAAATCAGCAAGAGTTCAGGGTATGAAACAGCAAGTCATCAGTGTATAAAACAGCAGGAGATCAGGGTGTAAAACAGCAAGAGTTCAGGGTATAAAACAGCAAGAGTTCAGGATATAAAACAGCAAGAGTTCAGGGAATAAAACAGCAAGAGTTCAGGGTATAAAACTGCAAGAGTTCAGGGTATAAAACAGCAAGTGATCAGGGTATAAAACAGCAAGAGATCAGGGTATAAACCAGCAAGAGATCAGGGCATAAAACAGCAAGAGTTCACGGTATAAAACAGCAAGAGTTCAGGGTCTAAAATAGTGAGAGATTGAGAAATTGAACAGGGGATAAGAGCGCGAGTGTTCAGGAGTTACAACAGTGAGAGTTCGAGGGATAAAACAGCCAAAGTTCAAGGGATAAATAAGCAAAAGCTCATAGGATAAAACAGCATTGGTTAAGGAGATAAAACCTTGTGAGTTCGAGAGATAAAACACTGAGAGATCAGTTGATAAAACAGCGAGAGTTCAGGAGATGGAACAGTGAGAGATTGGCAAATATAACAGCCAGAGTTCAGGGTATAAAAGAGCTAGAGTTCCCTGGAGAAAATAGCAGGAGTTCAAGGGATAAAAGAGCAAGAGTTCAGAGGATAAAACAGCAATATGGAAGGAGATAAAACATGGTGAGTTTGAGAGATAAAACACTGAGAGAACAGGAGATAAAACAGCCGTAGTTCAGGGTATAAAACAGCTGGAGTTCAGGGTATAAAACAGCAAGAATTCAGGAGATAAAACAGCTGGAGTTCAGGGTATAAAACAGCAAGAGTTCAGGGTCTAAAATAGTGAGAGATTGAGAAATTGAACAGGGGATAAGAGCACGAGTGTTCAGGAGTTACAACAGTGAGAGTTCGAGGGATGAAACAGCCAAAGTTCAAGGGATAAATAAGCAAAAGCTCATAGGATAAAACAGCATTAGTTAAGGAGATAAAACATTGTGAGTTTGAGAGATAAAACACTGAGAGATCAGTTGATAAAACAGCGAGAGTTCAGGAGATGGAACAGTGAGAGATTGGCAAATATAACAGCCAGAGTTCAGGGTATAAAAGAGCTAGGGTTCCCTGGAGAAAATAGCAGGAGTTCAAGGGATAAAAGAGCAAGAGTTCAGAGGATAAAACAGCAATATGTAAGGAGATAAAACATGGTGAGTTTGAGAGATAAAACACTGAGAGAACAGGAGATAAAACAGCCGTAGTTCAGGGTATAAAACAGCTGGAGTTCAGGGTACAAATCAGCAAGAGTTCATGGTATAAAACAGCAAGAGATCAGGCTATAAAACAGCAAGAGTTCAGGGTATAAAACAGCAAGAGATCAGGGTACAAAACAGCAAGAGTTCAGGGTATAAAACAGCAAGAGTTCAGGGTATGAAACAGCAAGTCATCAGTGTATAAAACAGCAGGAAATCAGGGTATAAAACAGCAAGAGTTCAGGGTATAAAACAGCAAGAGTTCAGGGTATAAAACAGCAAGTGATCAGGGTATAAAACAGCAAGAGATCAGGGTATAAAACAGCAAGAGTTCAGGGTATGAAACAGCAAGTCATCAGTGTATAAAACAGCAGGAGATCAGGGTATAAAACAGCAAGAGTTCAGGGTATAAAACAGCAAGAGTTCAGGATATAAAACAGCAAGAGTTCAGGGAATAAAACAGCAAGAGTTCAGGGTATAAAACTGCAAGAGTTCAGGGTATAAAACAGCAAGTGATCAGGGTATAAAACAGCAAGAGATCAGGGTATAAAACAGCAAGAGATCAGTGCTAAAACAGCAAGAGTTCACGGTATAAAACAGCAAGAGTTCAGGGTCTAAAATAGTGAGAGATTGAGAAATTGAACAGGGGATAAGAGCGCGAGTGTTCAGGAGTTACAACAGTGAGAGTTCGAGGGATAAAACAGCCAAAGTTCAAGGGATAAATAAGCAAAAGCTCATAGGATAAAACAGCATTGGTTAAGGAGATAAAACATTGTGAGTTTGAGAGATAAAACACTGAGAGATCAGTTGATAAAAGAGCGAGAGTTCAGGAGATGGAACAGTGAGAGATTGGCAAATATAACAGCCAGAGTTCAGGGTATAAAAGAGCTAGAGTTCCCTGGAGAAAATAGCAGGAGTTCAAGGGATAAAAGAGCAAGAGTTCAGAGGATAAAACAGCAATATGTAAGGAGATAAAACATGGTGAGTTTGAGAGATAAAACACTGAGAGAACAGGAGATAAAACAGCCGTAGTTCAGGGTATAAAACAGCTGGAGTTCAGGGTATAAAACAGCAATAATTCAGGAGATAAAACAGCCGTAGTTCAGGGTATAAAACAGCTGGAGTTCAAGGTATAAAACAGCTGGAGTTCAGGGTACAAATCAGCAAGAGTTCATGGTATAAAACAGCAAGAGATCAGGGTATAAAACAACAAGAGTTCAGGGTATAAAACAGCAAGAGATCAGGCTATAAAACAGCAAGAGTTCAGGGTATAAAACAGCAAGAGATCAGGGTACAAAACAGCAAGAGTTCAGGGTATAAAACAGCAAGAGTTCAGGGTATGAAACAGCAAGTCATCAGTGTCTCAAACAGCAGGAGATCAGGGTATAAAACAGCAAGAGTTCAGGGTATAAAACAGCAAGAGTTCAGGGTATAAAACAGCAAGAGTTCAGGATATAAAACAGCAAGAGTTCAGGGAATAAAACAGCAAGAGTTCAGGGTATAAAACAGGAAGAGTTCAGAGTATAAAACAGCAGGTGATCAGGGTATAAAACAGCAAGAGATCAGAGTATAAAACAGCAAGAGATCAGTGCTAAAACAGCAAGAGTTCACGGTATAAAACAGCAAGAGTTCAGGGTCTAAAATAGTGAGAGATTGAGAAATTGAACAGGGGATAAGAGCGCGAGTGTTCAGGAGTTACAACAGTGAGAGTTCGAGGGATAAAACAGCCAAAGTTCAAGGGATAAATAAGCAAAAGCTCATAGGATAAAACAGCATTAGTTAAGGAGATAAAACATTGTGAGTATGAGAGATAAAACACTGAGAGATCAGTTGATAAAAGAGCGAGAGTTCAGGAGATGGAACAGTGAGAGATTGGCAAATATAACAGCCAGAGTTCAGGGTATAAAAGAGCTAGAGTTCCCTGGAGAAAATAGCAGGAGTTCAAGGGATAAAAGAGCAAGAGTTCAGAGGATAAAACAGCAATATGTAAGGAGATAAAACATGGTGAGTTTGAGAGATAAAACACTGAGAGAACAGGAGATAAAACAGCCGTAGTTCAGGGTATAAAACAGCTGGAGTTCAGGGTATAAAACAGCAAGAATTCAGGAGATAAAACAGCTGGAGTTACGGGTATAAAATATCAAGAGTTCATGGTATAAAACAGCAAGAGATCAGGGTATAAAACAGCAAGATTTCCGGGTATAAAACAGCAAGATTTCAGGGTATAAAACAGCAAGATTTCAGGGTATAAAACAGCAAGAGTTCAGGGTATAAAACAGCAAGAGTTCAGGGTATAAAAGAGCTAGAGTTCCCTGGAGAAAATAGCAGGTGTTCAAGGGATAAAAGAGCAAGGGTTCAGAGGATAAAACAGCAATATGTAAGGAGATAAAACATGGTGGGTTTGAGAGATAAAACACTGAGAGAACAGGAGATAAAACAGCCGTAGTTCAGGGTTTAAAATAGCTAGATTTCTGGGTATAAAACAGCAAGAATTCAGGAGATAAAACAGCTGGAGTTCAGAGTATAAAACAGCTGGAGTTCAAGGTATAAAACAGCTGGAGTTCAGGGTACAAATCAGCAAGAGTTCATGGTATAAAACAGCAAGAGATCAGGGTATAAAACAGCAAGAGATCAGGCTATAAAACAGCAAGAGTTCAGTGTATAAAACAGCAAGAGATCAGGGTACAAAACAGCAAGAGTTCAGGGTATAAAACAGCAAGAGTTCAGGGTATGAAACAGCAAGTCATCAGGGTATAAAACAGCAGGAGATCAGGGTATAAAACAGCAAGAGTTCAGGGTATAAAACAGCAAGAGTTCAGGGTATAAAACAGCAAGAGTCCAGGGAGTAAAAGAGCAAATGATCAGGGTATAAAACAGCAAGAGTTCACAGTATAAAACAGCAAGAGATCAGGGTATAAAACAGCAAGAGTTCAGGGTATAAACCAGCAAGAGTTCAGGGCATAAAAAAGCAAGAGTTCAGGGAAGAAAACAACAAGAGTTTAGGATATAAAACAGCAAGAGTTCAGGGTATAAACCAGCAAGAGTTCAGGGTAAAAAAAAGCAAGAGTTCAGGGAAGAAAACAACAAGAGTTTAGGATATAAAACAGCAAGAGATCAGGGTATAAAACCGCAAGAGTTCACAGTATAAAACAGCAAGAGATCAGGGTATAAAACAGCAAGAGTTCAGGGTATAAAACAGCAAGAGTTCAGGGTATAAAAAAGCAAGAGTTCAGGGAAGAAAACAACAAGAGTTTAGGATATAAAACAGCAAGAGATCAGGGTATAAAACCGCAAGAGTTCACAGTATAAAACAGCAAGAGTTCAGGGTATAAAACAGCAAGAGTTCAGGAGATAAAAAAGCTGGAGTTCAGAGTATAAAACAGCTGGAGTTCAAGGTATAAAACAGCTGGAGTTCAGGGTACAAATCAGCAAGAGTTCATGGTATAAAATAGCAAGAGATCAGGGTATAAAACAGCAAGAGTTCAGGGTATAAAACAGCAAGAGATCAGGGTACAAAACAGCAAGAGTTCAGGGTATAAAACAGCAAGAGTTCAGGGTATGAAACAGCAAGTCATCAGGGTATAAAACAGCAGGAGATCAGGGTATAAAACAGCAAGAGTTCAGGGTATAAAACAGCAAGAGTTCAGGGTATAAAACAGCAAGAGTCCAGGGAGTAAAAGAGCAAATGATCAGGGTATAAAACAGCAAGAGTTCACAGTATAAAACAGCAAGAGATCAGGGTATAAAACAGCAAGAGTTCATGGTATAAAACAGCAAGAGATCAGGGTATAAAACAACAAGAGTTTAGGGCATAAAACAGCATGAGTTCAGGGGATGAAACAGCAAGAGTTCAGGGTATAAAACAGCAAGAGTTCAGGGTATAAAACAGCGAGAGTTCAGGAGATTAAACAGGGATAGTTCAGGCAATAAAACAATGAACATTCCGGAAAAGAAGCAAATGTTCAGGGTATAAAACAAAAAGAATTCGGGAGATATAAAAGTGAATGTCCATGACACAAAACAGCGACAGTTCAAGAGATAAAGCAACACGAGTACCGGCGATAAAACAGCAAGAGTTCAGGGTTTAAAACAGCAAGAGTTCAGGGTATAAAACAGCAAGAGTTCAGGGTATAAAACAGCAAGAGTCCAGGGAGTAAAAGAGCAAATGATCAGGGTATAAAACAGCAAGAGTTCACAGTATAAAACAGCAAGAGATCAGGGTATAAAACAGCAAGAGTTCAGGGTATAAACCAGCAAGAGTTCAGGGCATAAAAAAGCAAGAGTTCAGGGAAGAAAACAACAAGAGTTTAGGATATAAAACAGCAAGAGATCAGGGTATAAAACAGCAAGAGTTCAGGGTATAAACCAGCAAGAGTTCAGGGTAAAAAAAAGCAAGAGTTCAGGGAAGAAAACAACAAGGGTTTAGGATATAAAACAGCAAGAGATCAGGGTATAAAACCGCAAGAGTTCACAGTATAAAACAGCAAGAGATCAGGGTATAAAACAGCAAGAGTTCAGGAGATAAAACAGCTGGAGTTCAGAGTATAAAACAGCTGGAGTTCAACGTATAAAACAGCTGGAGTTCAGGGTACAAATCAGCAAGAGTTCATGGTATAAAATAGCAAGAGATCAGGGTATAAAACAGCAAGAGTTCAGGGTATAAAACTGCAAGAGATCAGGGTACAAAACAGCAAGAGTTCAGGGTATAAAACAGCAAGAGTTCAGGGTATGAAACAGCAAGTCATCAGGGTATAAAACAGCAGGAGATCAGGGTATAAAACAGCAAGAGTTCAGGGTATAAAACAGCAAGAGTTCAGGGTATAAAACAGCAAGGGTTCAGGGTATAAAACAGCAAGAGTCCAGGGAGTAAAAGAGCAAATGATCAGGGTATAAAACAGCAAGAGTTCACAGTATAAAACAGCAAGAGATCAGGGTATAAAACAGCAAGAGTTCATGGTATAAAACAGCAAGAGATCAGGGTATAAAACAACAAGAGTTTAGGGCATAAAACAGCATGAGTTCAGGGGATGAAACAGCAAGAGTTCAGGGTATAAAACAGCAAGAGTTCAGGGTATAAAACAGCGAGAGTTCAGGAGATTAAACAGGGATAGTTCAGGCAATAAAACAATGAACATTCCGGAGATAAAGCAGCAAATGTTCAGGGTATAAAACAAAAAGAATTCGGGAGATATAAAAGTGAATGTCCATGACACAAAACAGCGACAGTTCAAGAGATAAAGCAACACGAGTACCGGCGATAAAACAGCAAGAGTTCAGGGTTTAAAACAGCAAGAGTTCTGGGTATAAACCAGCAAGAGGTTAGGGTACAAAACAGCAAGAGTAAACGGTATATAACTGCAAGAGATCAGGGTATAAAACAGCAAGAGTTCAGGGTATAAACCAGCAAGAGATCAGGGTATAAAACAGCAAGAGTTCAGGGTATAAAACAGAAAGAGTTCAGAATATAAAACAGCAAGAGTTCAGGGTATAAATCAGCAAGAGATCTGGGTATTAAACAGCAAGACATCAGGGTATAAAACAGCAAGAGATCAGGTTATAAAACAGCAAGAGTTCAGGGTATAAAACAGCAAGAGTTCAGGGTATAAAACAGCAAGAGATCAGGGTATAAAACCGCAAGAGTACACAGTATAAAACAGCAAGAGTTCAGGGTATAAAACAGCAAGAGTTCAGGGTATAAAACAGCAAGAGTTCAGGGTATAAAACAACAAGAGTTTAGGGTATAAAACAGCACGAGTTCAGGGGATGAAACAGCAAGAGTTCAGGGTATAAAACTGCAAGAGTTCACAGTATAAAACAGCAAGATTTCAGGGTATAAAACAGCAAGAGATCAGGGTATAAAACAACAAGAGTTTAGGGCATAAAAAAGCATGAGTTCAGGGGATGAAACAGCAAGAGTTCAGGGTATAAAACAGCAAGAGTTCAGGGTATAAAACAGCAAGAGTTCAGGGTATAAAACAGCAAGAGTTCAGGGTATAAAACAGCAAGAGTTCAGGGTATAAAACAGCAAGAGATCAGGGTATAAAACATCAAGAGTTTAGGGCATAAAACAGCACGAGTTCAGGGGATGAAACAGCAAGAGTACAGGGTATCAACCAGCAAGAGGTTAGGGTATAAAACAGCAAGAGATCAGGTTATAAAACAGCAAGAGATCAGGGTATAAAACAGCAAGAGATCAGGTTATAAAACAGCAAGAGGTCAGTGTATAAAACAGCAAGAGTTCATGAGATAAAACAGCAAGAGATCAGGGTATAAAACGGCAAGAGTTTAGGGTTTAAAACAGCAAGAGTTCAGGGTATAAAACAGCAAGAGTTCAGGGTATAAAACAGCAAGAGATCAGGGTATAAAACAGCAAGAGTTCTGGGTATAAACCAGCAAGAGGTTTGGGTACAAAACGGCAAGAGTTCACAGTATAAAACTGCAAGAGATCAGGGTATAAAACAGCAAGAGTTCAGGGCATAAAACAGCAAGCGATCAGGGTATAAAAGAGCAAGAGTTCAGGGTATAAAACAGCAAGAGTTCAGGGTATAAAACAGCGAGAGTTCAGGGTCTAAAATAGTGAGAGATTGAGAAATTGAACAGGGGATAAGAGCGCGAGTGTTCAGGAGTTACAACATTGAAAGTTCAAGAGATAAAACAGCCAAAGTTCAAGGGATAAAAAAGCAAAAGCTCTGAGGATAAAACAGCAATAGTTAAGGAGATACAACATTGTGAGTTTGAGAGATAAAACAGCGAGAGTTCAGGAGATGGAACAGTGAGAGTTCAGTGAAAAAACAGCAAAGTTTCAGGAAATAAAACAATGAGCGATTGGCAAATATAACAGCGAGAGTTCAGCAGAAAAAACACAAGCGTTCAGTAGACACAACAGTGCGAGTTTGAGAGGTAAAATCGCGAGAGTTCAGGGTACAAAACAGCAAGAGTTCAGGGTATAAATCAGCAAGAGATCAGGGTATAAAACAGCAAGAGTTCAGGGTATAAAACAGTAAGATTTCAGGGTATAAAACAGCAAGAGTTCAGGGTATAAAACTGCACGGGTTCAGGGGATAAATCGGCAAGAGTTCACCTTATAACCAGCAAGTTTTTAGGGAGTAAAACAGCAAATGTTCAGGGTACATAACAGCAAGAGTTCAGCGTATAAAACAGCAAGAGATCAGGGAATAAAACAGCAAGAGTTCAGGGCATAAAACAGCAAGAGTTCACGGTATAAAACAGCAAGAGTTCAGGGTCTTAAATAGTGAGAGATTGAGAAATTGAATAGGGGATAAGAGCGCGAGTGTTCACGAGTTACAACAGTGAAAGTTCAAGAGATAAAACAGCCAAAGTTCAAGGGATAAAAAAGCAAAAGCTCAGAGGATAAAACAGCAATAGTTAAGGAGATAAAACATTGTAAGTTTGAGAGATAAAACTCTGAGAGATCAGGTCGTAAAACAGCGAGAGTTCAGGAGATGGAACAGTGAGAGTTCGATGAAAAAACATCAAGAGTGCAGGAGATAAAACAATGAGAGATTGGCAAATATAACAGCGAGAGTTCCGCAGAAAACACGCGAGCGTTCAGTAGACATAACAGTGAGAGTTTGAGAGGTAAAATCGTGAGAGTTCAGGGTACAAAACAGCAAGAGTTCAGGGTATAAAACAGCAAGACATCAGGGTATAAAACAGCAAGAGTTCTGGGTATAAAACAGCAAGAGATCAGGGTATAAAACAGCAAGATATCAGGGTATAAAACAGCAAGATTTCAGGGTATAAAACAGCAAGATTTCAGGGTATAAATCAGCAATTGATCAGGGTATAAAACAGCAAGAGTTCAGGGTATAAAACTGCACGAGTTCAGGGGATAAAATGGCAAGAGTTCACCTTATAACCAGCAAGTGTTTAGGGAGTAAAACAGCAAATGTTCAGGGTATATAACAGCAAGAGTTCAGAGAATAAAACAGCAAGAGTTCCGCGTATAACCAGCAAGTGTTCAGGTAATAAAACAGCAAATGTTCAAGGTATGTAACAGGAAGAGATCTGGGAATAAAACAGCAAGAGTTCAGGGTATAAAACAGCAAGAGTTCAGGGTATAAAACAGCGAGAGTTCAGGGTCTAAAATAGTGAGAGATTGAGAAATTGAACAGGGGATAAGAGCGCGAGTGTTCAGGAGTTACAACATTGAAAGTTCAAGAGATAAAACAGCCAAAGTTCAAGGGATAAAAAAGCAAAAGCTCTGAGGATAAAACAGCAATAGTTAAGGAGATAAAACATTGTGAGTTTGAGAGATAAAACAGCGAGAGTTCAGGAGATGGAACAGTGAGAGTTCAGTGAAAAAACAGCAAAAGTTCAGGAAATAAAACAATGAGAGATTGGCAAATATAACAGCGAGAGTTCAGCAGAAAAAACACAAGCGTTCAGTAGACACAACAGTGAGAGTTTGAGAGGTAAAATCGCGAGAGTTCAGGGTACAAAACAGCAAGAGTTCAGGGTATAAAACAGCAAGAGTTCAGGGTATAAAACAGCAAGATATCAGGGTATAAAACAGCAAGAGTTCACAGTATAAATCAGCAAGAGTTCAGGAGATAAAAGAGTGAATGTCCATGACACAATAGTTCGAGAGATAAAGCAACTCGAGTACAGGAGATTAAACAGCCAAAGTTCAAGGGATAAAAAAGGAAAAGCTCAGAGGATAAAACAGTAATAGTTAAGGAGATAAAACATTGTGAGTTTGAGAGATAAAACACTGAGAGATCAGCTGGTAAAACAGCGAGAGTTCAGGAGATGGAACAGTGAGAGTTCGGTGAAAAAACAGCAAGAGTTCAGCAGATCAAACAATGAGAGATTGGCAAATATAACAGCGAGAGTTCAGCAGAAAAACGCGAGCGTTCAGTAGACACAACAGTGAGAGTTTGAGAGATAAAATCGCGAGATTTCAGGGCATAAAACGGTCAGAGTTCAGGAGATTAAACAGTGAGAGTTCAGGCAATAAAACAATGAACCTTCCGGAGATAAAGCAGCAAATGTTCAGGGTATAAAACAAAAAGAATTCGGGAGATATAAAAGTGAATGTCCATGACACAAAACAGCGATAGTTCAAGAGAGAAAGCAACGCGAGTACCGGCGATAAAACAGCAAGAGTTCAGGGTTTAAAACAGCAAGAGTTCTGGGTATAAACCAGCAAGAGGTTAGGGTACAAAACAGCAAGAGTTCACGGTATAAAACTGCAAGAGATCAGGGTATAAAACAGCAAGAGTTCAGGGTATAAACCAGCAAGAGATCAGGGTATAAAACAGCAAGAGTTCAGGGTATAAAACAGAAAGAGTTCAGAATATAAAACAGCAAGAGTTCAGGGTATAAAACAGCAAGAGATCAGGGTATTTAACAGCAACAGATCAGGGTATAAAACAGCAAGAGATCAGGTTATAAAACAGCAAGAGTTCAGGGTATAAAACAGCAAGTGTTCAGGAGATAAAACAGCAAGAGATCACGGTATCAAACGGCAAGAGTTCAGGGTATAAAACAGCAAGAGTTCAGGGTATAAAACAGCAAGAGATCAGGGTATAAAACCGCAAGAGTACACAGTATAAAACAGCAAGAGTTCAGGGTATAAAACAGCAAGAGTTCAGGGTATAAAACAGCAAGGGTTCAGGGTATAAAACAACAAGAGTTTAGGGTATAAAACAGCACGAGTTCAGGAGATGAAACAGCAAGACTTCAGGGTATAAAACCGCAAGAGTTCACAGTATAAAACAGCAAGAGTTCAGGGTATAAAACAGCAAGAGATCAGGGTATAAAACAACACGAGTTTAGGGCATTAAACAGCATGAGTTCAGGGGATGAAACAGCAAGAGTTCAGGGTATAAAACAGCAAGAGTTCAGGGTATAAAACAGCAAGAGATCAGGGTATAAAACAGCAAGAGATCAGGGTATAAGACAGCAAGATTTCAGGGTATAAAACAGCAAGAGTTCAGCGTATAAATCAGCAAGAGATCAGGGTATAAAACAGCAAGAGTTCAGGGTATAATACAGCAAGAGATCAGAGTATAAAACAACAAGATTTCAGGGTATAAAACAGCAAGAGTTCAGGGTATAAAGCAGCAAGAGATCAGGGTATAAAACAGTAAGATTTCAGAATATAAAACAGCAAGAGTTCAGAGTATAAATCAGCAATTGATCAGGGTATAAAACAGCAAGAGTTCAGGGTATAAAACTGCACGAGTTCAGGGGATAAAACGGCAAGAGTTCACCTTATAACCAGCAAGTGTTTAGGTAGTAAAACAGCAAATGTTCAGGGTATATAACAGCAACAGTTCAGAGAATAAAACAGCAAGAGTTCAGCGTATAACCAGCAAGTGTTCAGGTAATAAAACGGCAAATGTTCAACGTATGTAACAGGAAGAGATCTGGGAATAATACAGCAAGAGTTCAGGGTATAAAACAGCAAGAGTTCAGGGTATAAAACAGCGAGAGTTCAGGGTCTAAAATAGTGAGAAATTGAGAAATTGAATAGGGGATAAGAGCGCGAGTGTTCAGGAGTTACAACAGTGAAAGTTCAAGAGATAAAACAGCCAAAGTTCAAGGGATATAAAAGCAAAATCTCAGAGGATAAAACAGCAATAGTTAAGGAGATAAAACATTGTGAGTTTGAAAGATAAAACAGCGAGAGTTCAGGAGATGGAACAGTGAGAGTTTGGTGAAAAAACAGTGAGAGTTCAGGAGATAAAACAATGAGAGATTGGCAAATATAACAGCGAGAGTTCAGCAGAAAAAACGCGAGCGTTCAGTAGACACAACAGTGAGAGTTTGAGAGGTAAAATCGCGAGATTTCAGGGTATAAAACAGCAAGAGTTCAGGGTATAAAATAGCAAGTGTTCAGGGTATAAAACAGCAAGAGATCAGGGTATAAAACAGCAAGAGATCAGGGTATAAAACAACAATAGTTCAGGGTATAAAACAGCAAGAGATCAGGGTATAAAACAGCAAGAGTTCAGGGTATAAAACAGCAAGAGTTCACGGTATAAAACAGCAAGAGATCAGGGTATAAAACAGCAAGAGTTCAGGGTATAAAACAGCAAGAGTTCAGGGTATAAAACAGCATGAGATCAGGGTATAAAACAGCAAGATTTCAGGGTACAAATCAGCAAGAGTTCAGGGCATAAATCAGCAAGAATTCAGGGTATAAAAGAGCAAGAGATCAGGGTATAAAACAACAAGAGTTCAGGGTATAAAACAGCAAGAGTTCAGGGCATAAAACAGCAAGAGATCAGGGTATAAAACAGCAAGATTTCAGGGTATAAAACAGGAAGAGTTCAGGGTATAAATCAGCAATTGATCAGGGTATAAAACAGCAAGAGATCAGGGTATAAAACTGCACGAGTTCAGGGGATAAAATGGCAAGAGTTCACCTTATAACCAGCAAGTGTTTAGGGAGTAAAACAGCAAATGTTCAGGGTATATAACAGCAAGAGTTCAGAGAATAAAACAGCAAGAGTTCAGCCTATAATCATCAAGTGTTCAGGGAATAAAACAGCAAATGTTCAAGGTATGTAAAAGCAAGGGATCAGGGAATAAAACAGCAAGTGTTCAGCGTATAAAACAGCAAGAGTTCAGGGTATAAACAGCGAGAGTTCAGGGTCTAAAATAGTGAGAGATTGAGAAATTGAATAGGGGATAAGAGCGCGAGTGTTCAGGAGTTACAACAGAGTAAGTTCAAGAGATACAACAGCCAAAGTTCATGGGATAAAAAAGCAAATGCTCAGAGGATAAAACAGCAATAGTTAAGGAGATAAAACATTGTGAGTTTGAGAGATTAAACAGTGAGAGATCAGGTGGTAATTCAGCGAGAGTTCAGGAGATGCAACAGTGAGAGTTCGGAGAAAAAGCAGGAAGAGTTCAGGAGATAAAACAATGAGAGATTGGCAAATATAACAGCGAGAGTTCAGCAGAAAAAACGCGAGCGTTCAGTAGACACAACAGTGAGAGTTTGAGAGGTAAAATCGCGAGAGATCAGGGTATAAAACAGCAAGAGTTCAGGGTATAAAACAGCAAGAGTTCAAGGTATAAAACAGCAAGAGATCAGGGTATAAAACAGCAAGAGATGAGGGTATAAAACAGCAAGATTTCAGGGTATAAAACAGCAAGAGTTCAGGGCATAAATCAGCAAGATATCAGAGTATAAAACAGCAAGAGTTCAGGGTATAATACAGCAAGAGATCAGAGTATAAAACAACAAGAGTTCAGGGTATAAAACAGCAAGAGTTCAGGGTATAAAGCAGCAAGAGATCAGGGTATAAAACAGCAAGATTTCAGAATATAAAACAGCAAGAGTTCAGAGTATGAATCAGCAATTGATCAGGGTATAAAACAGCAAGAGTTCAGGGTATAAAACTGCACGAGTTCAGGGGATAAAACGGCAAGAGTTCACCTTATAACCAGCAAGTGTTTAGGTAGTAAAACAGCAAATGTTCAGGGTATATAACAGCAAGAGTTCAGAGAATAAAACAGCAAGAGTTCAGCGTATAACCAGCAAGTGTTCAGGTAATAAAACGGCAAATGTTCAACGTATGTAACAGGAAGAGATCTGGGAATAATACAGCAAGAGTTCAGGGTATAAAACAGCGAGAGTTCAGGGTATAAAACAGCGAGAGTTCAGGGTCTAAAATAGTGAGAGATTGAGAAATTGAATAGGGGATAAGAGCGCAAGTGTTCAGGAGTTACAACAGTGAAAGTTCAAGAGATAAAACAGCCAATGTTCAAGGGATATAAAAGCAAAATCTCAGAGGATAAAACAGCAATAGTTAAGGAGATAAAACATTGTGAGTTTGAAAGATAAAACAGCGAGAGTTCAGGAGATGGAACAGTGAGAGTTTGGTGAAAAAACAGCAAGAGTTCAGGAGATAAAACAATGAGAGATTGGCAAATATAACAGCGAGAGTTCAGCAGAAAAAACGCGAGTGTTCAGTAGACACAACAGTGAGAGTTTGAGAGGTAAAATCGCGAGATTTCAGGGTATAAAACAGCAAGAGTTCAGGGTATAAAATAGCAAGTGTTCAGGGTATAAAACAGCAAGACATCAGGGTATAAAACAGCAAGAGATCAGGGTATAAAACAACAATAGTTCAGGGTATAAAACAGCAAGAGATCAGGGTATAAAACAGCAAGAGTTCAGGGTATAAAACAGCAAGAGTTCACGGTATAAAACAGCAAGAGATCAGGGTATAAAACAGCAAGAGTTCAGGGTATAAAACAGCAAGAGTTCATGGTATAAAACAGCATGAGATCAGGGTATAAAACAGCAAGATTTCAGGGTATAAAGCAGCAAGAGATCAGGGTATAAAACAGCAAGATTTCAGAATATAAAACAGCAAGAGTTCAGAGTATAAATCAGCAATTGATCAGGGTATAAAACAGCAAGAGTTCAGGGTATAAAACTGCACGAGTTCAGGGGATAAAACGGCAAGAGTTCACCTTATAACCAGCAAGTGTTTAGGTAGTAAAACAGCAAATGTTCAGCGTATATAACAGCAAGAGTTCAGAGAATAAAACAGCAAGAGTTCAGCGTATAACCAGCAAGTGTTCAGGTAATAAAACAGCAAATGTTCAAGGTATGTAACAGGAAGAGATCTGGGAATAAAACAGCAAGAGTTCAGGGTATAAAACAGCAAGAGTTCAGGGTATAAAACAGCGAGAGTTCAGGGTCTAAAATAGTGAGAGATTGAGAAATTGAACAGGGGATAAGAGTGCGAGTGTTCAGGAGTTACAACAGAGTAAGTTCAAGAGATACAACAGCCAAAGTTCATGGGATAAAAAAGCAAATGCTCAGAGGATAAAACAGCAATAGTTAAAGAGATAAAACATTGTGAGTTTGAGAGATTAAACAGTGAGAGATCAGGTGGTAAAACAGCGAGTGTTCAGGAGATGCAACAGTAAGAGTTCGGAGAAAAAGCAGGAAGAGTTCAGGAGATAAAACAATGAGAGATTGGCAAATATAACAGCGAGAGTTCAGCAGAAAAAACGCGAGCGTTCAGTAGACACAACAGTGAGAGTTTGAGAGGTAAAATCGCGAGAGATCAGGGTATAAAACAGCAAGAGTTCAGGGTATAAATCAGCAAGAGTTCAGGGTATAAAACTGCAAGAGATCAGGGTATAAAACAGCAAGAGATCAGGGTATAAAACAGCAAGATTTCAGGGTATAAAACAGCAAGAATTCAGGGTATAAATCAGCAAGAGATCAGGGTATAAAACAGCAAGAGTTCAGGGTATAATACAGCAAGAGTTCAGGGTATAAAACTGCACGAGTTCAGGGGATAAAACGGCAAGAGTTCACCTTATAACCAGCAAGTGTTTAGGTAGTAAAACAGCAAATGTTCAGGGTATATAACAGCAACAGTTCAGAGAATAAAACAGCAAGAGTTCAGCGTATAACCAGCAAGTGTTCAGGTAATAAAACGGCAAATGTTCAACGTATGTAACAGGAAGAGATCTGGGAATAATACAGCAAGAGTTCAGGGTATAAAACAGCAAGAGTTCAGGGTATAAAACAGCGAGAGTTCAGGGTCTAAAATAGTGAGAAATTGAGAAATTGAATAGGGGATAAGAGCGCGAGTGTTCAGGAGTTACAACAGTGAAAGTTCAAGAGATAAAACAGCCAAAGTTCAAGGGATATAAAAGCAAAATCTCAGAGGATAAAACAGCAATAGTTAAGGAGATAAAACATTGTGAGTTTGAAAGATAAAACAGCGAGAGTTCAGGAGATGGAACAGTGAGAGTTTGGTGAAAAAACAGTGAGAGTTCAGGAGATAAAACAATGAGAGATTGGCAAATATAACAGCGAGAGTTCAGCAGAAAAAACGCGAGCGTTCAGTAGACACAACAGTGAGAGTTTGAGAGGTAAAATCGCGAGATTTCAGGGTATAAAACAGCAAGAGTTCAGGGTATAAAATAGCAAGTGTTCAGGGTATAAAACAGCAAGAGATCAGGGTATAAAACAGCAAGAGATCAGGGTATAAAACAACAATAGTTCAGGGTATAAAACAGCAAGAGATCAGGGTATAAAACAGCAAGAGTTCAGGGTATAAAACAGCAAGAGTTCACGGTATAAAACAGCAAGAGATCAGGGTATAAAACAGCAAGAGTTCAGGTATAAAACAGCAAGAGTTCAGGGTATAAAACAGCATGAGATCAGGGTATAAAACAGCAAGATTTCAGGGTACAAATCAGCAAGAGTTCAGGGCATAAATCAGCAAGAATTCAGGGTATAAAAGAGCAAGAGATCAGGGTATAAAACAACAAGAGTTCAGGGTATAAAACAGCAAGAGTTCAGGGCATAAAACAGCAAGAGATCAGGGTATAAAACAGCAAGATTTCAGGGTATAAAACAGGAAGAGTTCAGGGTATAAATCAGCAATTGATCAGGGTATAAAACAGCAAGAGATCAGGGTATAAAACTGCACGAGTTCAGGGGATAAAATGGCAAGAGTTCACCTTATAACCAGCAAGTGTTTAGGGAGTAAAACAGCAAATGTTCAGGGTATATAACAGCAAGAGTTCAGAGAATAAAACAGCAAGAGTTCAGCCTATAATCATCAAGTGTTCAGGGAATAAAACAGCAAATGTTCAAGGTATGTAAAAGCAAGGGATCAGGGAATAAAACAGCAAGAGTTCAGGGTATAAAACAGCAAGAGTTCAGGGTATAAAACAGCGAGAGTTCAGGGTCTAAAATAGTGAGAGATTGAGAAATTGAATAGGGGATAAGAGCGCGAGTGTTCAGGAGTTACAACAGAGTAAGTTCAAGAGATACAACAGCCAAAGTTCATGGGATAAAAAAGCAAATGCTCAGAGGATAAAACAGCAATAGTTAAGGAGATAAAACATTGTGAGTTTGAGAGATTAAACAGTGAGAGATCAGGTGGTAATTCAGCGAGAGTTCAGGAGATGCAACAGTGAGAGTTCGGAGAAAAAGCAGGAAGAGTTCAGGAGATAAAACAATGAGAGATTGGCAAATATAACAGCGAGAGTTCAGCAGAAAAAACGCGAGCGTTCAGTAGACACAACAGTGAGAGTTTGAGAGGTAAAATCGCGAGAGATCAGGGTATAAAACAGCAAGAGTTCAGGGTATAAAACAGCAAGAGTTCAAGGTATAAAACAGCAAGAGATCAGGGTATAAAACAGCAAGAGATGAGGGTATAAAACAGCAAGATTTCAGGGTATAAAACAGCAAGAGTTCAGGGCATAAATCAGCAAGATATCAGAGTATAAAACAGCAAGAGTTCAGGGTATAATACAGCAAGAGATCAGAGTATAAAACAACAAGAGTTCAGGGTATAAAACAGCAAGAGTTCAGGGTATAAAGCAGCAAGAGATCAGGGTATAAAACAGCAAGATTTCAGAATATAAAACAGCAAGAGTTCAGAGTATGAATCAGCAATTGATCAGGGTATAAAACAGCAAGAGTTCAGGGTATAAAACTGCACGAGTTCAGGGGATAAAACGGCAAGAGTTCACCTTATAACCAGCAAGTGTTTAGGTAGTAAAACAGCAAATGTTCAGGGTATATAACAGCAAGAGTTCAGAGAATAAAACAGCAAGAGTTCAGCGTATAACCAGCAAGTGTTCAGGTAATAAAACGGCAAATGTTCAACGTATGTAACAGGAAGAGATCTGGGAATAATACAGCAAGAGTTCAGGGTATAAAACAGCGAGAGTTCAGGGTATAAAACAGCGAGAGTTCAGGGTCTAAAATAGTGAGAGATTGAGAAATTGAATAGGGGATAAGAGCGCAAGTGTTCAGGAGTTACAACAGTGAAAGTTCAAGAGATAAAACAGCCAATGTTCAAGGGATATAAAAGCAAAATCTCAGAGGATAAAACAGCAATAGTTAAGGAGATAAAACATTGTGAGTTTGAAAGATAAAACAGCGAGAGTTCAGGAGATGGAACAGTGAGAGTTTGGTGAAAAAACAGCAAGAGTTCAGGAGATAAAACAATGAGAGATTGGCAAATATAACAGCGAGAGTTCAGCAGAAAAAACGCGAGTGTTCAGTAGACACAACAGTGAGAGTTTGAGAGGTAAAATCGCGAGATTTCAGGGTATAAAACAGCAAGAGTTCAGGGTATAAAATAGCAAGTGTTCAGGGTATAAAACAGCAAGACATCAGGGTATAAAACAGCAAGAGATCAGGGTATAAAACAACAATAGTTCAGGGTATAAAACAGCAAGAGATCAGGGTATAAAACAGCAAGAGTTCAGGGTATAAAACAGCAAGAGTTCACGGTATAAAACAGCAAGAGATCAGGGTATAAAACAGCAAGAGTTCAGGGTATAAAACAGCAAGAGTTCATGGTATAAAACAGCATGAGATCAGGGTATAAAACAGCAAGATTTCAGGGTATAAAGCAGCAAGAGATCAGGGTATAAAACAGCAAGATTTCAGAATATAAAACAGCAAGAGTTCAGAGTATAAATCAGCAATTGATCAGGGTATAAAACAGCAAGAGTTCAGGGTATAAAACTGCACGAGTTCAGGGGATAAAACGGCAAGAGTTCACCTTATAACCAGCAAGTGTTTAGGTAGTAAAACAGCAAATGTTCAGCGTATATAACAGCAAGAGTTCAGAGAATAAAACAGCAAGAGTTCAGCGTATAACCAGCAAGTGTTCAGGTAATAAAACAGCAAATGTTCAAGGTATGTAACAGGAAGAGATCTGGGAATAAAACAGCAAGAGTTCAGGGTATAAAACAGCAAGAGTTCAGGGTATAAAACAGCGAGAGTTCAGGGTCTAAAATAGTGAGAGATTGAGAAATTGAACAGGGGATAAGAGTGCGAGTGTTCAGGAGTTACAACAGAGTAAGTTCAAGAGATACAACAGCCAAAGTTCATGGGATAAAAAAGCAAATGCTCAGAGGATAAAACAGCAATAGTTAAAGAGATAAAACATTGTGAGTTTGAGAGAATAAACAGTGAGAGATCAGGTGGTAAAACAGCGAGTGTTCAGGAGATGCAACAGTAAGAGTTCGGAGAAAAAGCAGGAAGAGTTCAGGAGATAAAACAATGAGAGATTGGCAAATATAACAGCGAGAGTTCAGCAGAAAAAACGCGAGCGTTCAGTAGACACAACAGTGAGAGTTTGAGAGGTAAAATCGCGAGAGATCAGGGTATAAAACAGCAAGAGTTCAGGGTATAAATCAGCAAGAGTTCAGGGTATAAAACTGCAAGAGATCAGGGTATAAAACAGCAAGAGATCAGGGTATAAAACAGCAAGATTTCAGGGTATAAAACAGCAAGAATTCAGGGTATAAATCAGCAAGAGATCAGGGTATAAAACAGCAAGAGTTCAGGGTATAATACAGCAAGAGATCAGGGTATAAAACAACAAGAGTTCAGGGTATCAAACAGCAAGAGTTCAGGGTATAAAGCAGCAAGAGATCAGAGTATAAAACATCAAGATTTCAGGGTATAAAACAGCAAGAGTTCAGAGTATAAATCAGCAATTGATCAGGGTATAAAACAGCAAGAGTTCAGGCCATAAAACTGCACGAGTTCAGGGGATAAAACGGCAAGAGTTCACCTTATAACCAGCAAGTGTTTAGGTAGTAAAACAGCAAATGTTCAGGGTATATAACAGCAAGAGTTCAGAGAATAAAACAGCAAGAGTTCAGCGTATAAGCAGCAAGTGTTCAGGTAATAAAACAGCAAATGTTCAAGGTATGTAACAGGAAGAGATCTGGGAATAAAACAGCAAGAGTTCAGGGTATAAAACAGCAAGAGTTCAGGGTATAAAACAGCAAGAGTTCAGGGTATAAAACAGCGAGAGTTCAGGGTCTAAAATAGTGAGAGATTGAGAAATTGAACAGGGGATAAGAGCGCGAGTGTTCAGGAGTTACAACATTGAAAGTTCAAGAGATAAAACAGCCAAAGTTCAAGGGATAAAAAAGCAAAAGCTCTGATATTAAAACAGCAATAGTTAAGGAGATAAAACATCGTGAGTTTGAGAGATAAAACAGCGAGAGATCAGGAGATAAAACAGCCGGAGTTCAGGATATAAAACAGCAAGAGTTCAGGGTATAAAACAGCAAGAGTTCAGGGTACAAAACAGCAAGATTTCAGGAGATAAAACAGCTGGAGTTCAGGGTATAAAACTGCAAGAGTTCAGGGTCTGAAATAGTGAGGGATTGAGAAATTGAACAGGGGATAAGCGCGCGAGTGTTCAGGAGTTACAACAGTGAGAGTTCGAGAGATAAAACAGCCAAAGTTCAAGGGATAAAAAAGCAAAAGCTCAGAGGACAAAACAGCAATAGTTAAGGAGATAAAACATTGTGAGTTTGAGAGATAAAACAATGTGAGATCAGGTGATAAAACAGCAAGAGTTCAGGAGATGGAACATTGAGAGTTCGGTGAAAAAACAGCAAGATTTCACGAGATAAAACTGAGAGATTGGCAAATATAACAGCAAGAGTTCAGGAGATAAAAGGCGAGCGTTCCGTAGACACAACAGTGAGGGTTTGAGAGATAAAATCGCGAGAGTTCAGGGCATAAAACAGCGAGAGTTCAGGAGATTAAACAGTGGGAGTTCAGGCAATAAAACAATGAGCCTTCAGGAGATAAAGCAGCAAATGTTCAGGGTATAAAACAACAAAAGTTCGGGAGATATAAAAGTGAATGTCCATGACACAAAACAGCGATAGTTCGAGAGATTAAGCATCGCGAGTACAGGAGTTAAACAGCAAGAGTTCAGGCTATTAAACAGCAAGAGTTCAGGGTATAAAATAGCAAGAGATCAGGGTAAAAAACAGCAAGAATTCAGGGTATAAAACAGCAGGATTTCAGGGTATAAAACAGCAAGAGATCAGGGTATAAAACAGCAAGAGTTCAGGGTATAAAACAGCAAGAGTTCAGGGTATAAAACAGCAAGAGATCAGGGTATAAAACAGCAAGAGTTTTGGGTATAAAACAGCAAGAGTTCCGTAGATAAAACAGCAAGAGTTCAAGGGATAACAAAGCAAAAGCTCTGAGGATAAAACAGCAGTAGTTAAGGAGATAAAACATCGTGAGTTTGAGAGATAAAACACTGAGAGATCAGGTGATAAAACAGCGAGAGTTCAGGAGATGGAACATTGAGAGTTCGGTGAAAAAACAGCAAGAGTTCAGGAGATAAAACAATGAGAGAATGGCATATATAAAAGTGAGAGTTCAGGAGATAAAAGGCCAGCATTCAGTAGATACAACAGTGAGAGTTTGAGAGGTAAAATCGCGAGAGTTCAGGGCATAGAACAGCGAGAGTTCAGGAGATTTAACAGTGAGAGTTCAGGCAATAAAACAATGAACGTTCAGGAGATAAAGCAGCAACTGTTCAGGGTATAAAACAACAAGAGTTCGGGAGATATAAAAGTGAATGTCCATGACACAAAACAGCGATAGTTCGAGAGATAAAGCAAGGCGAGTACAGGGTATAAAACCACAAGAGTTCCATAGATAAAACAGCAAGAGTTCAGGGTATAAAACAGAAAGAGTTCAGGGTCTAAAATAGTGAGAGATTGAGAAATTGAACAGGGGATAAGAGCGCGAGTGTTCAGGAGTTACAACAGTGAGAGTTCAAGAGATAAAACCGCAAGAGTTCAGGGTTTAAAACAATGAGATTGCAGGAGATTAAACAGTGAGAGTTCAGGCAATCAAACAACGAGAGTTCAGGGGTTAACGCAGCAAGAGTTCAGGGTATAAAACAGCAAGAATTCAGGAGATAAAACAGCAAGAGTTCAGGGTCTAAAATAGTGAGATTGAGAAATTGAACAGGGGATAAGAGTGCGAGTGTTCAGGAGTTACAACAGTGAGAGTTCAAGAGATAAAACAGCCAAAGTTCAAGGGATAAAAAAGCAAAAGCTCAGAGGATAAAACAGCAATATTTAAGGAGATAAAACATTGTGAGTTTGAGAGATAAAACACTCAGAGATCAGGTGATAAAACAGCGAGAGTTCAGGAGATGGAACAGTGAGAGTTCGTTGAAAAGCCAGCAAGAGTTCAGGAGATAAAACAATCAGAGATTGGCAAATATAACAGCGAGATTTCAGGAGATAAAACACGAGCGTTCAGTAGACACAACAGTGAGAGTTTGAGAGGTAAAATAGTGAGAGTTCAGGGCATAAAACAGCAAGAGTTCTGGAGATATAACAGCCAGAGTTCAGCACATAAAAGAGCAAGAGTTCAGGGTATAAATCAGCAATTGTTCCGGGTATAAGACAGCAAGAGTTCAGGGTATAAAACAGCAAAAGCTCAGAGGATAAAACTGCAATATGTAAGGAGATAAAACATTGTGAGTTTGAGAAATAAAACACTGAGAGATCAGGAGATAAAACAGCAAGAGTTCAGGGTATAAAACAGCAAGAGTTCAGGGTATAAAACAGCAAGATTTCAGGAAATAAAACAGCTGGAGTTCAGGGTATAAAACAGCTAGAGTTCAGGGTCTAAAATAGTGAGAGATTGAGAAACTGAACAGGGGATAAGAGCGCGAGGGTTCAGGAGTTACAACAGTGAGAGTTCGAGAGATAAAACAGCCAAAGTTCAAGGGATAAAAAAGCAAAAGCTCAGAGGATAAAACAGTAATAGTAAAGGAGATAAAGCATTGTGAGTTTGAGAGATAAAACAATGAGAGATCAGGTGATACAACAGCGAGATTTCAGAAGATAAAACAATGGGAGATTGGCAAATATAACAGCGAGATTTCAGGAGATAAAAGGCGAGCGTTCAGTAGACACAATGGTGAGAGTTTGAGAGGTAAAATCGCGAGAGTTCAAGGCATAAAACAGCGAGAGTTCAGGAGATTAAACAGTGAGAGTTCAGGCAATAAAACAATGAGCCTTCAGGAGATAAAGCAGCATATGGTCAGGGTATAAAACAACAAACGTTCGGGAGATATAAAAGTGAATGTCCATGACACAAAACAGCAATAGTTCGAGAGATAAAGCATCGCGAGTACAGGAGATAAAACAGCAAGAGTTCAGGGTATTAAACAGCAAGAGTTCAGGGTATAAAATAGCAAGAGATCAGGGTATAAAAAAGCAAGAGTTCAGTGTATAAAACAGCAAGAGTTCTGGGTATAAAACAGCAAGAGATCAGGGTATAAAACAGCAAGAGTTTTGGGTATAAAACAGCAAGAGTTCCGTAGGTAATACAGCAAGAGTTCAAGGGACAAAAAAGCAAAAGCTCAGAGGATAAAACAGCAATAGTTAAGGAGATAAAACATTGTGAGTTTGAGAGATAAAACAATGAGAGATCAGGAGATAAAACAGCGAGAGTTCAGGAGATGGAACATTGAGAGTTCGGTGAAAAAACAGCAAGAGTTCAGGGTATAAAACAGCAAGAATTCAGTAGATAAAACAGCAAGAGTTCAGGGTATGAAACAGAAAGAGTTCAGGGTCTAAAATAGTGAGAGATTGAGAAATTGAACAGGGGATAAGAGCGCGAGTGTTCAGGGGTTACAACAGTGAGAGTTCGTTGAAAAGCCAGCAAGAGTTCAGGAGATAAAACAATCAGAGATTGGCAAATATAACAGCGAGAGTTCAGGAGATAAAACGCGAGGGTTCAGTAGACACAACAGTGAGAGTTTGAGAGGCAAAATAGCGAGAGTTCAGGGCATAAAACAGCAAGAGTTCTGGAGATATAACAGCCAGAGTTCAGCGCATAAAAGAGCAAGAGTTCAGGGTATAAAACAGCAAAAGCTCAGAGGATAAAACAGCAATATGCAAGGAGATAAAACATTGTGAGTTTGAGAGATAAAACACAGAGAGATCAGGAGATAAAACAGCCCGAGTTCAGGATATAAAACAGCAAGAGTTCAGGGTATAAAACAGCAAGAGTTCACGGTATAAAACAGCAAGAATTCAGGAGATAAAACAGCAAGAGTTCAGGGTATAAAACAGCAAGAGTTCAGGGTATAAAACAGCAAGAATTCAGGAGATAAAACAGATGGAGTTCAGGGTATAAAACAGCTGGAGTTCAGGGTATAAAACAGCAAGAGTTAAGGGAATAAAACAGCAAGAGTTCAGGGTATAAAACAGCAAGAGTTCAGGGTCTAAAATAGTGAGAGATTGAGAAATTGAACAGGGGATAAGAGCGCGAGTGTTCAGGAGTTACAACAGTGAGAGTTCGAGAGATAAAACAGCCAAAGTTCAAGGGATAAAAAAGCAAAAGCTCAGAGGATAAAACAGCAATATTTAAGGAGATAAAACATTGTGCGTTTGAGAGATAAAACACTGAGAGATCAGTTGATAAAACAGCGAGTGTTCAGGAGATGGAACAGTGAGATTTCGGTTAAAAAACAGCAGGAGTACAGGAGATAAAACAATGAGAGATTGGTAAATATAACAGCGAGAGTTTAGGAGATAGAACAGCGAGAGCTTGGTGAAAAAGCAGCAAAAGTTCAGGATATATTAGAGTGAGAGTCCGAGACACAATACTGTGAAAGTTGAAGACATAAAGCAACGCGAGTACAGGAGCTAAACCAGCCGGAGTTCAGGATATAAAACAGCAAGAATTCAGGGTATAAAACAGCAAGACTTCAGGGTATAAAACAGCAAGAATCTTGAAGATAAAACAGATGGAGTTCAGGGTATAAAACAGCTGGAGTTCAGGGTATAAAATAATAAGAATTCAGGGTATAAAACAGCAAGAGATCAGGGTATAAAACAGCAAGAGTTCAGGGGATAAAACAGCGAGAATTCAGGAGCTAAAACAGTGAGAAATTGAGAAATATAACAGCGAACGTTCAGGGGACAAAAACACGAGTGTTTGGGAGATACAACAGTGAGAGTTCAAGAGATAAAAGCGCAAGAGTTCAGGGTTTAAAACAATGAGTTCGTAGGAGATTAAACAGTGAGAGTTCAGGCAATCAAACAATGAGAGTTCAGGGGATAAAGCAGCAAATGTTCAGGGTATAAAACAGCAAGAGTTCTGGAGATATAACAGCTAGAGTTCTGGAGATATAACAGCCAGAGTTCAGGGTATAAAACAGCAAGAGTTCAAGGCATAAAAAAGCAAAAGCTCAGAGGATAAAACAGCAATAGTTAAGGAGATAAAACATTGTGAGTTCGAGAGATAAAACTATGGGAGTTTAGTAGATAAAACAGCAAGAGTTCAGGAGATGGAACAGCAAGAGATCGGTGAAAAAACAGCACAAGTTCAGGAGATAAAACAATGAGAGATTGAGAAATATAACAGCGAGAGTTCAGGGGTAAAAGCGTGAGTGTTCGGGAGACACAAACTTGAGATTTGGAGAGGTAAAATCGTGAGAGTTCAGGGCATAAAACAGCAAGTGTTCAGGAGATGAAACAGCGAGAGTTCAGGCAATAAAACAATGAGAGTTCAGGAGATAAAAGAGTGAATGTCCATGACACAAAAAAGCGATAGTTCGAGAGATAAAGCAACGTGAGTACAGGAGATAAAACAGCCGGAGTTCAGGGTATAAAACAGCAAGAGTTCAGGGTGTAAAACAGCAAGAGTTCAGGGTATAAAACAGAAAGAGTTCAGGGTATAAAACAGCGAGAATTCAGGAGTTAAAACAGTGGGAGATTGAGAAATATAACAGCGAGAGTTCAGGGGATAAAAGCACGAGTGTTCAGGAGTTACAACAGTGAGAGTTTGAGAGGTAAAAGCATGAGAGTTCAGGGGATAAAACAATGAGATTGCAGGAGATTAAACAGTGAGAGTTCAGGCAATAAAACAACGAGAGTTCAGGGTATAAAACAGCAAATGTTCAGGGTATAAAACAGCAAGAGTTCTGGAGATAAAACAGTGAGAAATTGGGAAATATAACAGCAAGAGTTTAGGAGATAAAACGTGAGCGTTCAGTAGACACAACAGTGAGAGTTTGAGAGGTAAAATAGCGAGAGTTCAGGGCATAAAACAGCAAGAGTTCTGGAGATATAACAGCCAGAGTTCAGCGCATAAAAGAGCAAGAATTCAGGGTATAAAACAGCAAAAGTTCAGAAGATAAAACAGCAATATGTAAGGAGATAAAACATTGTGAGTTTGAGAGATAAAACACTGAGAGAGCAGGAAATAAAACAGCTGGAGTTCAGGATATACAATAGCAAGAGTTCAGGGTATAAAACAGCAAGAGTTCAGTGGATAAAACAGCGAGAATTCAGGGTATAAAACAGAAAGAGTTCAGGGTATAAAACAGCAAGAGTTCAGGGTATAAAACAGAAAGAGTTCAGGGTATAAAACAGCGAGAATTCAGGAGTTAAAACAGTGAGAGATTGAGAAATATAACCCTGAGAGTTCAGGGGATAAAAGCATGAGTGTTCGGGAGTTACAACAGTGAGATTTTGAGAGATAAAACCGCGAGAGTTCATGGGATAAAGCAATGAGATTGCAGGAGATTAATCAGTGAGAGTTCAGGCAATAAAACAACGAGAGTTCAGGGTATAAAACAGCAAATGTTCAGGGTATAAAAAACCAAGAGTTCTGGAGATGTAACAGCCAGAGTTCAGGGTATAAACCAATAAGAGTTCTGGACATATATAACAGCAAGAGTTCAGAGCATAGAAGAGCTAGAGTTCCCTAGGGAAAACAGCAAGAGTTCAAGGGATAAAAAAGCAAAAGCTCAGAGGATAAAACAGCAATACTTAAGGAGATAAAACATTGTGAGTTTGAGAGATAAAACACTGAGAGATCAGGTGATAAAACAGTGAGAGTTCAGGAGATGGAACATTGAGAGTTTGGTGAAAAAACAGCAAGAGTTCAGGAGATAAAACAATGAGAGATTGGCAAATATAACAGTAAGAGTTCAGGAGATAAAAGGCCAGCGTTCAGTAGACACAACAGTGAGAGTTTGAGAGGTAAAATCGCGAGAGTTCAGGGCATAAAACAGCGAGAGTTCAGGAGATTAAACAGTGAGAGTTCAGGCAATAAAACAATGAACGTTCAGGAGATAAAGCAGCAAATGTTCAGGGTATAAAACAACAAGAGTTCGGGAGATATAAAAGTGAATGTCCATGACACAAAACAGCGATAGTTCGAGAGATAAAGCAACGTGAGTACAGGGTATAAAACAGCAAGAGGTCAGGGTATAAAACAGCAAGAGTTCAGGGTATAAGACAGCAAGAATTCAGGGTATAAAACAGCAAGAATTCAGGGGATAAGAGAGTGAGATTTCAGGAGCTAAAACAGTGAGAGATTGAGAAATATAACAGCGAGGGTTCAGGGGATAAAAGCACGAGTGTTTGGGAGATACAAAAGTGAGAGTTCAAGAGATAAAACTGCAAGCGTTCAAGGGTTAAAACAATGAGATTTCAGGAGATTAAACAGTGAGAGTTCAGGCAATCAAACAACAAGAGTTCAGGGGATAAAGCAGCAAATGTTCAGGGTATAAAACAGCAAGAGTTCAAGGGATATAAAAGCAAAAGCTCAGAGGATAAAACAGCAATGGGTTAAGGAGATAAAAAATTGTGAGTTTGAGAGATAAAACAATGAGAGATCAGGAGATAAAACAGCGAGAGTTCAGGAGATAAAACAACAAGAGTTCAAGGCAAGAAACTGCGAGCTGTCAGGGGATAAACCAGCAAGAGTTCAGGGTATAAAACAGCGAAAGTTTCAGGAGATAAAACATCAAGAGATCAGGGTATAAAACAGCAAAGGTTCAGGGTACAAAACTGCGAGATTTCAGGGGATAAACCAGCAAGAGTTCAGTGTATAAAATAGCGTGAGTTCAGGAGATAAAACAGCAGGAATCGGATTGAAGGAACAGCAAGAGTTCAGGAGATATAACAATGAAAGTTTAGGAGATAAAAGTGCAAGAGTTCAGGTTATAAAACAGCAAGAGTTCTGGAGATAAACCAGCAAGAGTTTGGGGATATAACAGCAAAAGCTATGTAGACAAAACAAAAGCGATCTGAGGGACAAAAGACTGAGACTTCATGAGTTGAAGGGTTAAAACTGAAAGAGTTAAGGGGGTGAAACTGGAGGAGTTGAAGGGATAAAATTGCATGAGTTCAGGAGATATAACAATGAGAGTTCCGGAGATAAAGCAGCCAGATGTCAGGAGATACAAAAGGGAGAGTTCGAGAGTTAAAACAGCAAGAGTTGAAGTGATAAAAGAGCAAGAGTTCAGGAGATACAACAGCGAGAGTTTGTGGCACAAAACAGCGAGAGCACAAGAGTTAAACCAGAAAGAGTTCAGGAGATAAATTAGCAAGAGTTGAAGGGGTATAACTGCAACAGTTCAGGGGATGAAACAGTGAGAGTTCAGGGGAAAAAAACTTCAAGAGTTCAGGAGATAAAATAGCAGGAATCTGAGTGAAAAAACAGCAAGAGTTCAGGAGGTATAACAATGAGAGTTCAGGAGATAAAACAGCAAGAGTTCAGGAGGTATAACAATGAGAGTTCAGGAGATAAAACAGCAAGAGTCCAGGGGATAAAACAACAAGAGTTCAGGGGATAGAACTTCCAGGGTCCAGGAGATACAACAGCGAGTGTTCGAGAAATAAAACGGCAAGAGTTCAGGAGATAAAAGAGCAACAGTCCGAGAGATAAAACAACCATCGTTCAACAGATAAAGCAACAAGAGTTGAGGGTATAAAACAGCAATAGTTCATGGTATAAAACAGCAAGAGTTCAGGGTACAAAACTGCAAGAGTTTAGGGTATAAAACAGAAAGAGTTCAAGGTATAAAAGAGCGAGAGTTCAGGAGATAAAACAACAAGAGTTCAGGGTAAGAAACTGTGAGATGTCAGGAACTAAACCAGCAAGAGTTCCGGGTATAAAACAGCAAAAGTTTCAGGAGATAAAACAACAGGAGTTCAGGGTATAAAACAGCAAAACTTCAGGGTACAAAACTGCAAGATTTCAGGGGATAAACCAGCAAGAGTTCAGGGTATAAAACAGCGAGAGTTCAGGGTATAAAACAGCAAGATTTCAGGGCATTAAACAGCGAGAGTTCAGGAGATAAAGCAGCCATTGTTCAACAGATAAAGCAACAAGAGTTGAGGGTATAAAACAGCAAGAGTTCAGGGTATAAAACAGTGAGAGTTCAGGGTATAAAACAGCAAGAGTTCAGGAGATAAAACAACAAGAGTTCAGGGTAAGAAACTGCGTGATGTCAGGGTATAAAACAGCAAGAGTTCAGGGTATAAAACAGCAAGAGATCAGGAGATAAAACAGCAAGAGTTTGGGAGATTAAACAGCAAGATTTCAGGACATATAAGAATGAGGGTCCAATACACAAAACAGTGATAGTTCAAGAGACAAAGCAACAAGAGTTCAGGGTATAAAACAGTAAGAGTTCAAGGTATAAAAGAGCGAGAGTTCAGGAAATAAAACAACAAGAGTTCAGGGTAAGAAACTGCGAGATGTCAGGGGATAAACCAGCAAGAGTTCCGGGTATAAAACAGCGAAAGTTTCAGGAGATAAAACAACAAGAGTTCAAGGTATAAAACAGCAAATGTTCAGGGTACAAAACTGCGAGATTTCAGGGGATAAACCAGCAAGAGTTCAGGATATAAAATAGCGTGGGTTTCAGGAGATAAAACAACAAGAGTTCAGGGTATAAAACAGCAAGTGTTCGGGAGATAAAACAGCAGGAATCTGATAAAAAGAACAGCAACAGTTCAGGAGATATAACAATGAAAGTTTAGGAGATGAAGCAGCCAGAGTTCAGGTTAGAAAACAGCAAAAGTTCTGGGATTAAAGAACAAGAGTTGAAGAGATAAAACAGAAAACAGAAAGTGTTCAGGAGGTATAACAGCTAGAGTTAATGGGATATGAAACAACAATAGTTGAAGGGATAAAACTGAAAGGGTTCAGGGGATGAAATACCGAGAGTTCAGAGGAACATACTGCCACAGTGCAAGAGATAAAACAGCAGGAATCTGAGTGACAAATCGGCGAGAGTTCAGGGATACACAGCAAGAGTTCAGGGTATAAAACATCAAGAGTATAAGAGATAAAACAGTGAGAGTTCAGGGTTTAAAACAGCTAGAGTTAAAGGGATGAAACAGCAAGAGTTGAAGGGATAAAACTGAAAGAGTTCAGGGAATGAAACATTAAGAGTTCAGGGGATAAAACTGCAAGAGCTAAGGAGAGTAAGCAGCCAGAGTTCAGGAGATACAAGAGCGAGAGATAGAGAGATAACATAGCAAGAGTTCAGGAGATATAAGAGTGAGAGTCCGAGACACAAAACAGTGATAGTTCAAGAGGCAAAGCAACAAGAGTTCAGGGTATAAAATAGCAAGAGTTCAGGGTATAAAACAGCAAGAGTCCAGGGTATAAAACAGCGAGAGTTCAAGAGATAAAACAACAAGAGTTCAGGGTAAGAAACTGTGAGATGTCAGGGGATAAACCAACAAGATTTCAGGCTATAAAACAGCTAAGGTTCAGGAGATAAAACAGCAAGTGTTCAGAAGACTAAATAGCAAGAGTTCAGGAGATTAAACAGCAAGAGTTAAGGCAATATAAGAATGAGAGTCCGATACACAAAACAGTGACAGTTCAAGAGACAAAGCAACAAGAGTTCAGGGTATAAAACAACAAATATTCAGGGTACAAAACTGCGAGATTTCAGGGGATAAACCAGCAAGAGTTCAGGGTATAAAAGAGCAGGAGTTCAGAAGACTAAATAGCAAGAGTTCAGGAGATAAAACAGCAAGATTTCAAGAGATAAAACAACATGGATTTAGTGTAAGAAACTGCAAGGTGTCAGGGGATAAACCAGCAAGAGTTAAGGGTATAAAACAGCAAAGGTTCAGGGTACAAATCTGCGAGATTTCAGGGGATAAACCAGCAAGAGTTCAGGGTATAAAACAGCGAGAGTTCAGGGTATAAAACAACAAGATTTCAGGGCATTAAACAGCGAGAGTTCAGAAGATAAAGCAGCAAGAGTTCAGGGGATAGAACTACGAGGTTCAAGGAGATACAACAGCGAGTGTTTGAGAAATAAAACAGCAAGAGTTCAGGAGATAAAAGAGCAACAGTCAGAGAGATAAAACAGCCATAGTTCAACAGATAAAACGACAAGAGTTGAGGGTATAAAACAGCAAGAGTTCAGGGTATAAAACAGCAAGAGTTCAAGGTATAAAAGAGCGAGAGTTCAGGAGATAAAACAACAAGAGTTCAGGGTAAGAAACTGCGAGATGTCAGGGGATAAACCAGCAAGAGTTCCGGGTATAAAACAGTGAAAGTTTCAGGAGATAAAACAACAAGAGTTCAGGGTAAGAAACTGCGAGATGTCAGGGGATAAACCAGCAAGAGTTCTGGAGATAAACCAGCAAGAGTTTGGGGATATAACAGCAAAAGTTATGTAGATAAAACAACGGCGATCTGAGGGACAAAACAGTGAGAGTTCAAGAGTTGAAGGGGTACAACTGCAAGAGTTCGGGGAAAAAACAATAAGAGTTGAAGAAATAAATCAGCAAGAGTTCAGGAGATAAACCAGCAAGAGTTCGGGGATATAACAGCAAAAGTTATGTAGATAAATCAAAGGAGATCTGAGGGACAAAACAGTGAGATTTCAAGAGTTGAAGGGGTAAAACTGCAAGACAGTGAGAGTTCAGGAGTTAAAGCAGCCAGATTTCAGGAGGTGCAACAGTGAGAGTTTGAGAGATAAAACAGCAAGAATTCTGGGATAAAAGAACAAGAGTTGAAGAGATAAAACAGAAAACAGAAAGCGTTCAGGAGGTATAACAGCTAGAGTTCAGGGTATAAAACAGCAAGAGTCCAGGGTATAAAACAGCAAGAGTTCAAGAGATAAAACAACAAGAGTTCAGGGTAAGAAACTGCGAGATGTCAGCACATAAAACAGCAAGAGTTCAGGAGATAAAACAGCAAGAGTTCGGGAGATTAAACAGCAAGATTTGAGGAGATATAAGAATGAGAGTCCGATACACAAAACAGTGATAGTTCAAGAGACAAAGCAACAAGAGTTCAGGGTATAAAACAGCAAGAGTCCAGGGTATAAAACAGCGAGAGTTCAGGAGATAAAACAACAAGAGTTCAGGGTAAGAAACTGTGAGATGTCAGGGGATAAACCAGCAAGATTTCAGGGTATAAAACAGCTAAAGTTCAGGAGATAATACAGCAAGTGTTCAGAAGACTAAATAGCAAGAGTTAAGGAGATTAAACAGCAAGAGTTAAGGAGATATAAGAATGAGAGTCCGATACACAAACCAGTGAGAGTTCAAGAGACAAAGCAACAAGAGTTCAGGATATAAAACAACAAATGTTCAGGGTACAAAACTGTGAGATTTCAGGGGATAAACCAGCAAGAGTTCGGGGTATAAAAGAACAAGATTTCAGAAGACTAAATAGCAAGAGTTCAGGAGATAAAACAGCAAGATTTCAAGAGATAACACAACATGGATTCAGTGTAAGAAACTGTGAGGTGTCAGGGGATAAACCAGCAAGAGTTAATAGTATAAAACAGCAAACGTTCAGGGTACAAAACTGCGAGATTTCAGGGGATAAAACAACAAGAGTTCAGGGCATTAAACAGCGAGAGTTCAGGAGATAAAACTGCAAGAGTTCGGGAGATAAACCAGCAAGAGTTCAGGAGATTAAAGAGCAAGGATTCAGGAGATAAAGGAGCAAGAGTTCAGGAGATAAAAGAGCAAGAGTTCAGGAGATAAAACTACAAGGGTCTAGGAGATACAACACCGAGCATTCGAGAAATAAAACAGCAAGGGACCAGGAGACAAAATAATAAGAGTTGAAGAGATAAAACAGTTAGAGTCGAGGAGATATAAGAGTGATAGTCCAAGAGATAAAACAACAAGAGTTCAGGAGATAAAACAGCCAGAGTTCTGGAGATAAACCAGCAAGAGCTCGGGGATATAACAGCAAAGGTTACGTAGATACAACAACGGGGATCTGAGGGACAAAACTGTGAGAATTCAAGAGTTGAAGGGGTAAAACTGCAAGACAGTGAGAGTTCAGGAGATAAAGCAGCCAGATTTCAGGAGGTGCAACAGTGACAGTTTGAGAGATAAAACAGCAAGAATTCTGGGATAAAAGGACAAGAGTTGAAGAGATAAAATAGAAAACAGAAAGCATTCAGGAGGTATAAAAATGAAAGTTCAGGAGATAAAGCAGCCAGAGTTCAGGAGATACAGCAGTGAGAGATCGAGAGATAACACAGCAAGAGTTCAGGAGATATAAGAGTGAGAGTCCGAGACACAAAACCGTGATAGTTCAACAGATAAAGCAACAAGAGTTCAGGGTATAAAACAGCAAGAGTTCAGGGTATAAAACAGCAAGAGTTCAAGGTATAAAACAGCGAGAGTTCAGGAGATAAAACAACAAGAGTTCAGGGTAATAAACTGCGAGTTGTCAGGGTATAAAACAGCAACAGTTCAGGAGATACAGCAGTGAGAGATCGAGAGATAACACAGCAAGAGTTCAGGAGATATAAGAATGAGAGTCCGATACACAAAACAGTGATAGTTCAAGAGACAAAGCAACAAGAGTTCAGGGTATAAAACAGCAAGAGTTCAGGGTATAAAACAGCAAGAGTTTAGGGTATAAAACAGCAAGAGTTCAAGGTATAAAAGAGCGAGAGTTCAGGAGATAAAACAACAAGAGTTCAGGGTAAGAAACTGCGAGATGTCAGGGGATAAACCAGCTAGAGTTCCGGGTATAAAACAGCGAAAGTTTCAGGAGATAAAACAACAAGAGTTCAAGGTATAAAACAGCAAATGTTCAGGGTACAAAACTGCGAGATTTCAGGGGATAAACCAGCAAGAGTTCAGGATATAAAATAGCGTGAGTTTCAGGAGATAAAACAACAAGAGTTCAGGGTATAAAACAGCGAGTGTTCAGGAGATAAAACAGCAGGAATCTGATTAAAAGAACAGCAAGAGTTCAGGAGATATAACAATGAAAGTTTAGGAGATGAAGCAGCCAGAGTTCAGGTTATAAAACAGCAAGAGTTCTGGGATTAAAGAACAAGAGTTGAAGAGATAAAACAGAAAACAGAAAGTGTTCAGGAGGTATAACAGCTAGAGTTAATGGGATGAAACAGCAATAGTTGAAGGGATAAAACTGAAAGGGTTCAGGGGATGAAATACCGAGAGTTCAGAGGAAAATACTGCCACAGTTCAAGAGATAAAACAGCAGGAATCTGAGTGACAAATCGGCGAGAGTTCAGAGATACACAGCAAGAGTTCAGGGTATAAAACAACAAGAGTATAAGAGATAAAACAGTGAGAGTTCAGGGTTTAAAACAGCTAGAGTTAAGGGGATGAAACAGCAAGAGTTGAAGGGATAAAACTGAAAGAGTTCAGGGAATGAAACATTAAGAGTTCAGGGGATAAAATTGCAAGAGTTAAGGAGAGAAAACAGCGTGAGTTTGAGAAATAAAACAGTGAGAATTCAGGAGGCAAAGCAGCGAGAATTCTGGAGATAAAGCAGCAGGAATCTGATTGAAAGAACAGCAAGAGTTCAGGAGATATAACTACGAGTGTTCAGGAGATAAAGCAGCCAGAGTTCAGGAGATACAAGAGCGAGAGATAGAGAGATAACATAGCAAGAGTTCAGGAGATATAAGAGTGAGAGCCCAAGACACAAAACCGTGATAGTTCAAGAGGCAAAGCAACAAGAGTTCAGGGTATAAAACAGCAAGAGTTTAGGGTATAAAACAACAAGAATTCAGGAGATAAAACAGCAGGAATCATATTGAAAGAACAGCAAAACCTCAAGAAATATAACAACGAAAGTTCAGGAGATAAAGCAGCCAGAGTTCAAGTTATAAAACAGCAAGAGTTCTGGAGATAAACCAGCAAGAGTTTGGGGATATAACAGCAAAAGCTATGTAGATAAAACAACAGCGATCTGAGGGACAAAAGACTGAGTTGAAGGGTTAAAACTGAAAGAGTTGAGGGGGTGAAACTGGAGGAGTTGAAGGGATAAAATTGCATGAGTTCAGGAGATATAACAATGAGAGTTCCGGAGATAAAGCAGCCAGAGGTCAGGAGATACAAAAGGGAGAGTTCGAGAGTTAAAAAAGCAAGAGTTGAGGTGATAAAAGAGCAAGAGTTCAGGAGATATAACAGCGAGAGTTTGTGGCACAACACAGCGAGAGCACAAGAGATAAACCAACAAGAGTTCAAGAGATAAATTAGCAAGAGTTGAAGGGGTATAACTGCAACAGTTCAGGGGATGAAACAGTGAGAGTTCAGGGGAAAAAAACTTCAAGAGTTCAGGAGATAAAATAGCAGGAATCTGAGTGAAAAAACAGCAAGAGTTCAGGAGGTATAACAATGAGAGTTCAGGAGATAAAACAACAAGAGTTCAGGAGATTAAATAGCAAGAGTTCAGGGGATAGAACTACCAGGGTCCAGGAGATACAACAGCGAGTGTTTGAGAAATAAAACAGCAAGAGTTCAGGAGATAAAAGAGCAACAGTCCGAGAGATAAAACAGCCATAGTTCAGCAGATAAAGCAACAAGAGTTCAGGGTATAAAACAGCAAGAGTTGAGGGTATAAAACAGCAAGAGTTCAGGGTATAAAACAGCAAGAGATCAGGGTACAAAACAGCAAGAGTTCAGGGTATAAAACAGCAAGAGTTAAGGGTATAAAACAGCAATAGTTCATGGTATAAAAGAGCGAGAGTTCAGGAGATAAAACAACAAGAGTTCAAGAGATAACACAACATGGATTCAGTGTAAGAAACTGCGAGGTGTCAGGGGATAAACCAGCAAGAGTTAAGGGTATAAAACAGCAAAGGTTCAGGGTACAAATCTGCGGGATTTCAGGGGATAAACCAGCAAGAGTTCAGGGTATGAAACAGCGAGAGTTCAGGGTATAAAACATCAAGAGTTCAGGGCATTAAACAGAGAGAGTTCAGGAGATAAAACTGCAAGAGTTCGGGAGATAAACCAGCAAGGGTTCAGGAGACTAAATAGCAAGAGTTCAGGAGATTAAAGAGCAGGGGTTCAGGAGATAAAGAAGCAAGAGTTCAGGAGATAAAACTGCAAGAGTTCGGGAGATAAACCAGCAAGAGTTCAGGAGATTAAAGAGCAAGAATTCAGGAGATAAAGGAGCAAGAGTTCAGGAGATAAAAGAGCAAGAGTTCAGGAGATAAAACTACAAGGGTCTAGGAGATACAACACCGAGCATTCGAGAAATAAAACAGCAAGGGACCAGGAGACAAAATAATAAGAGTTGAAGAGATAAAACAGTTAGAGTCGAGGAGATATAAGAGTGATAGTCCAAGAGATAAAACAACAAGAGTTCAGGAGATAAAGCAGCCAGAGTTCTGGAGATAAACCAGCAAGAGCTCGGGGATATAACAGCAAAGGTTACGTAGATACAACAACGGGGATCTGAGGGACAAAACTGTGAGAATTCAAGAGTTGAAGGGGTAAAACTGCAAGACAGTGAGAGTTCAGGAGATAAAGCAGCCAGATTTCAGGAGGTGCAACAGTGACAGTTTGAGAGATAAAACAGCAAGAATTCTGGGATAAAAGGACAAGAGTTGAAGAGATAAAATAGAAAACAGAAAGCATTCAGGAGGTATAAAAATGAAAGTTCAGGAGATAAAGCAGCCAGAGTTCAGGAGATACAGCAGTGAGAGATCGAGAGATAACACAGCAAGAGTTCAGGAGATATAAGAGTGAGAGTCCGAGACACAAAACCGTGATAGTTCAACAGATAAAGCAACAAGAGTTCAGGGTATAAAACAGCAAGAGTTCAGGGTATAAAACAGCAAGAGTTCAAGTTATAAAACAGCGAGAGTTCAGGAGATAAAACAACAAGAGTTCAGGGTAATAAACTGCGAGTTGTCAGGGTATAAAACAGCAACAGTTCAGGAGATAAAACAGCAAGAGTTTGGGAGATTAAGCAGCAAGATTTCAGGACATATAAGAATGAGAGTCCGATACACAAAACAGTGATAGTTCAAGAGACAAAGCAACAAGAGTTCAGGGTATAAAACAGCAAGAGTTCAGGGTATAAAACAGCAAGAGTTCAGGGTATAAAACAGCAAGAGTTTAGGGTATAAAACAGCAAGAGTTCAAGGTATAAAAGAGCGAGAGTTCAGGAGATAAAACAACAAGAGTTCAGGGTAAGAAACTGCGAGATGTCAGGGGATAAACCAGCTAGAGTTCCGGGTATAAAACAGCGAAAGTTTCAGGAGATAAAACAACAAGAGTTCAAGGTATAAAACAGCAAATGTTCAGGGTACAAAACTGCGAGATTTCAGGGGATAAACCAGCAAGAGTTCAGGATATAAAATAGCGTGAGTTTCAGGAGATAAAACAACAAGAGTTCAGGGTATAAAACAGCGAGTGTTCAGGAGCTAAAACAGCAGGAATCTGATTAAAAGAACAGCAAGAGTTCAGGAGATATAACAATGAAAGTTTAGGAGATGAAGCAGCCAGAGTTCAGGTTATAAAACAGCAAGAGTTCTGGGATTAAAGAACAAGAGTTGAAGAGATAAAACAGAAAACAGAAAGTGTTCAGGAGGTATAACAGCTAGAGTTAATGGGATGAAACAGCAATAGTTGAAGGGATAAAACTGAAAGGGTTCAGGGGATGAAATACCGAGAGTTCAGAGGAAAATACTGCCACAGTTCAAGAGATAAAACAGCAGGAATCTGAGTGACAAATCGGCGAGAGTTCAGAGATACACAGCAAGAGTTCAGGGTATAAAACAACAAGAGTATAAGAGATAAAACAGTGAGAGTTCAGGGTTTAAAACAGCTAGAGTTAAGGGGATGAAACAGCAAGAGTTGAAGGGATAAAACTGAAAGAGTTCAGGGAATGAAACATTAAGAGTTCAGGGGATAAAATTGCAAGAGTTAAGGAGAGAAAACAGCGTGAGTTTGAGAAATAAAACAGTGAGAATTCAGGAGGCAAAGCAGCGAGAATTCTGGAGATAAAGCAGCAGGAATCTGATTGAAAGAACAGCAAGAGTTCAGGAGATATAACTACGAGTGTTCAGGAGATAAAGCAGCCAGAGTTCAGGAGATACAAGAGCGAGAGATAGAGAGATAACATAGCAAGAGTTCAGGAGATATAAGAGTGAGAGCCCGAGACACAAAACCGTGATAGTTCAAGAGGCAAAGCAACAAGAGTTCAGGGTATAAAACAGCAAGAGTTCAGGGTATAAAACAGCAAGAGTTTAGGGTATAAAACAACAAGAGTTCAGGAGGTAAAACAGCAGGAATCATATTGAAAGAACAGCAAAACCTCAAGAAATATAACAACGAAAGTTCAGGAGATAAAGCAGCCAGAGTTCAAGTTATAAAACAGCAAGAGTTCTGGAGATAAACCAGCAAGAGTTTGGGGATATAACAGCAAAAGCTATGTAGATAGAACAACAGCGATCTGAGGGACAAAAGACTGAGTTGAAGGGTTAAAACTGAAAGAGTTGAGGGGGTGAAACTGGAGGAGTTGAAGGGATAAAATTGCATGAGTTCAGGAGATATAACAATGAGAGTTCCGGAGATAAAGCAGCCAGAGGTCAGGAGATACAAAAGGGAGAGTTCGAGAGTTAAAAAAGCAAGAGTTGAAGTGATAAAAGAGCAAGAGTTCAGGAGATATAACAGCGAGAGTTTGTGGCACAACACAGCGAGAGCACAAGAGATAAACCAACAAGAGTTCAAGAGATAAATTAGCAAGAGTTAAAGGGGTATAACTGCAACAGTTCAGGGGATGAAACAGTGAGAGTACAGGGGAAAAAAACTTCAAGAGTTCAGGAGATAAAATAGCAGGAATCTGAGTGAAAAAACAGCAAGAGTTCAGGAGGTATAACAATGAGAGTTCAGGAGATAAAACAACAAGAGTTCAGGAGATTAAATAGCAAGAGTTCAGGGGATAGAACTACCAGGGTCCAGGAGATACAACAGCGAGTGTTTGAGAAATAAAACAGCAAGAGTTCAGGAGATAAAAGAGCAACAGTCCGAGAGATAAAACAGCCATAGTTCAGCAGATAAAGCAACAAGAGTTCAGGGTATAAAACAGCAAGAGTTGAGGGTATAAAACAGCAAGAGTTCAGGGTATAAAACAGCAAGAGATCAGGGTACAAAACAGCAAGAGTTCAGGGTATAAAACAGCAAGAGTTAAGGGTATAAAACAGCAATAGTTCATGGTATAAAAGAGCGAGAGTTCAGGAGATAAAACAACAAGAGTTCAAGAGATAACACAACATGGATTCAGTGTAAGAAACTGCGAGGTGTCAGGGGATAAACCAGCAAGAGTTAAGGGTATAAAACAGCAAAGGTTCAGGGTACAAATCTGCGGGATTTCAGGGGATAAACCAGCAAGAGTTCAGGGTATGAAACAGCGAGAGTTCAGGGTATAAAACATCAAGAGTTCAGGGCATTAAACAGAGAGAGTTCAGGAGATAAAACCGCAAGAGTTCGGGAGATAAACCAGCAAGAGTTCAGGAGACTAAATAGCAAGAGTTCAGGAGATTAAAGAGCAAGGGTTCAGGAGATAAAGAAGCAAGAGTTCAGGAGATAAAACTGCAAGAGTTCGGGAGATAAACCAGCAAGAGTTCAGGAGACTAAATAGCAAAAGTTCAGGAGATTAAAGAGCAAGGGTTCAGGAGATAAAGAAGCAAGAGTTCGGGAGATAAACCAGCAAGAGTTCAGGAGACTAAATAGCAAGAGTTCAGGAGATTAAAGAGCAAGGGTTCAGGAGATAAAGAAGCAAGAGTTCAGGAGATAAAAGAGCAAGAGTTCAGGAGATAAAACTACAAGGGTCTAGGAGATACAACACCGAGCATTCGAGAAATAAAACAGCAAGGGACCAGGAGACAAAATAATAAGAGTTGAAGAGATAAAACAGTTAGAGTCTAGGAGATATAAGAGCGATAGTCCAAGAGATAAAACAACAAGAGTTCAGGAGATAAAACAGCCAGAGTTCTGGAGATAAACAAGCAAGAGTTCGGGGATATAACAGCAAAAGTTACGTAGATAAAACAACGGGGATCTGAGTGACAAAACAGTGAGACTTCAAGAGTTGAAGGGGTAAAACTGCAAGAGTTCAGGGGATGAAACAGCCAGATTTCAGGAGGTGCATCAGTGAGAGTTCGAGAGATAAAACAGCAAGAATTCTGGGGATAAAAGGACAAGAGTTGAAGAGATAAAACAGAAAACAGAAAGCATTCAGGAGGTATAAAAATGAAAGTTCAGGAGATAGAGCAGCCAGAGTTCTGGAGATATAACAGCGAGAGATCGAGAGATAACACAGCAAGAGTTCAGGAGATATAAGAGTGAGAGTCCGAGACACAAAACCGTGATAGTTCAACAGATAAAGCAACAAGAGTTCAGGGTATAAAACAGCAAGAGTTCAAGGTATAAAACAGCGAGAGTTCAGGAGATAAAACAACAAGAGTTCAGGGTAAGAAACTGCGAGTTGTCAGGGCTAAAACAGCAAGAGTTCAGGGTATAAAATAGCGAAAGTTTCAGGAGATAAAGCATCAAGAGTTCAGGGTATAAAACAACAAAGGTTCAGGGTACAAAACTGCGAGATTTCAGGAGATAAACCAGCAAGATTTCAGGCTATAAAATAGCGTGAGTTCAGGAGATAAAACAGCAGGAATCGGATTGAAGGAACAGCAAGAGTTCAGGAGATATAACAATGAAAGTTTAGGAGATTAAAGAGCAAGAGTTCAGGTTATAAAACAGCAAGAGTTCTGGAGATAAACCAGCAAGAGTTTGGGGATATAACAGCAAAAGCTATGTAGATAAAACAACAGCGATCTGAGGGACAAAAGACTGAGACTTCATGAGTTGAAGGGTTAAAACTGAAAGAGTTGAGGGGGTGAAACTGGAGGAGTTGAAGGGATAAAATTGCATGAGTTCAGGAGATATAACAATGAGAGTTCCGGAGATAAAGCAGCCAGAGGTCAGGAGATACAAAAGGGAGAGTTCGAGAGTTAAAAAAGCAAGAATTGAAGTGATAAAAGAGCAAGAGTTCAGGAGATATAACAGCGAGAGTTTGTGGCACAACACAGTGAGAGCACAAGAGATAAACCAACAAGAGTTCAGGAGATAAATTAGCAAGAGTTGAAGGGGTATAACTGCAACAGTTCAGGGGATGAAAAAGTGAGAGTTCAGGGGAAAAAAACTTCAAGAGTTCAGGAGATAAAATAGCAGGAATCTGAGTGAAAAAACAGCAAGAGTTCAGGAGGTATAACAATGAGAGTTCAGGAGATAAAACAGCAAGAGTTCAGGAGGTATAACAATGAGAGTTCAGGAGATAAAACAGCAAGAGTTCAGGAGATTAAATAGCAAGAGTTCAGGAGAATAGATAGCAAGAATTCAGGTGATTAAATAGCAAGAGTTCAGGAGATAAAACAGCTAGAGTCCAGGGGATAAAACAGCAAGAGTTCAGGGGATAGAACTACTAGGGTCCAAGAGATACAACAGCGAGTGTTTGAGAAATAAAACAGCAAGAGTTCAGGAGATAAAAGAGCAACAGTCCGAGAGATAAAACAACCATAGTTCAACAGATAAAGCAACAAGAGTTCAGGGTATAAAACAGCAAGATTTGAGGGTATAAAACAGCAAGAGTTCAGGGTATAAAACAGCAAGAGTTCAGGGTACAAAACAGCAATAGTTCAGGGTGTAAAACAGCAAGAGTTCAGGGTATAAAACAGCAAGAGTTAAGGGTACAAAACAGCGAGAGTTAAGGGTACTAAACAGCAAGAGTTCAGGCTATAAAACAGCAAGAGTTCAGGGTATAAAACAGCAAGAGTTAAGGGTACTAAACAGCAAGAGTTAAGGGTACAAAACAGTGAGAGTTGAGGGTACTAAACAGCAATAGTTCAGGGTATAAAACAGCAAGAGTTCAAGGTATAAAAGAGCGAGAGTTCAAGAGATAAAACAACAAGAGTTCAGGGTAAGAAACTGCGAGATGTCAGGGGATAAACCAGCAAGAGTTAAGTGTATAAAACAGCGAAAGTTTCAGGAGATAAAACAACAAGAGTTCAGGGTATAAAACAGCAAACATTCAGGGTACAAAACTGCGAGATTTCAGGGGATAAACCAGCAAGAGTTCAGGGTATAAAATAGCGTGAGTTTCAGGAGATAAAACAACAAGAGTTCAGGGTATAAAACAGCGAGTGTTCAGGAGATAAAACAGCAGGAATCAGATTGAAAGAACAGCAAGAGTTCAGGAGATATAACAATGAAAGTTTAGGAGATGAAGCAGCCAGAGTTCAGGTTTTAAAACAGCAAGAGTTCTGGGATTAAAGAACAAGGGTTGAAGAGATAAAACAGAAAACAGAAAGTGTTCAGGAGGTATAACAGCTAGAGTTAATGGATATGAAACAGCAATAGTTGAAGGGATAAAACTGAAAGAGTTCAGGGGATGAAATTACAGGAGTTCAGGGGAACATACTGCCACAGTGCAAGAGATAAAACAGCAGGAATCTGAGTGACAAATCGGCGAGAGTTCAGAGATACACAGCAAGAGTTCAGGGTATAAATCAACAACAGTATAAGGGATAAAACAGTGAGAGTTCAGGCTATAAAACAGCTAGAGTTAAAGGGATGAAACAGCAAGAGTTGAATAGATAAAACTGAACGAGTTCAGGGAATGAAACATTAAGAGTTCAGGGGATAAAACTATAAGAGCTAAGGAGAGAAAACAGCATGAGTTTGAGAGATAAAACAGTGAGAATTCAGGAGGCAAAACAGCGAGAATTCCGGAGATAAAACAGCTGGAAACTGATTGAAAGAACAGCAAGAGCTCAGGAGGTATAACAACGAGAGTTCAGGAGATAAAGCAGCCAGAGTTCAGGAGATACAAGAGCGAGATATAGAGAGATAACACAGCAAGAGTTCAGAAGATATAAAAGTGAGAGTCCGAGACACAAAACAGTGATAGTTCAAGAGACAAAGCAACAAGAGTTCAGGGTATAAAACAGCAAGAGTTCAGGGTATAAAACAGCAAAAGGTCCACAGGTAAGACAGCAAGAGTTCAGAAGATACAACAGCAAGAGTTCCATAGATAAAAGAGCAAGAGTTCAGGGAATGATAAAGCAAGAGTTCAGGGGATACAACAGCGATTGATCAAAAGAAAGCACATCAAGAGTTCAGGAGATATAAGAGTGAGAGTCCGAGACACAATGCGGTGATAGTTCAAGAGGCAAAGCAACAAGAGTACTGGAGATAAAACAGCTGAAGGTCAGGGTATGAAACAGCAATAGTTCAGGAGATTAAACAGCAAGAGTTCAGGAGATTAAACAGCAAGAGTTCAGGAGATTAAACAGCAAGAGTTCAGGGTATAAAGCAGCTGGAATCTGAGTGACAAAACAGTGAGATTTCAGGAGATATAACAATGAGTGTTCCGGAGATAAAACAGCCAGAGTTCAGGTGATAAAAAAGCAAGCGTTCGAGAGATAAAACGGCAAGAGATCATGAGGTATAGGAGCGAGAGTCCGAGAGATAAGACAACAAGAGTTCATGAGATAAAACAGTGAGAGTTCAGCGGTTAAAACAGTGAGATTTCAGGAAATAAAACAGCGAGAGTTCAGGGGATAAAACAGCAATAGTTCAAGAGATAAAACAGTAAGAGATAGAACGGAGAGAGTTTGAGAGATAAAACAGTGAGAGTTCAAGTGAGGATACAGCAAGTGTTCAGGGGATATAACAGCAAGAGTTCAGGAGAAGGAGCAGCGAGAGTTCAAGAGACAAAACAAAGAGTTCGGCAGATAATACAATGAGAGTTTGAGAGATGAAACAGCGAGAGTTCAGGGGATTAAACAATGCAAGTTTAGGAGATAAAACTGCGAGAGCTTGTGGGATAGTAAAGCGAGAGTTCAGGGGATAAAATGGCAGGAGTTCAGCAGCTTAAGCAGCAAGTGTTGAAGAGATAAAACAGCAAGAATTCTGGAGATAGAACAGGGAGGGTTTGAGAGATAAAACAGCAAGGGCTCAGGAGATATAACAGTGAGAGTTCAAGGGATAAAATAGCAAGAGTTGAAGAGATAAAACAGCAAGAATTTTGTCGATAAAACAGCCAGAGTTTGAGGGATACAACAGCAAGAGTTCAGGGCTAAAATAGCAAGATTTCAGGGGATATAACAGCGAGAGTTCAGAAGAAAAAACTGTCTGAGTTCGAGGGATAAAGCAGTGAGTGTCAAGGGATAAAATAGCTAGAGTTCTGTGGATAAAACAGCAAGAATTGAAGAGATAAAACAGCAACAGTTCTGGAGATAGAACAGGGAGAGTTTGAGAGATAAAACAGCAAGAGTTCAGGGGATCAGACAGCAAGAGATCAGGAGATTAAACAGAGAGTGTTCCGGAGATAAAACAGTGAGATTTCAGGGGATAAACATCAGGTTTCAGGAGATAAAGGAGCAAGAGTTGAGGAGATAAAACAGGCAGAGTTCAGGTCATAGAACAGCGAGAGTTTGAGCGACATAACAGCAAAGTTTGAGAGATAATACAATGGTAGTTCAGGAGACAACACAGCAAGTTTCAGGAGATAAAACAATGAGTGTTCAGGGGATCAACCATCAAGAGTTCAGGGGATAGAACAGTGGAGTTTGAACGATAAAGCCGCAAAAGTTCAGGAGATTTAACAACGAGAGTTCAGGGGATAGAAGCGCAAGTGTTCAAGAGATAAAAACGCGAGATTTTGAGATATAAAAGAGCAAGAATTCAGGGGATAAAACAGCAAGAGTTCGAGAGATAAAAAAACAGTGAGAGTTCATGATCTAAAACAGCCAGAGTTCAAGAGATAAAACAGCAAAAGTTCATGAGATAAACAGCGACAGTTCAAGACATAAAACTGTGAGAGTTCGAGAGATAAGACAGTGAGATTCAGTTGATATTGCAGCAAGACTTCAGGGGATAAAACAGCAAGAGTTCGAGAGATAAAACGGCGAGAGTTCGGGAGATAAAACGGCGAGAGTTTGGGAGATAAAGCAGTGAGAGTTCGGGAGATAAAGCAGCGAGAATTCAGGAGATAAAGCAGCAAGAGTTCAGGAGATAAAACGGCGAGAGTTAGGGAGATAAAGCAGTGAGAGTTCGGGAGATAAAGCAGCAAGAATTCAGGAGATAAAGCAGTGAGAGTTTGGGAGATAAAGCAGTGAGAGTTTGGGAGATAAAGCAGCGAGAGTTCGGGAGATAAAGCAGTGAGAGTTTAGGAGATAAAACAGCGAGAATTCAGGGGATAACGCAGCAAGAGTTCAGGAGATAAAACAGCAACGAGTTTCCCTCGCCCTGCTGTCTGGGACACCTCTCGAATGGTGCTCCTGTTCAGGTCAGTTGACCCCCAGTTTTGCACCGTTTCACTTCTTTTCCTCTTTTCCTTCTGTATACACACATGCTGAGGCCGGATGGTGAAACCAACAAAGTGCGCGTGTATGGCCACTCTCTCACCGACGTCTGCGTAGGAGTCCTGAGGCCTACTGGGAACTGTAGTTCCCAAACTGCGGCTCACAAACTCAATTCAGCTAAGTATCGGAGCTCATCACAAGCATTCTGCCCTCACACCTAAACATACAGGGGGAGGTGCACATACAGTCTGTCCAAGCAGCAGTGCTCGAGGAGGTTAGACTCAGAAGGGACATTGTAACTGAACAGTGCCACAGCTGATCTACAGGAAAGATCCTCTCCAGGTAAACTGCTTCAAGTGGCTTTAAACCATGATCATCTCCTATTCTTTTTGGGATCACCGTTGACTGCCACTGGTGGAATCAGTAACATGAGCACATCAAGGGATATGGGGATAGCGCAGGAATGTGACGTTTAGGTAGATGATCAGCTATGATCTAACTGAATGGCAGAACAGGCTCAATGGGCCGAATGGCCTATTCCTGCTCCTGTGTTACGACCAAAAGAACTTACATTTACATAGCTCACTTCATGACCTTGGGATATTGCAAAGCTTTGTACCGACAATTAAGAAGATCTGTGTCATTTAATCTCTCCTGCCGTTATACAAGTACCTATTTAACCCACCATCAGTATGCTTTCCCTCACTCCACCCCTTATGGTTAAACCTACTATACTGAGGAGTGAGACCATTCACTCATCGCAGGCCACACTGCTTGTCCACTTAGCTTTGATCTCCCACAGCGACAGAGGGCCCAATTTAACCATCCCCGAACTGGCTAAGGCTGCTGTGCAGTCACCCAACATCAGTGGAATTGCCAGGACTCTCCAGGCTGCAACTGTGGTGCAATCCAAACAATGACTCACATTGTCAGGGAGTGTCCGCTCACTAAGCCTGAGGGTGGGCTTAAAGAGCCCCATCTAGCCGCTGACGAGGTTATTGCTTGGCTCTGTGACTATGCACAAGCCAAATAAATAATAAATCTCCCCTGACTTCCCCACCATCTGAGACCTTCCCTTTTGCTCTTTCCTTCTGATAACCCCCATCCCACTTGCCCTGACTCTGCACTTGCTTAAAATCTGTTACTGCTCTAATCCATGAAAGGTCATTGAACTGAAACGTGAGGCTGAAATTAATGGAGACTGAAGGAGTGGGAACTGAGGCAGGGCATGCACAATCGCATGGGAGGCACCATTTTGGAACCCTGACTTCGGAAATTCTGGACCGCACTCTGTCAGTGACAGGGACGTACTGCGGTGACAATGCCTCATGCAAGCGGTAAGCCAACTTAGCTCGCTAAAGAGGTTATTATGTCTCCGTTTGCATGCAATTGAAAGGGATGTAATGGTGCCTTGCAAATTAAATGGATCGCACACAGGGAACACAGGCCATCAGATCCCAGACCGTTCAAAGGTGGTGGTTTGCAGGTGAGGTCTCAGGCTCTGAGGGAAGGGTCAGCCTTTGTGGAGTGCCTTCCATTGGGGTGAAAAGTGCTGCCAAATGGGGAGAGGAGACCATCGCAATCATTAAGTTGAGGGGCAGTACAGAGGGGCCGAGGGGCAGCTCAGAGGAGCTGAGTGGAGGAGATGAGGGGCAGCTCAGAGGAGTTGAGGGGCAGTGTTCTGACACAGCAGTTAGTAAAGACTGAGTTGTTTAAATCCCAGAGGGAAACTTGAACAACTGTCAGAACCTATATTTTCAATTGATATGTTTGAGATGCAGCTCTAAATTCAGAAATAAGACCACCGCCTCAAGAGGTTTTTTTAATATAAAACTAAATTAAGCATGCATTAATTTAACAACAAATTAAACACATACACATGTCTACAAGTTACTACCATAATATCTTTTAAACAAATCCCCAAATTAATCATTCCCAGGTAAATCTTCACCAAGGCAACAATAACCCATAGACTTTAAACAGACACCAGGCAAAGCACATTTGACCTTACAAATTCAAAATGAGGTCCCTTGCAATTTGGTTCCTTTTCAGAGACAGTTGTAGGTTTACAGGCTGGTTAGATCTTAAATGCCTCTGACTCACACACACACACGCCTTTCTGTTTACCACTAGCTTCCTCACTGAATGTCAATTTTCCATTGTATTACTAGGTTTTTAATTTTATCTCTCCTAGCAATAAACTCTTTCATTCCACCAATTTTATTAGTAAGCTGAAAAAAATAAACACATTGCTTGGCCTCTCCCAGCTAATGTTACCCATTCTTTTGAATGCTTTATTCAATAAATGCAAACGTAATTTTTACCTTTTATCCTTACTTTCTGTTTATCCGATTGACATCTCAAACTACTATACAACAAAGCACTCAGGTTAGCTGGCTTTAATCCAGTTAAGCCACACACAGACTCACACATAGACACAGACCCTACTACAATTCCAATTTAAAAATAATTTCCAATAACATTATATGCATAAATATCTCTTCATATAGGCAGTACAGAGAAGTTGAGAGGCAACTCAGGGGAGCTGAGGGGCAGGCTTAGAGGAGTTGAGCGGCAATACAGGCCCTGCAATGGTCCCAGAGCTAACAGACCTCTCTGCCTGGCTATCAGAATCAGTGCAGCATCGTACAAACTCCAAGGTCCTTTTGAACAAAGAATTAGAGCCCTTCTTAAAGCAGCGCTGAGCTGTCAGCTGGGAAATCCCACACATGTCCCCTGGAAGGAGCTGGATGTGTTGGAATTCAGTGCTGCAGTGACTTGCAGCACCACTGGCATTGGATGCTCACCCAGTCCAATGGGCCAGTCTCTCCACTTACATTGCTGTATGCACAGAGAGGGACAGGGTCTGCCTTCCCCACGCTAGATTGTGGTGGGGGGGGCAGTGTGTGGGGTGGCTGGTGTTCATGTTGCAAGTGAAAATGTCAAATTCACCACACAAAGGACGTGGAAATAAATGCACAAACGATATTTAATGAGGCACAAACATCAATCAGGAATGTGTAGACCCCATGCTGCGCTGATAGATGCTCTTTCCAATGGGTTTCCAAGTGCTATCATTACGTGCGGCTACAGCACCTGCAGCTGAGGTAGAGGCAGGCTGCTGATCGCGACGCTCTGGGGTTGGAGATGACCTCTGAGTGCCCGAGGCCAGGAGGGCTCTTGCGTGCTGAGGGACTCCTGCATTGGTGCAGCTGCCTCCGTGGCTACTGGAGGTTGTTGGGTGATTGGCAGGGGTGCTGATGGCTGCCAGTCCACTCTCGGAACAATTTGAGAAGAGCCCTCAGATGCAGCAGGCTGCTGCCCCTCCTCCCCTCTCAGTGCATAATGACCCCTCCCTGTCTACCAGAGATGGAGGAGAACTGCCACTTGGGCAGACAGCTCTTTTGCACACCTGTCTGATCCCTCCCTGGGTAAGTCCCATTTGGTGTTGCCCATATGAAAGCCACACATGCTAAGCATTTATTTTCACTCACCCTGGCAGTGTGGAGGAAGGCATTGACCTACTTTTGATACTGCACCCAAGTCCGCTGCTGGACCCCCACTGCTGCTAACCTCCACTGCTATCTTTGGCCTGGTTGCCTTGGTCAGGAGGGAGGGTCTCTTCTTGTCATCTGAAGGGAAGAGCCTTTCCTCCCTGGAGTAGTACCTGCAGGGAGGTGTTGCTGAATTACAGGGCCAGCCTTTGACTGCCCTTAATTATTTCCCTGTTTACAGCCCCTTGCTCCGCTCTGTGGATTATGAACAGGGGTTGACAGTGATCGCTGTGGGAATTGAAGTCTCTCACACCTTACAAGAAGGTGGGTCCTCCCAATGGCTGGTATGGTGATGCAGGAAGCTCAGAAACACTCCAGACTGATCTAGCTGTCTCCACTGGGAAGGTGGTGATGTAATGGTAATGTCACTGGGCTAGAAATCCAGAGACCCAGGATAATGCTCTAGGGACCATTGTCGTAAAAACCCTTTAGGGAGGGAAATCCGCTGTCCTTACTTCATCTGGCCTACATGTGACTCCAGACCCACAGCAATGTGGTTGACTCTTAATTACCCTCTGGAATGGCTCAGCAAGCTGCGCAGTTGCATCAGAAGCCCTGTACCACTGGCAGGATATGCTCAGTAGAGGTGGCAGCATATTGGTATACAGTTGGAAGGGAGCTGCCGTTGGGGTCCTCAACATTGACTTCAGACCCCATGAAGCATCGTGGCAGGGGCAAGGAAACCTCCTGCTGATTACTGCATACTGCCCCCCCTACCTCCCACCCACCCATCCTGCTGATGAATCAGTACCCTTCCAATGTTGAACACCACTTGGAGGAAGCCCTGAGGGTGAGAAGGGCAAAGAATGTACTATGGGTGGGGGACTTCAATGTCCACCACCAAGAGTGACTCAGTAGCACTGCTACTGACCGAGCTGGTTGGGTCCTAACAGATATAACTGCTCGACTGGGTCTGCGGAAGGTGGTGAGGGAATTAACAAGAGGGAAAAACATACAGTATCAGTAAGAGTGACCACTGCACAGCCCTCGTGGAGCTGACATTCTGTCTTCGCATTGAGGATACCCTCCATCAGATCTGAAGAAGAGTCATCTGGACTCGAAATGTTAACTCTGTCTTTCTCTCCACAGATGCTGTCAGGCCTGCTAAGTTTTTCCAGCAATTTTTGTTTTTGTTTCAGATTTCCAGCATCTGTAGTATTTTGCTTTTGCCTTCCATCGTGTTGTGTGGCACTACCACCATGCTAAATGGGATAGATTTTGAACAGATCTAGCAACTCAAGACTGGGCATCCATGAGGTGCTGTGGGCCATCAGCAGCAGCAGAATTGTACTCGAACACAATCTGTAACCTCATGGCCCGGCATATCCCCCACTCTATCATTACCATCAAGCCAGGGGATCCAACCTGGTTCAAAGAAGAGTGCAGGAGGGCATGTCAGGAGCAGCACCAGGCATACTTAAAAATTAAGTGTCAACCTGGTGAAGCTACAACACAGAAATACTTGTGTGCAAAACAGCAGAAACAATGTGTAATAGACAGAGCTAAGCAATTCCACAAACAACGGATCAGATCTAAGCTCTGCAGTGCTGTCACGTCCAGTCGTGAATGGTGGTGGACAATTAAACAACTCAGTGGAGGAGGAGGCTCCACAAATAACCCCACCCTTAATGATGGGGGTGCCCAGCATATCAGTGTAAAAGATAAGGGTGAAGCATTTGCAAAGATCTTCAGCCAGAAGTGTCAAGTGGGTGATCCATCTTGGCCTCCTCCGGAGATCCCCAGCGTCACAGATGCCATTTTTCAGCAAACTTGATTAATTCTACGTGATATGATGAAATAGCTGAATGTGCCCTGACAATATTCCAGCAATAGTACTGAAGACGTGCTCCAGGACTTGCTTCGCCCTTAGCCAAGTTGTTCCAGTATAACTACAACACTGGCATCTACCCGGCCATGTGGAAAATTGCCCAGGTATGTCCTTTACACAAAAAGCAGGACAAATCCAACCTGGCCAATTACCGCCCCATCATTTTCAATCATCAGTAAAGTGATGGAAGGAGTCATCAACAGTGCTATCAAGCGGCACTTGCTTAGCAAGAGCCTGCTCACTGACACTCAAATTGAGTTCGGCCAGCGTCACTTGGCCCTTGGCCTCATTACAGCCTTGGTTCAAACATAGACAAAAGAGCTGAACTCCTGGGGTGAGGTGAGATGAGAGTGACTGCCCTTGACATCAAGGCAGCATTTGACTGAGTGTGGCATCAAGGAGCCCTAGCAAAATTCGAGTCAGTGGGAATCAGGGGGAAAACTCTCTGCTGGTTAGAGTCATACCTAGCACAAAGGAAGATGGTTGTGGTTGTTTGACGTCAATCATCTCAGCGCCAGGACATCACTGCAGGAGTTCCTCAGGGTAGTGTCCTCGGCCCAACCATCTTCAGCTGCTTCATTAAAGACCTTCCTTCCATCATAAGGTCAAAAGTGGGGATGTTTGCTGATGATTGCACAATGTTCAGCACCATTTGCAACTCCTCGGATACTGAAGCAGTCCATGTCCAAATGCAGCAAGACCTGGACAATACCCAGGCTTGGGATGACATGTGACAAGTAACATTTGCACCAACAAGTGCCAGGCAATGACCATCTCCAACAAGAAAGAATCCAACCATCGCCCCTTGACATTCAGTGGCATTACAATCATTGAATCCCCCACTATCAATAGCCTGCGGGGTTACCATTAACAAGAAATTGAATTGGACTAGCCATATAAGTACTGTAGCAACAAGAGCAAGTGAGAGGCTAGGAATGCTGCGCTGAGTAACCCGGGTAGATGCCAGTGTTGTTGCTGTACTGGAACAGCTTGGCTAGGGGCGCGGCAAGTTCTGGAGCACAAGTCTTCAGCACCATTGCCCGGAATATTGCCATGGCCCATAGCCTTTGCAGTATCCAGTGCATTCAGCCGTTTCTTGATATCATGTGGAGTGAATCGAATTGGCTGAAGACTGGCATCTGTGATGCTGGGGTCCTCCGGAGGAGGCCGAGATGGATCGTCCCCTCAGCACTTCTGGCTGAAGATGGTTGCGAATGCTTCAGCCTTACCTTTTGCACCGCTGCATTGCTGATAATAAAATCTGCCCATCGACTCTGATTCTCTGTCCACAGGCGCTGCCTAACCCACTGAATGTCTCCAGCACCATATGTTTTTATTTCCGTTTTCCAGTATTTTGCTCTTGTACTTTTGAAGGCGTGTCGCAGTTCTAATGGGGGAACCATAAGCCGATGAGCTCCCCCAAAACGTACCTAACAATTGACTGGTGCTGTGCCTCTTCAAGCAGGCAGCAGCATGAGGGAGCTGCACAATCTTACAGGGCCATAAGACTCCTGAATGTTCAATTATGTATCTTCCAGTAATATCCTAGTTCAACTTTTTGCTACTGTGTTAAATTTTATATTTCATTCGATGAGGAAACTCTTTAGACTGTGGAGTTTAAAAACTCCGCCGGACAACACTACACCTGATCAATATCAGAAAGGTTTGCACCGTATGAAGGCTGAGCTTGCTTGCTCCCATTAGCGCTGTGAGTCACTGCTCAGCCAGACTTCTTTTTAACTAAACTGGAGGAACAGCACTTCATCATCCGACTAGGCACTTTACAGCCTTCCAGACTTAATACTGAGTTCAACAATTTTAGATCATGAGCTCTCTCCTCCATCCCCACCCCCTTTCCGATTTTCCCCCTCCTTTTTGTTTTTTCCAATAATGTATACAGATTTTTCTTTTCCCACCTACTTCCATTATTTTTAAGTGTATTTCCATCCATTATTTTATCTCTACCTTTTAGCCTTTTTCGATCCCTCCCCCCCACCCCACCCCCACTAGGACTATCTGTACCTTGCTCATCCTGCTTTCTGCCCGTAATTAGCACATTCCTTTAGATAATATCACCACCTTCAACACCTCTTTGTCTGTGGCATCTTTTGGTTATCTCGACCTATCACTGGCCCTCTATCCAGCTCTTCTTGTCCCCAACCCCCCACCCCAATTAAACCAGTTGATATTTCACCCCTTTTCTATTTTTCCTTATTTCTGATGAAGAGTCATTCGGACTCGAAACGTTAACTGTGTTCCTCTCTGCAGATGCTGCCAGACCTGCTGAGCTTTTCTAGGTATTTTTGTTTTTGTTTTGGATTTCCAGCATCTGCAGTTTTTTGCTTTTATTCTTTTTAACTAAGTTGGTCTACCACCCTACCATTAATTAACCAAAAAGGGAATTTGGCAGGCTGATACCCCTGGCAACTGTGGTTCATGACATCTTGGCAGCATGCATTTTGACAACCAAGGTGAAGATGTAGTGGTTTTGTTGCTGGACTAGTAATTCAGAGACCCAGCGTAATAATCTGGGGACCTGGGTTCAAATCCTGCCGCAGTAGATGGTGGAATTTGAATTCAATAAAAAACAAATCTGGAATTAAAAGCCTAATGGTGACCATTGTTGTAAAAACCCATCTTGTTTACTAATGTCCTTTAGGGAAGGAAATCTGCCATCCCTACCCTGGCTGGCTTGGCCTATATGTGACTCCGGACCCACAGGTTGACTCTTAAATGCCCTCTGAACAAGGGCAACTAGGGATGGGCAATAAATGCTGGGCTAGCCACGAATAATTTAAAAAATTGCCTAGGGTCCAGCTCCTCGGAGACACAATGACCCAATTGTTCTGCGATGCAGGACCCCTTGTCATTTGTACAGGGTTACTTGCCAGAATTGCCACTGATAGGAATAACAATCAACTGCTCATCTGCCACTCCACACATATCAATGCTACAAGGGATCTTCTCACGATGGATGCTGATACCTAGGAACGTAGGACTTAGGAGCCATTCAACACTTTGAGCCTGCACTGCCATTCAATAAGATCATCACTGATCTGGTTGTGTCTCAAATCCATTTTCCTGTCTACCCCACCCCACCCGCTTATAACCCTTTACCCTCTTGTCTATCAAAAATCTGTCTAACTCAGCCTTGAATAAATTCAATGACCCAGCCTCCACTGCTCTCTGGGGGAAGAGAATTCCACAGACTAACAACCTCTGAGAGAAAATATTTCTCCTCCTCTCTGTCTTAAACGGTAGACCTCTTACTCTTAAATTGTGTCCCCTAGTTCTAGTATCTCCCACAAGTGGGAAAATCCTCCGGCTATCCATCCTGTCAAGTTCCCTTAGTATCTTACATATTTCAATAAGATCACCTCTCATTCTTCTAAACTCCAATGGGTGTAGGCCCAACCTGTCCAAACATTCTTCATAAGGTAAGCCCCCCCATCCCAAGAATGAGTCTGAGCAATGATTAGCTCCTTTAATGTTGCCTGTAACCATTCTCCAATGATAGACTTAGGTACCGATAGTCATCTATGTGTAAGTGGCTCAATACAGTGAGTTCATTATGATCTGCTGTGCTCTTACTGTCAACCACCACCATTGGATCTCTTGCGGTGCCAGTGCTGACGGTCTAGACATGATGGGTCAAATGGCCTCCTGCACCTTAACAATTGCGTGTTCCTGTGCTCATGCTTCCTCCTCAGTAACAGGATGTCTATCCGTGCTTGAGACTCAAACAAATAGGTCAGTGATGCCCCCCCTGAGGAATGCTTTTAGTTTTGGCTTTGGACTAACAGTCCCTGCTTGCTTATAGAAGATGGTGTATCTTAAGTGCATGGGCACATTATCTAGCGGATTAGTGGATGGACTTTACATATGTTACCTGTATTATTCACCTGATTTCTGCTCTTAATTTTTGAAATTTATTTTTCAACAAAAATGCCAGGAATATTTGCTGGAGTTTAAATATGGGCTGATGTATTTTCACTAATTTCTGTGTGAAAGAGTTGAGGCTTAGGCCTGAGAGTCATGGTCAAAGCATTTTATCAATGGAAAGATAAAACACCCAGGCAATCTGTAAACTGGCTTCCTTTAAATCACGTGAATGGGGATCTGGTTTCCCGATTGATCAACGACTAGGAGGCAGGGAGGCGCATCTTTAGAACAAAACATAGATCCTTCCTGTGGGTGTCCTGCAAAGGAACAGATGCGCATGGGGAGCAGGCAGGAGCAGCGAGTGGGGGGTAAGGGGACTCCCAGCATTTTAACTGCTCCCTGCCCGATTTCCACCAGATGGAGGGCATTAAAATCAAGGCCCATGATCAGAGGAATAGACCCCAGTGATCCGACAGTGGTGGAATGCTCTGGCAGATGTTCATTATGAAATAAACAAGGTGCTAACATGATGCAGCTGAATATGTCTGTGCTCAGCAATCTGAGGTATCACTGGTGTGCTCACCGGGAACCCTTCTGGCAGATGCAGGCTTCTGTTACAATGAGGTTTATTGTTTCAATATCTTGCATTACAGTCTATTCAATGGCAAACACATGTCACCTTTTTAAAACACATAAAGATTAGCAGCGTTAACAATAAACTCAAATGTGACAGAAATAGGGTACTTACTTTGGAACCTATTCCTGCTCCAGTAGCTTCTTTGCATCGATTCCAATTTTATATCAGAATGCTTTATACACAGTGTACTCGATAAAACCCACATCTGATGATTCTGGGTGAGAGGTAAAGAAGGATTCCCATAACAGCAAAATAAAAAAAATGCATTTATAAAACATGCTTCATGTTCTCAGGATGTCTCAAGGTGCTTTACAGTTAATGTGCTACCTTTGAAATGAAGTCAATGTTATAATGTAGAAAATGTGGCAACCAATTTGCACACAGCACGCTCACATGGACAGCAACGTGATAATGTCCACCTGTTAGCTCAGTGAAAAATATTGGCCAAGACACCATGGAGAACTCCCTTGTTCTGCTTCGAAATAGCCCCTTGGGTGCTGTCACGTTCACCTGAAAGGGCAGGTGGCAGAGGCAGGGGCAACTTAGTGTAACCTCACATTCGACAGTGCAGCACTCCCTCAGCATTGTACAGAAGTATCAGAAAGACTATGTTTAACAGATGAAAAGATAAAGGACACATGAAGTCCATTGAGCATGAGATGGGTAGAGTTAAAGCAGAGAATCGGGGAACATCAGGGTTATTCATGAATTTGTCACATCACACGTGAAGATTATGGATTCCCGTTATTTTAGCTCAAGAATCTATAACATTTGTAGTCACTAAACCATCCGTTATTAAGAAACTTGAGGAAACAAAAAGGCTAATCCTACACATAATGGGGGCAACATTCACAGAGAACACAGATTACGAACATGGAGCTACAGAGTTGTAGCCTAGCCTTGATCTGTACTCCCCTAGAGTGCAGCTTTTCTGTCCCTCATACCCAACAACGTAACTAGGCAAGACACAGAGTACTGGAGGAAAAGACCGAAGAGTGTAGTATTAGGACTTGTAAGGATTAATGTGTGGGACAATGTAAATAGCACCTCCCATACTAATGACGTAAGCAAACACATGATGAGGAGCTGAGAGGGAGAATGCTCATGGCTTCAGCAGTGTAATACTTCGTCATGAGTAGCTGTATGTAGATCAGTCGTACATAAGAAACTTGTAAACCTGTTATTGTTCGGACATACCGATGTCTCGGTAATCATTCTGAAGCTAGACTACCAACACCCAACAATGGGCATGTGACTCTGTGTGATAGTTTTAGAAGTTACATAAATTTAAGGTGTGTATCGAAGGCCTGATGAACTTCCAGTGAATTTTCAGTATTCAAATGTGACTCAAAATTATAATCTGTTGTGAGGAGTTTCCTGTTCTTCATTTCATCTGTGGGATGTGAGTCCAGCATTTATTGTCCATCACTGTTAGTGCTAGTGACAAAGTTCACTGAAAAAACAAGAAGACTCAAAGGAATAGCACATAAGAATTGGGAGGAGTAGGCCATTTGGCCCTTCGAGCCTGTTCTACCTTTCAAATAAGATTGTGGCTGATCGTCTACCTCAGATTCCACATTCCTGCGCTTTCCATATATCCCTTAATTTGCTTAAAATGAATGAACATGGTATAACTTGCCGCGTTGCAATCTGTTGAGCTATAATTTATTTGTAGAAGGTAATTCAGTGGATCTAATTTACTTGGACTTTCAGTCGACACTTGATAAAGCTCAAAGAGGAGGGTTAGAAAGAAGGTTAAGGTAGCAATTATAAATATTTATACGCTGAATATTTATTCTTGCTTCTTTTTCACCACCTGGTACCCAAAAAATGATGCGATTGGTGCGTTTAATTGTGTTTAGCTCTCAAGTCATGACTATTTTATTTGTTGGGATGAGAATCTATGGGACAAGATTGGGGGTAGGCTTTTCCAGGCAAAAGGGCAACCCTTCATTCATGGCCCTGATCTTCCCCTAACCCTCTCTGCCTCCCTGCTTCTCTTTCCTCCTTTAACATACTCCTTAAACCTGCCTCTTCACCCGAGATTTTGGTTACCTGACTAAATGGGCAGGATTTTCATCCTCGAGGTCTGTAGCAGGTGTCAGGTAAATTCCCAGCTTAGCCCGCTCACCTCAGGAGGCAGTGCCAGCAAGGATGGCATTTTCATTCTGGGGTGGGGGTTGGGAGGGTTGGGGGGGTGGGGGCAGGTGGGTGCTGGCAAGTGCAGGTTGGCAGTCGGGCCAGTGACCCAGGAGAAGGTTCGGAGGCAGCCAAGGGAGCTGCTGGGTTTGGAGGCGGGCTGTTGAAAAGGCCTGGCTTGGTGCTGTGGGACTTTGTCCCAGTTACAATGAAAACTGACAGGCCTTCCAGCCCTCACCCCTCACGCCACCACACCCACCCCCCCCTCCCCCCAACCCCCCCAACACCCACACACTCCCCAAGCCCCATGCCACTTCATGCCGCCCACCCACATCCTCTGGCCCTTCATGCTCCCCTTGCCAAGCTATGGCACTTCCAAGCCCACTCACCCACTATACACTGTATAGAACCAATGAACACTATAGTGACAGTAGGATGTGTAAAATAAACTTTTAAAAAGCCATTAATTGATAACTTTCCACTTTCTTAAAGAAACTCATTTTCACTACAGTTCAATCAAAGTGTCAATCATCCAGACCATTTAAAATATCAATAGCTGAGACTGCAAGCACTTGAACCATCTTTATTTTGTGTAAATAAATATTGAGTATTGTTGAAAAAAGAGACATATCGGGGCTTTTCGTCTTGTTCTCTTCAGGACACTTTACAGGTATACCAATATAGGGGAAGGACAACAATTTATACTGCATGTAAAGAGAGTGCTGATTTGTTGACAAGTGGATTCTGATTGGTAGAGGCATTGCCATGGAGAATGCATCACTGATGGTGACTGATAGTTAACTGCCAACCATTGTTTGAAATTTAAACCAGGCAGCTTGACCCTAATTGGTCAAAGCATTGCCCTGAGGAATGAGTTAGTGAATGGCTGTCACTTACTTTGTGTGGCCGAAACAGATACATTATGTGTACATGTTCTTGCTGTCTGCAAAGAACAGAGCCCTGTGAACTAATATATGTAGCTTCCAGTACACACAAATGTGCCACGTTGTGAGCCCAACTGACAATATTAAATTGTTTGGCAGCATAACCCTTAGCACATTGAGGATTATTTAGCAAAGTTTGTCTGATCGGGGAATCACATCTAATGTTAGACACTATGTTTTCAGTTTTGCGAGCATGGGCTGGTTGGGTACCTTGCCCATTGCTGCATACAGCTGGGACATGCTGTTTGATATAATCCACCAGTCTTGTGACGTACGGCCTAAGTACCTAGCATCACAATGGCACTGAAATTCATATAGCACATTACTCATCTGTGTGACAGGCAGGACGTCTTTTTGGCTTGACAGCAGCATCCTGTTAGTGGTGAATCCCACTTCCGTTGCTATTGCATGTTGCTCAAATTGCTTGCAAAACCCTTTTGGCCATTTAACAGGATATAGTTATATGTTATCGTTATTGGTAATTTTACCTGGACACAAAACCTTGTTTTTAAAAGGGGACTTTATGCATTAAAATGTTAAATTGTAAAAATACATTGGTTTACCTAGGCTCCAAGGGTGAAGCTACAGGATGAGATTACACAAACTAGGGTTGTATTGCTGGCATTTAGAAGGTTAAGGGATTATTAGATTGAAGTCTTCAATTTATTAAGGGGAACAGATTGGAGAAATTATTTCCTCTAGTTACGTCAGGCCTATCAGGAATGAAATTGAAAAATATTTCTTCATGCAAAGGATGGTAGAAGTTTGGAATTCTCTTCTGCAAACAGGAATTGATGCTGGATCAGTTGTTAATTTTAAATCCGAGGTTGATAGACTTTGGTTAGCCAAAGATATCAAGGGATATGGGGCAGAGGCGGATGTATGAAGTTAAATCTCAGATCAGCCTTGAGCTCACTGAATGGTGGAACAGGCTCGAGGGGTTAAGTGGCCCACTCCAACATTTTTACAGTCCTATTAAGGCGGGAGCACTTGAAGAGTAGGTCACACCCCTTCATTAGCTATTGACATACAGTATTCTGAAGCTCCTTTGGTGCTACTAGTTTATCATTGTGTTAGATCCCAGAACACTCACAGCAATGTTTAAATGAGTTAATTGTTCATTGTCAGTGTGATTCCTCTAGTCTCCACCATGATATGATGTCGTGCATCCAGACAAACAAAGCACCCGCGCTTAGCAACGTTTTTCGCTCTCTCATTTTGTCAATGGTCTCTCTTCGTGATTTCAGCAGGTATCAACATTCCAGGGTTTCCTCATGGGCTCGATTTGCGATGGAAAGCCTTTTGTACCTTTCTGACAAACCAATAATTTTACCTCATCTTACTGAGGTACAAAATCCTGATGAGAATTGTGATCCCCTGGATGACAATGGTAAGGTGATTTGACAAGGTTTGCAAGTGGGTGACCCATTTGTAAACTCATTGTGACATTTGCTCGTAATGCTGATATAATACTGAAGTCTCCTTACCTAAGGAAAGATGTACTTGCCATAGAGGGAGTGCAACGAAGGTTCACTAAATTAATTCCTGGGATGGAGGGATTGTCCTATGTGGAATGATTAAATAGACTGGCCTTTATTCTCTAGAGTTTAGAAGAATGAAAGATGATCTCATTCAGACATACAGGGCTCAATAGGGTAGACGCAGGAAAGATATTTCCCCTGGCTGGTGAGTCTAGAACCAGGGGACACAGTCTCAGAATGAGGGGAAGGCCACAGCCTGAGATGAAGAGGAACTTCTTCACTCAGAGGTTGGTGAATTTTTGGAATTCTCTACCCCCAAGGACTGTGGAGGCTCAGCCATTGAGTAGTTCCAAGACTGAGATTGATAGATTTCTACATATTAAAAGCATCAAGGGACATGGGGATAGTGCAGGAAAATGGTGTTGAAGTGGAAGATTAATCATGATCTCTTTGAATGGTGGAGTGGGCGCAAAGGGCTGAATGGCCTCCTCTCCTGCTCTTATTTCTTACGTCCTTATAATCTGATGTACTGTGATTGCCGATGTGTGTGGGAGCTATCATGAACATATTGAGATCATCCTGTCTTGTCCATTTACAGATGCTGATTGGGTTGTCGTATAATTCTGGCACTTGGTGTTTATTTTGTGATAAGACACATTTCGCCTGTGGACTTGGCTTCTAGTATATGCCACATGGGCCGTATAATCCTTGAAAATGTCAAAACCATGACAGATTGAAAGCTGAATCCCAGTTCGTTTTACAGTAATATTTATGGACTGCTTTGAGGGAGACTGGTGTAGTGGTCATGTCACTCAACTAATAATCCCATAGACCTAAGCTAATGCTCTGGGGATATGGGTTCAAATCCCACCATGGCAGTTAGTGGAATTTAAGTTCAATTAATAAAACCTGGAGTTAAAAGCTAGTCTTGGTAATGGTGACCATGAAACTGTTGTCGATTGTCATAAAAACCCATCCGGTTCACTAGTGTCCTTTAGGTAAGGAAATCAGCCATCCTTACCCGGTCTGGCCTACATGTGACTCCAGACCCACAGCAATGTTGTTGACTCTTAGCTGCCCTCTGAAATGGCCCAGCAAGCCAGTCGGTTCAAGGGTAATTAGGGATGGGCAACAAATGCTGGCCCATTGCATGAAAGAATAATTTAAAAATAGATGGAGCTTGCTTCCACATGGGCTAATTGAGGCATGGATGCATTTTAGTGGAAGTTAGATAAACACATGGGGAAAGAAAACAAAAAACCATATGTTGACCAGGATGAGGGGAGGAGGATTGTGTAGTGCAAAAACATCAGCTTGGGCTAAATGACCTACTTCTGCACTACCTATAATGTAAATATATATTATTAAGTACATAACACAACTCTATGTAAAACATTTTGGAGCCTAACGTGGCCACATTTTTGGAATATTATTTGGAATTTGTGTCCCAGTCTTTGGGATCCAGACAGGGAAACGCTTCGGGGGTGAATTTTTGGGAATCCACGAGGCGGAAAGCCAATGAGGCTCATTAGGAGCCTTGTTACACAAACTTTAATGTGGGGGGGCGAGTGGCAACTGGGATTTTCCAGTCAGGCTCCAGTTTCCTGGCCTGATGGGGGTCGGGCAGGGTGTAGTTTAGCTGTCGAGGTGGGTATCCAATGGCATGCTGGCAGGGGGAGTTAGTCATTGCTCCGCGCAGGCCTACATGCCCTCCCTGCCCACCTGGGTGTGGGTACGTCCAACAGCTACCCTGTAGAGGGACTCGCTCAGTGTCATTCTCTCTTGCCCACATTGGTGGCTCGGCTTCTCTATCTGTGTTTCTATTTAAACTTTTTAACAATGTTGGTGAGAGGCTGCCTCCATGTTGAAGGTCCTTCTCAGTCACTTAGCTTTCATTTCAGCTTGTGGCACCTCACAAGCTCTGATTGACATGGCAGCACCAAAAGCCCTCCCACCACCCTTAATTAGACAGGGGGCCCCTTATGCCAGTTGAGGGGGGTGTCTCTGTGCAAACCCCAAAGAATGGCAGTTTCTCCCGTGGCCTGGGTCCGAATAGGAAACAGTCCCGACTTCTGATTCCTGTTCTTGGAGAGAGAATCTGGCCCTCCATTTAAGCTGATTTGAATGGCATAGAAACGTAGTTCAGTCTAAGGGTATAATGAGCCCTGTTCAGCTGCCGGGATGCAGACAAGCCAAGAGTGTGACCTAATATTCTTCATTTTCCTGGATGAATACTGCTGCAACAACACCCAAGGGAGCTCGACGATGTGGCAGGACAAAGCAGGCCACTTGATTAGCACCCCCATCCACCATCTTAAACATTCACTCCCTCCACAACCGCCACACAGTGGCAGCAGTGTGTCTACCATCTACAAGATGCACTGCAGCCGCTCACCAAGGCTCCTTCAACAGCACCTTCCAAACCCATGACCTCTACCACCTAGAAGAACAAGGGCAGCAGACACATGGGAACACCACTATCTGGTAACTCCCCTCCAAGCCACTCACCATCCTGATTTGGAAATATATTGGCCGTTCCTTCACTGTCGCTGGGTCAAAATCCTGGAACTCCCTCCCTTAGAGCACTGTGGGTGTACTTACACCACATGGACTGTAGACGTTCAAGAAACAGCTCAGCACCATCTTCTCAAAGGACAATTAGGAATGGGCAATAAATGCTGGCCTAGCCAGTGATGCTCAAATCCCACAAATGAAACACTACCTGTCTAACACAGTTACACTGAAGATCTCGAGCCTCTATCGGTGGCCTTTTGTTCATGATAACACTGTTGGACTAAAAATAGATCGTAACTCACAGATTTGCATTTTGAAGCACATGAGCTTTTACTAGCGCCTATAAGAAACTTATCTTTTCTCTGTTGCAGGTTTTGAATTACTGCACATTGTCTTAAATGTGCTTGGTGTGGGGGGACCATCATATTAAAATGAGTTGCTGCTTCTTGAGATCTCCTGCTGTTACAGTTCTTTTGAAATTCAGACAGTGTTACCGAATGCGGATTAGATGTTGGCTGATTCTTACGCTTTAGTACAACTGCTGGATCTTTTTAAATTTCACACGCAAGGAAGGATAAGTCCTGGGGAAGAGAGATAATATAAACCACTGGTATTTTATTTTAATTACATTTTTGCTTGATTCAATGTTCCTGCACAATTTTTCTTACCACTGCCTCTGTGCTTTGTGTTTGTTCTCATGTTCGTTGAATCTTACAGCACAGAAGGAGGCCGTTCAGCCCATTGTCCTTGTGTCAGCTCTTTGAAAGGGAATTTGCCTTTATTTTTAACTTCACCATGGCTTTGAGTAAGTTCAGCCATTTTGAAAACACTGTGGCACTAGTATACCGCCCTACACAGATATCGATTTGTGACATGGCTTCACCGACTCGAGCAATGTCAGTCGGAGAAAATTAAGCTTTGCTTTGGAGTGGCTGATAATTGGACAAGCTCTGGATTAACTCTAGAAATTCAAAGATGCCTCATATTCAATTATCATTTTTTACCAATCTGCACATGGCGTGGTTGATGGGGTCCAATAAGACAATATTCCTGTTGGATTAGCCAAGTAACAGAAGCAGATAACTTGGGGTGGGGGTGGAGTGGGGGGGGGGTGGGGGGGATGTGGGTGGATCCTGGAAAATTTTCCATATCCTGGAAACCTCCTCTTTGCAAAATTCATCATTGCCCCCAGTGTGCTGGCTTAGCCTTCAGATTGAGGAAGAAGACCTTTGAGGACCAAGATGTCGAAACGAGATTAAGATCACAGTTCACTGGGCAGCAGTGACTCCCATCCTTCTAAATGCTTCAGAGACTTTGACAACCTATGGTAGGCACCTCTGTGACTAACACCTCTCCCAAGCCACGCCCAACATCAAGGGACTAATCACTCAAAACCAGCTCCGCTGGGTGGACACGTCGTTCTTCTGCCTGACACCAGACCTCCGAAGCAATTGCTATACTGAGAACTCAGTTATGGCAGGAGACTCCCAGGAGGACAGTGAAAGACTTTAGGGATGTCCTCAAAGCATCCCTGAAGAGGTAAAGCACTCCCGCTTGCTCATGGAAGTCCCCGGCTTGTGACCAACCAAAACTTAGAAGGTTCATCCGGGGAAGTTACCAGACACATCGAGACACTTCATCAGGAATGTGCAGGGAGTCAGAGAGAATGCACAAACCGCCACACAACTCATCCAACTGACCCTCCAGCACCACCTGCCCTGCATGTGACAGAGTCTGCAGATCATGCGTTGGACTTACCAACTGTATGAAGAACCCATCGAACTGGAGTGGACACAACTCATCCTCGAACCCGAGGGACGGCCTAAGAAGAAGATGTTGGTGCTGGAGTGGATAGTTGGGAAAAGGAAGACTTTAACTTTCTTCCTCACAAACTCAAGTCACTCCAAGTTAAATATATGAGTCTTTTTTTTGGCACTGAATAACCTCCAAAGCCTCCAGTATAGTGGGCAGGAAACACACGCTCAATACAAGGCAGTGATGCATCACACCACCTCCCCCCAACCTATATTTAATGAAAGCTTGCTGCTTCTGCCAATACCCACCGTACCCTGCACACCCCGTCCTCCCACATTTAACCTGATGTCCGTTGCTCGTGACCCCTGACCTCAGGCCTATTTTCACTTCCCTAATGTCACTTGACTTTGTCTCAGCCTCAGCTCATCGCTGCTGAGACCATCATCCATGGCTGCACTACCTCAACTATTCCGACACACTCCTGGTTGGCTACCCTCCACAAACTTGGGGTCATCCAAAACTCTGCACTCCGTGTTTTAACTTGCAGCAAGACTTGTTCCCCTATCACCCCACTGTACTTGCCGATCTACATTGGCTCCCAATCAAGCAACATCTTGATTTTAAAATTCTCGTCCTTGGTTTCAAATCCTTCCATGTCCTCATCCCTCCCTATCTGTGTAATTTCCTCCAGCCCCACAACTCTCTGGGATATCTGCACTCCTCTAATTCTGGTCACTTTGTGCATTCCCAATTATAATTGCTCCACCACTGGTGGCTGTGCCTTCAGTGGTCTGGTCCCCAAGCTCTGGAATTGCCTCCTTACACCTCTCCACTCTCTACCTCGTTTTCCTCCTCCAAGACACTTCTTAAGACATACCTCTTTGCCCAAGCATTTGGGACTCTAGATTACTAGCCCAGTGACATTACCACTATGCCACTGTCTTCCCCATTAAATGAAGCTGAGATACAGATCAACCATGATTGAATCAAATGGCAGATAAAGTTCAAGGGAGTGAATGGCCTCCTACTGTTCCTATGTTTCTGTGTCCCTAGAAATGTGTTACTACAGGATGATTTATCTTATCCAATACGCAGGAGCAGTTCATTTTTGGGGTGATGGTGGCGTAGTGGTAATGTAACTGGACTAGCACTCCCCAGGCTCCAGGCTAATGTTTTAGGGCCATGGGTTCAAATCCCACCATGGCAACTGGTGGAATTTAAATTCAATTAATTGATAAAAATCTGAATGCTAGTCTCAGTAATGGTGTCACGAAGCTATTATTGATTGTTGTAAAATCCCCTCATGGTCACTAATCTCCTTTAGAGAAAGAAATCTGCTGTCCTGACCTGGTCTCGCCTACATGTGGCTCCAGATGCACAGCAATGCGGTTGACTCTTAACTGCCTTCTGGATGGCCTAGCAAGCCACTCAGTTGCGAACCCCACCAGCCTCCGAGGTATCTGCACTCCTCTCATCCTGGCCCCTCGTGCTTTCCCAATTATAACAGCTCCACCACTGGTGGCCATTCCTTCGTTGCCTGGGCTCTGGAATTCCCTTTCCCCACCTTGCCAGCTCTCTCTCTTCCTTTAAGACGCTTCTTAAAACCTCTTGGTAATCTGACCTAATATCTCCCTAGGTGGCTCAATGTGATCACTTGTTGGACAAAGCTCCTGTGAAGTACCTCGGGACGTTTCATCACGGAAAAGTCAGAAAGGAATATAAGGGGGTGGAGCACCCGGCGTATTACCAGATTGTCTACAGCAGCCCAAGAACAGCTCACCACCACCTTCACAATGGCAGTTAGGAATGGATAACAAATGCTGACCTTGCCACGTCCTATGAAAGGATAATAAAAAATAGTAAAAAGGTATGTTGCATTCATTAATGTCAATCATTGGTTCGTATCCAGAAAATGTCACTGTTTTCAATTGCTAACAACGCAATGACCTTGTTAAGTATTTCATCATTAAAATTGCTGCATTATTTAAAATGGCAGCCAGTCCAACATCAGTCAGAATGGAGTAAGCCAATATATATATGTATTAGATCCAATGTATGTGTGGATTTACTCCTAGCCAATGTGCATATTTTAACTGTTTATTGATGCAAGTCTCTCAAGGTAAATGGATTATTAAACCTTTCAAATTCTTAAATAGTTTAAAATGATCAAGCAGCCAGCTGGCTAATAACAGTGACACAACCTTTAACTGATGTTGTGAGGCAAACATTCTGCCACAAACCTGCCTGCTTCAAAGTGTCATAAATATTATATTCAGCTTCATTAATCAATCCATGCTCCATAATTAAATAGTCTCAGATTAATGACCCAGATTTTCCAGTCAAAACAATGGTGAGGTTAATGGTGCCACATGTAAATGTTACAGCAACTTCAGGGATGAGGCAGTTGTGCACTAAACTCAAATATGCAAATGTTTCTGTCAGACTGCCATTAGCTTCTCAAAGTGGTGTCTCGCTGTCTGCCTCACCGCTGAGATGAATTGAACAGTATGCAGTTATTTCATTTGCGTGGTAGATATGAACTCAACTCACCACAGAAAGTTAAGTCTTGTCCATTCCAGTCTAAGTTTCTTTTGACAACATAATGGGTATTAATTACTACCAACCACACTCTCTGGCTCTGAAAATTAAATATTCAGGTCCTGGTAACAGGTACTTAGAAGACCATAATAGGATTGAGCAGAGTTACCAATGATTCATGAAGGAGAAATCATGTTTGAAAAATCTTTTAGAACTTTTCTGAGGTTGTAACTAAGAGGGTAGATAAGGGGGAATGCGTGGATGCATATGGATTTTCAAAAACATTTGATAAGGTATCGCACAAGAGGTTCTTACACAAAATTAGCGTCCCTGAGATTGGGGGTAATATATTATTATAGATTGGATTGGTTAACAGACGAAAACAGAGTAGGAATAAATGGGCCATCTTCAGGTTTGCTGGTTGTGGGATAGCGCAAGGATCACTACTTGAGCCTCAGCTAGTTACAATCCATATCAATGATTTAGATGAGGGGACTGAGTGTAATATATTTGTTTGCGTTGAGGATACAAAGCTAGGTGGGAAAGTAAGTTGTGAGAAGGAGCTGCAAACAGATATGGACAGGTTCAGTGAATGGGCAAGAACATGGCAGATGGAGTATATTGTGGAGAAACGTGAAGTTATCCACTTTAGTACGAACAATAGAAAAGTAGAATACTTTTTGAAAGGTGAGAGACTGGGAAGTGTTGGTACTCATAGGGCCCTAGATGACTGTGTACACAAATCACAGAAAATGTGGGTACAGAAAGCACATAGTAATAAAAAAGATATGTCAGCCATTATTACAAAGGGATTGGAATATAAAAGTAAAAGGGGCCTAAATGTGATAGTCCCAAAACCTTGCTGTGAAGTTTGATTTGTGGTCAAAGCAGATTTAATGGCGCCATTCCCTCCAACTCCAACATGATCCGACCATCAAACACCTTCCTCTCACCCACCCCTGTCAGCATTCCATAGAGACCATTCCTTCTGAGACATCCTAGCCCACTCCTCCATCACCCCCAACACCTCATCCCCTTCCCACAGCACCCTCCCATGCAATCACAGAATGTGCAACACCTGCCCCTTTACCTCCCCCCTCCTCACCGTCCAAGGGCCCAAATACCCCTTGCAGGTGAAGCAGCGCTTCACTCGCACCTTCTTCAATTTAGTCTCCTGCACTCACTGTTCCCAATGCGGCCTCCTCTACATTGGAGAGACCAAACGCAGACTGGGTGACCGCTTTGCGGAACACCTTCGGTCTGTCCGCAAGCATGACCCAGACCTCCCTGTCACTTGCCATTTCAACATTCCACCCTGCTCTGGTGCCCACATGTCCGTCCTTAGCCTGCTGCATTGTTCCAGTGAAGCTCAATGCAAACTGGAGGAACAGCACCTCATCTTCCGAGTAAGCACTTTAGAACCTTCCAAACTTAACATTGAGTTCAACAACTTCAGACCATGAACCGTCTCTTCTACATTCACCCCATTTTTAATCCTTTTGAAAAAAATTACTTTTTTTATCCACTTATTTTCATTTTTATTTTTATTCATTTATTCATTGTTTTAATTCCCTTTTTCTATCCTTTTTCCCCAACCACCACCCCTCCCCCTCCACCCCCAAAAGGGCCATTTGTCACTTTTTTACATGTTGTTCTTTCACAGGGCGCCGACCCTTGTCCTGCTATTATCATATTCTGCTTTCTCACCTTTATGCCACTATCAGCACCTTCCTCAGCCTTTACCACCACCATTAACGCTCCCTTCGTCTTGTGTCCATGACAAATTTATCAATCTCTCCTTAGCCCCTACCCATTGCTAGCCTTGCACCCAGCTTCATCTGCTCCACACACACACACACACACACCCCCCACCCCCCACAACCTTAAACAGTATAAATTTCAACACGTTTCTACCTCTCTTTAGCTCTGAAGAAGAGTCGTACGGACTCGAAACGTTAACTCTGTTTCTCTCTCCACAGACGCTGCCAGACCTGCTGAGTTTTCCCAGCATTTTCTGCTTTTATTTCAGATTTCCAGCATCTGCAGTACTTTGCTTTTCTCTGGGAGCAACTGGTTTGTGCAGAAGCCCTTTAAGTCAGCATAAAGATCTTCAGCGCCTGCCACACCTCTCCCTGTGGACTCCTGAACCTGGAAACAACTGTGAAAACACCAAATACTTGTAGAATTGGAGCAACAGCCAGAAAAGAAACATATAAGCAGCTGATGGTTATTTTGAATAACACTGGTGTGGAATCCTTCTGGATCCTAAACATTTGATAAGCAGCGTGAAGTTAAGAAAGAGTAGTTGACTCGAGTGTGCACCTCTGAAATGGCACCAGACTGATGTCATGATCTGCCTGCTCTACTTAATTATAACACACTTAAAGGGCTCCAGTGATAACCCCCTTACCAAGATAGAGTCTGGGATGCTTCATTGTGCACCATTTTGGAATCCTATAGGTGTGCCCAAGAAAGTAAGTGCTGTTGAGCCCAAATTCACCCTCGCCCACTTTAATTCACATTTCGTCTGCCATCCTTGTGTCTTTAATTTCACAATCCTCCAATCAATCAAGATACTCAGTTGCTTGCCCAGTTCACTCATGTCGCAGATTCCTGGGCCTGAAACTTTCCCGCGTCCAGCAGGCTTGGCAGGAGAGGGTGGGGGTGGCCGCGGAGCTGGCCGCTGCCCACCATCGGCTCCGCACCGTCATTTTACGCGGGCGGGCCAATTAAGGCCCACTCAGTGTAACATGTGGGCGGTAGCACTCAGCATCACCTGTGGAGGAGGAAGGATTGGGGCCAGTGCTCTTTCGGGCATGTGCTTGAATAAGCACTTCAATCCCCCTGAGGCACGGATCTGTCTCCCTGAGACAGGGAGCTGTCTCCCTGAGGCAGGCATCTGTCTCCTTGAGGCAGGGATCTGTCTCCCTGAGGCACGTCACCCCGCTCGCGGATAAAGTTTTGTAAAAAACGTAAAGGTCGCTTGGCCTTCTCGCCTGCCTGCCAACTGTGAGGTTGGACGGGCAGCATAAACTTGACATTAATTACTTCATTAATGGCCTTAATAGGTCTATCAATTATCGGTGGGCGCGCCGGCCGAATGAAGCATGGCGTGGCGGTGTGTCGGGCCTGCCCCTACCCCTGCACGCCGATTGTAAAATCCTGGCCCTGGTTTCCCTCACTGCCCCTGTTATCAGCTTGTACTCCCAGCAAGTTACACCATTAGCTCCTCCGCTGCCTACAGCCTGGGACATGGTGGAGTGCTGTGGCTTCCTGAGGGGTTGCAGACATGTTCCTGATCAGCAACCCCTAGGAGCTCAGGCCTGAGAGGGTCTGGTTGCAGATTGCGGCAAGTCGATGGTGTTACATTCTTCTCTATGATGTCAACATAATCAATCACATGACATGGGTTGGTCAAACAATAATGTGGTTATTTATTTGAAGATAAGACTATATACAAATAGAGTTAACTAGGAGACTATATATATATGAATCTGACTCCTCCTCCTATGACTTGTTGACTGAATACAAGTCATGGGACTAACACATCACATCCTATTGAGGTGGTAGTGATTGATAGCAGTTTGAGATATGTCCCCTTAAAGGTACATGTGCCTCATATCACAGCATCCATGTTATGTTCTTTTCAATGTAAATATATCCATCACACAACAGGATTGGTTAAACAATAATGTGGGTTTTTTTAGTTGAAGATTAATCTACATACAGATAGAGTTAACTAGGAGACTATATATAGTATATCTGACTTCTACTGCTGCTTCTTGCAGACAATACAAGTCATGGGACAAATATATCAAATCCTTTTGAGCTGGTAGGATATAACAGCAGTTTGCGATATAAATATCCTTAAAGGTACATGCACCTCATATCATGGATGCCACAGTAGTTTGGCTGTCAGGTTCCTGTCACCAATGGTTGAGAGAGATTTTCAAGAGGCATACTATTGTCCTGAGAAATGGACATATGATGCCTTTGCTCTCTGAGATTGCCCCTGTTTCCAGGCCATGGACTAGCTGTCCCACTAACTTGCAGCGCAACAGACCATAGAAGATCCATCATCCAAATGAAGCCTCTCGCCCTTCAGTCTCCCAGTCTGGCTAAGACATTGAAGATAATAGAACCTGGGTCTGGTCCCAGCATAAGCATCCATGAGAGAAGGTTTTAACGGTGACAGAAGCTCCTGCAGGAAGGCCCAGTGCAGCATCAGTTAAGGTGGCCACACAATCCATGGATGAACTGCAGTGCCAATGCAATGTGTTAGAGCTCTACAGGGGTTAGTAAGGGCTCCTCAATTCCCCAACATGCTGAGGATGCTCCCTGCCAGGAAGTTCAATGTATTGAGCAGTCGGCTGTGAACTCTGCCCTCTTCAGTTAGGATATGAGCTTGCCCTTGGAGTGAGTTGTTTCCTGGCCTCTCTTTCTCACCTACATGAGTTGCTGCACCTTTGCATTCTGCAGACTTAATGAACATATGCTTTGTAACTGTTTTAAAACACCATTGATAAAATTGAAAATATAAGTTTAAAAGGTGATGGAGAAAATAATGTGATTGAGGACAGATAGACAACCAGGAATTAATGTTTTCCAAGCCAGGGCATTAACAGAAGTGCATGAGGCAATTGAATATCCTTTCATACCTTTTTGATTCTGGAATTGTGCCATTAATTGCAAATATACAATTCTAGCCCTATGACACAAGAAGCGTGGAAGACAAAAAATCACATCTAAACATTTTAACATCAGTTGTGGGAAAGATTCCATCATTAAGGGATGGTGACTGAAAACTCAAAGTGCCAGCATGGCTTTGTTAAGTTTTACGTTTATGAGGTTTAGAAGATTATTATATTTTGGGACTGTAGCTTTAAATTCAGGGTAAATGAAGGGGGCCATGTGACCTCTTCTGAAGACTGCCTGACAGTAAGCATGGGCGGTGTGATGTCAGAAGAGGGCGTGAATTGTTTTACTGAGAAGAAGCTACAAGGTATTTATGCTTGGAGACAATGGCAGCAGCCTCTGTGTTTGCAATGAGCATACTTTGAGTCTCCCAAAGTCCCAGAAAAGCCTTGTTGGTATTAGTTTGTAAACAGATGCGCTGTAAGCTGTCAATTTACTTCCAAAATGAAAGGGAATTGGGATCAAAGGTCCCAATTGATTAGAATCTCTATCTGGGTGCAAAGTTAATGTTTTGGACAGAGGAAGCTATTTTTGAGATCAGGTTACAGGCTTCCCTACAAATCGATGAATATTACATACAGACAGCAGAGGTTCTGGGTGGTCAGCAAAGAGAAGAGGCTGCTTGATCTGTCACCTACCACAACAAGATATGGGAAGAGACACACCCTGCCACCATCTAAGGATTTTGGGAGATTCATCCTTGGGAATGGTGGGTGGTGGGCGATGGCAGAAGAATCATAAGAACAAGCTTTACTGCTGGTAGTGGGTTTAGGAAACTCTCTGAAAACTGAAGAAAGCACCTGGGTCACTCAAAGTTACTGTTTGATGAAACAGGGTTACAGGTACCCATTGGAAGCCAGGAACAACTGTGGTCTGGACTCTAATCCCATGGAAACCACAATGAGTGTTAAGAATAAAAGGTGGTTGTTCCTCTCTGTAATTCAAAGTATAAGTTGCTTACAAAAAAAAATAATGGTGTTTACTCACTGGTGTGTTTTTAGTCTTTTTTTTTACAGTAAAAGTTTAAAATATGAATTTTTTTTGGCCATTCTTCCAGCTAATAACTGGAAATTTGAATGTCTTTGAAAATTAACAGTCACTTCTGAGATCATAACATAAGAGAAAGTCGTGCCTGACTAAACTAATTGGGTCACTTGAGGAGGCCATGAATAAGGTAAGTAAGGAAATGTCTGGATGTTGCCAATATGGACGGAAGGCATGTGACAAGGTTTAACGGAAGAGATTGTTAACAAAAATGAGGGCATATGGAATTAGTGGCAGCCTCCTGACTCCATTTGCAAACTGGAAAGTGGGAAGCACTGGGTGGGAATAAAGAATGTGTACTCAGATCAGGGGCATGTGATCAGCAATGTTCACCAGGGATCTATAGTGGGGCCCCAACTTGGATAAAGGAATATCTACCTAAGTTTGTGGATGACACTAGCTCAGGAGAGACAGTGAGAAATGCAGGTGTTGAAAGGGAGCATAGACAAATGGAAAGTTTAATGTCATCCACTTTGGACCCCAAAGAGATAAATTGAAATGTTCTTTACATGTCCTTTTTTTAATTCGTTCATGGGATGTGGGCATCACTTGCTAGGCCAGCATTTATTGCCCATCCCTAATTGCCCAAGCTCAGAGGGCATTTAACAGTCAACCACATTGCCGTGGGTCTGGGGTCACATGTAGGCCAGACCACGTAAGGACAGCAGATTTCCTTCCCCGAAGGGGATTAGTGAACCAGGTGGGTTTTTAAGGCAATCGTTTCATGGTCATTATGCATGCACTTTCAAGGCATTATCAGAAAACCTGGCAACCCTTGACAAAGTTATTTTTTCAGCAGATTCAAACAATTGATTGCCACTAATCATTAAAAGGTGGACGCCCCTTTTAATAGATGTAGGTTCCCTTTAAATAGCGAAATGCCCACTGGATGTTTTACCTTCACAAATGCAAGTTGTCCCTCAATACCAATGCATTTGGTACAAATGTACATATTCTTCAACAAGTACATATTCTTCGGCAAGTTCTTCAACAGCATCTTTCATACCCAGAACCTCTGTCATCTAGAAGGACAAGGGCAACTGGTGTGAGGGACAAGCGTCTTGACTTGGACGTTTATCATCATTCCTTCAGTGTCATTGTGTCAAAGTTCTGGAGCTTTGCTGCTTCTGCGTTGTGGGAGCACTTTCAATCCACGGACTGCTGTGGGTCAAGAAGGCGGCTCACCACCATCTTCTTGAGGACAACTAGGGATGCACAATCCTTACCAGTGGCACTCACATCCTCAAAATTATTATTTGAGATACCCAGAAGATACAGAAAAAATATGTAAGCATTTTAGATGTATACCCTTCCAATATTACCAAATATTTTTTGCGAGAAAATTATGAGTAACATTCACATAAGTGCCAGGCGATGACCGTTTCCAACAAGACAAAATCCAACGATCTTCACTTGACACTAAATGGCATTACCACTGTTGAATCCCACACTATCAACATCCCGGGAGTTACCATTGACCAGAAACTGAACTCGACCAGCCATATAAGACCATAAGACCATAAGACGTAGGAGCAGAAGTAGGCCATTCAGCCCATCGAGTCTGCTCTGCCACTTCATGAGATCATGGCTGATCTGATAATCCTCATCAACTTTCCCGCCTTTTCCCCATAACCCTTGATTCCCTTACTGATGAAAAATCTGCCGATCTCAGCCTTGAATGTACTTAACAATGCAGCCTCTACAGCCCTCTGTGGTAAAGAATTCCACAGACTGACTACCCTCTGAGAGAAGAAATTCCTCCTCATCTCTGTTTTAAATGGGTGACCCCTTACTCTGAGATTATGCCCCCTGGTCCTAGACTCTCCCACAAGGGTCTCAGCATCTACCCTGTCAAGCCCCCTAAGAATCTTATTTGTTTCAATAAGGTTGCCTCTCATTCTTCTAAACGCCAGGGAGTACAGGCCCAACCTACTCAACCTCTCCTCATAAGAAAATCCTTCCATACCCAGGATCAACCTAGTGAACCTCCTCTGGACTGCCCCCAATGCCAGTATATCATTCCTTAGACACGGGAACCAAAACTGTTCACAGTGTTCTAGGTGTGGTCTAGCTCGTGCCTTGTATAGTTTTAGCAAGACTTCCCTATTTTTATGCTCCATTCCCTTTGCAATAAAGGCCAACATTCCATTTTCCTTACCTATTACCTGTTGGACTTGTACGCTAGCTTTTTGGGATTCATGCACGAAGACCCCCAAATCCCTCAGTGTTGCAGCTTTCTTCAGTCTTTCTCCATTTAAATAATATTCAGCTCCTCTGTTCTTCCTGCCAAAGTGCATAACCTCACATTTTTCCACATTATATTCCATCTGCCACATCTTTGCCTGCTCATTTAACCTGTCTATATCCCTCTGTAGACTCTTTGTGTTATTCTCACCACTTGCCTTCCCACCTATTTTTGTGCCATCCACAAATTTAGCGAAAGTACATTCATTTCCCTCATCCAAGTCATGAACATATATTGTAAATAACTGTGGCTCCAGCACTGATCCCTGTGGCACTCCAGTAGTTACAGGTTGCCATCCTGAAGATGCCCCCCATATCCCAACTCTCTGTCTTCTATTAGTTAGCCGATTTCCTATCCATGCTAATATACTACCCTCAACACCATGGGCTCTTATCTTATTAAGTAACCTTATGAATGGTACCTTATCAAACACCTTTTGGAAATCCAAATATATTACATCCACTATCCCCATTATCTATCCTCCTTGATAGCTCCTCAAAGAATTCTAATACATTTGTCAGGTATGATTTCCCCTTCATGAAGCCATGCTGACTCTGCTTGATTATATTATGCATTTCTAAATGTTTTGCTATCACATCCTTTATAACTGACTCCAACATTTTCCCAATGACAGATGTTAAGCTAACTGGCCTATAGTTACCTGTTTTTTGTCTCCCTCCCTTTTTGAATAAGGGTGTTACATTGGCAGTTTTCCAATCCTCTGGGACTTTTCCAGAATCTAAAGGTTCTTGGAAGATTACTACCAGCGCACCCACTATCTCTGCAGCTACTTCCTTTAATATCCTAGGATGCAACCCATCAGGTCCAGGTGACTTATCAGCCTTTAGCCCCATTAGTTTCCCTAACGCTTTTTCTCTGGCGATAGTTATTGTATTTATTTCCTCCACCCTTTTTGCCCCATAATTATTCAGTATTTTTGGAATGCTATTCGTGTCTTCTATGGTGAAGACTGATGCAAAGTATTTATTCAATTCATTTGCCATTTCCTGGTTTCCTATTATTATTTCCCCAGCCTCATTCTCTAAGGGGCCTATTTTGATGTTGGCCTCTCACTTTCTTTTTGTATATTTAAAGAAGCTCTTACTGTTGTTTTTATATTACTTGCTAGTTTACCCTCAAAGTTTATGTTCTCCCTCTTTTTTTTGGTCATCTTCAGTTGGTTTTTAAAACTTTCCCAATACTCTGGCTTACCGCTAATCTTTGCCATACTGTATGTTTTTTCTTTAACTTTGATACTATCCTTAACTTCCTTGGTTAACCATGGTTGGTTTATGCCCTTCCTACAACCCTTCTTCCTCACTGGGATATATCTTTGTTGCGAGTCAAGAACTATTAAATGTCTGCCATTGTTCATCATCCGTCTTTTCTGCTAAACTCCTTTCCCAGTCCACAACTCTGCCCTCATTCCTTTGTAGTTACCCTTATTTAAGTTTAGCACACTTATTTTCGAACTAAGCTTCCCACTCTCAAACTGAGTGCTAAATTCCACCATGTTATGGTCACTGTTTCCTAGGGGAACTTTTACTCTGAGATCACTTATTAAACCTGCCTCATTACACATTATCAGATCCAAAATAGCCTGATCCCTGGTTAAGTATAAATATAAATACTGTGGCTACAAGAGCAGGTCTGAGGCTGGAAATTCTACAGAAGTTAGCTCACCTCCTGACTCCCCAAAGCCTGTCCACCATCTACAAGGCACAAGTCAGGAGTGTGATGGGATGCTCCCCACTTGCCTGGATGAATGCAACTCCAACAACACTCAAGAAGCTCAACACCATCCAGGACAAAACAGGTTGGCACCCCATCCACCACCTTCAACCTTCACTTCCTCCACCACCAACGCACAGTGGCAGCAGTGTGCACCATCTACAAGATGCACTGCAGTAACCCACCATATCTTGAGTGTTGTTGGAGCTGCATTCATCCAGGCATGTGGAGGGTATTTCATTGCACTCTGACCTTGTGTACAAGCTTTGGGGAGTCAGGAGGTGAGTTACTCGCCGCAGGATTCCCAGCCTCTGACCTGCCTTGTTAATGAGGTAGAACTGGGTTTTTAACAGCATATTAAGTCATAACTACTGGTGAAGACCCTCTCTGGCCCTGGAAAACTAATTTTATTTTGGTGTAATATGATTTTTTTCTATTAAGATAAAAATTTTATAGTTTTTTAATATAATAAAAATTATATTTTTAAAGCATAGAAATAATGTTTTGGCATGTCCCAATCTTTATTTTGCTCTCTGTAATATTTATAAAAATTGAAGGATAATTAGTGCATCTTACTTCCTGATTTACTGTCTAGCAGAATTTTTCCATGTGATTGTTACTTGATGATGTTACTGTTATTGAATGCCTGGAGCTCCTTTGACTTTGCGGCCAGATACAAATTAACATTGGGAAAGAGGAACTCCTCGCCACAGAGATCACTAGTGCCATTGTTTCACCACTGGCTGTAAAATCCAGGCCTAATTAAGTATTAAGTAAAAACAGAAAGTGCTGGAAAAACTCAGAAGGTCTGGCAGCATCTATGGAGAGAGAAACAGAGTTCATGTTTCAAGCCTGCATGACTCTTCTTCAGAGCTGAAGAGGAGCAGAAATGTGGTGGGTTTTATGCGGTTGATGTGGGCAGGGGCTGTGGAGTTGTGGAGCAGGTGGAGCAAAATAAAAGGTCAGGGATAGGTTGGAGGTCAGGTGAGATAAAGTGACAAATATGTCACGGACACAAGACAAAGGGAGTAGTAATGACAATGTTAAAGACTAAAGCAAATGTTAATAGCGGCACAAAGGTCAGATAGCAGAATGTGTCAATAGCAGAACAAGGGGCATTGCTTTCTGAAAGCAAAACATGGGAACAAGATACAGGTGTGCACTTGGGGTGGGTGGAGGGGGGGGTTGGAAAAAATCAACATGGAGGACAGAATTCATGGTCTGAAGTTGTTGAACTCAATGTTAAGTCCAGAAAGCTGTAAGGTGCCTAATAGAAAGATTTTAGATGTTAATTCACTTTTCTATTAACAGTTGCCTGGTGGTTGCATCTTCCATTGGTGCCTTCAGTTATTTCTTAATACTACTATTATGAACTTCAAACATCATCTGGCAACTTTTTACCAAGTGATGTGATTTTTTTTAGGATCAGGAGATTAGTCTAGGGATTTTGTTGGAGAAATCCTCTCACTAAGACAAGAAGAAGGTGTTTGATTGAAAAATAATAGGCTCCACTGAGTTATGATAATCCTGTTTATGCTACAACACTTACCTCAGAAGGGGAAGACACTTTGGGATAATTAGTGTTCCAGCCATTCAGTTTGTTGTTGACTTCCATTCAATTCCCTTTTTAAAAGTTACATTATTCCCTGATTTGTTTTAAAAAGTCTGCCCATTTTATCTGTATTTCAAATGTTAATGCCATTGCTAGGTTTTCAAAAATGTGTGTTTTCTCCTCCTGTACTGCGTTTTAACTAGATGAAATGGTGGTGTAGTGGTGATATCACTAGCCTAATAACTCAGAGAACCAGGCTAAATTTGTGTTCAAATCTCATTGCAGCTGTTGGGGTTTAAATTCAATCATTTGATTAAATATTTGGAATTGAAAGCTATTCTCAGTGATGGTAACTATGAAACTATTACTAATTGAACCATTAGGTTCACCAGCATCCTTGAGGGGAGGAAATCTGCTGTTCTTGGAAAAACTCAGCAGTTCTGGCAGCATCGGTGGAGAAGAGCACAGTTGAACTCAGTTCTGTTGAAGGATCATGAGGACTCAAAACGTCAACTGTGCTCTTCTCCACCGATGCTGCCAGACCTGCTGAGTTTTTCCAGGTATTTCTGTTTCTGTTTTTGTTTTGGATTTCCAGCATCCGCAGTTCTTTGCTTTAATCTGCTGTCCTTGCCTGGTCTGGCCTACATGTGACTCCACACCCACAGCAATGTGGCTGACTCTTAGCTGCCCTCTGAAATGGCCTAGCAAGCCACTCAGTTCCAGGGCAACAAATACTAACCTTGCCAGTGACTCCCTTTTAATATGAAAGAATGAAAAAAGTTATTCAGGAACCTCAGGCAATATTATTGCCTTTTCTTGCTTAGTTGTATACACCAAAAATGAATACAGATTGGTCTCTTGTGTATCACTTCTCACTTCATCCAACAACTTTCAACTGTCCTTTTGACCTCGGACTCTCGAATTCCATCCCTAAAAAACCACCATAAGACCATAAGACCATAAGACATAGGAGCAGAAATTAGGCCAATCGGCCCATCATGTCTGCTCCGCATTCAATCATGGCTGATAAGTTTCTCAACCCCATTCTCCCGCCTTCTCCCCGTAACCTTTGATCCCCTTACCAATCAAGAACCTATCTATCTCGCTCTTAAATACACTCAATGACCTGGCCTCCACAGCCTTCTGTGGCAATGAATTCCATTGATTCACCACTCTCTGGCTAAAGAGGTTTCTCCTCATCTCTATTCTAAAAGGTCTTCCCTTTACTCTGAGGCTGTGCCCTCGGGTCCTAGTCTCTCCGACTAATGGAAACATCTTCCCCAAGTCCACTCTATCCAGGCCTTTCAGTATTCTGTAAGTTTCAATCAGACCTCCCCTCATCCTTCTGAACTCCATCGAGTATCCACCTTTGTCTCCTTTGAGGCCCACTTCAAAATTCATCTCTTTGACTAAGCTTTTAGTCATCAATTCTGATGTCTCTTTTTGTTGGACGTCTATTCTTTTCCTTATACCTCTGTGAGTTCTGTTGGGATGTTTCTTTTTATTTTGGATGTGAGCTGTTGACAATAATGTGAGTCTGAACTTTGGATGGTGTAAAATCATTATTCTTCAAATTATACCAAATGCTTGGTCATCCTTGTATTCTCCATTTTTGAAGATCCATAACAGACACAAAAACATTCCTGGGGATTTTTTTTTCTCTAAAGTAAAAAGCGAGAAGTCACAAATTTAAAGATAACCAAACAAAAAAGAGAAATCCAAGCCTAGTTTCTAATAATAAAACAGTGAGAATTGAGCACAGAGAGCTACAAAGAAAATACTTTGATTTTATCTTTCACATGATGGCTCTCCAAGCCAAGAGATGAAAAACAGATTTTCCTGGATTGATTTGTCAGTGGTTGCTGATGCAATATGATGGACACTAGAATAAGATAATTAAAACCTTTAAGATTCTTAATCCTCTCTGGTATTTGTATCTTTTCAATTGAAGTGGGAATGAACAAGCTGTCAACAACTGAGACTTTGTGGTTAGGTATGTTCAAAAGATAAAGCTTGTTACTAGGCAAACTAAATCCTAGTCAGTACGTTCTAAGGAGTATAGTGCCAGCCTTTATAAGTATAATGAATACGGCTTTGTGTCAATTAATGAACATAAGAAACTGGGGATTTGTCACAGTATCCTATTCAAGTGTATATATTTCCTATAACTCATCCACTTTTACATTTGGAATAACTTTAGTGAATATTTACTTTGGGCCCTGTTTGTAAATATTTACATGAAAGAATAGAAAAAAAAAATGTGAAGGGATCTCAGGTAATATAATCGCCTTTCCTCGTGTGAGTATCAGAAGTGACCATGTTGAAAATTTGACCCAATTATATGTAACGGGGGAGCATTTTAAATACTTTAGTAAGAAGCAATAATTGTCATCATGGGCAGAATCTTACGGCCCTGTTTCAGCAGGGCCAGGGCTGTAAAATGCGGCGAGACATTATAAACCTCATTGACAACAGCGGGAAAGTAAAATCCCACTGCCGTAAAATTCTGCACCATCTTTCAGCCTTCAGCCATATTGCCTGGTCACAGAACCTCTTGCCGTTCCTTCCCCACCCGGAGCTAATATCACGCGATATTTAGCAGGCAGTGGGATTGCTTCCACGGGACAGGAACAGTTTGACCACTATCCCACTCTATCCCACCTCCTCGTTTCTTCCTCCAAAGATGGCAAACAGTTTTTGCTATAATGTGTTCATAAGTTGAATAAGAACTGATATTTTTTGACCCAGTGAGGATTACTGAATACAGATGTTCATCAAGGCTGGGACCAAACTTAACATTGTCTGTGCTGTCTCTGTTGACGGATAGAGCATGAGGATATTTAATACTGTACCATTAGATGCAACTCCATTCAATATGCTACCACAGTCTACCTAGTCTATATCACGACTGCCCACCTTTGTTTTAATGCAGACACATTCAGTCAGTGCTTCACCCCAATTACAATATTTAGAATGTTACCTGAACCCCTCAATTATATCACTGCCAGCTGTCTATGAAGGTTTGAAGTTCTGAGCATAAAGGTTTGTCTCCCTTTGCACATCATCACTTCAAACTTAAAAGCAGGATGATAAACGTCACAATGACTGACTTGGACAATGGGAGCAGCATTATGAGATTCCCGGTGCAAAGCCTCCAACCAGTGAGTGAGGTCGGAGCCACAGGGCTCCAACATTGTAGCTCTTCATTTTAATGTTAATCATAATTCTTCTTGGTGGAGTCTGGTGTTTAGAAGTCTCCCAACCTGAAACTTTCTTTTTAATGAAAGACTGACACAATGCTGGATTGTTCAGCTACACTTCGGAAATGCTTCATGGGCTGTCGGCACTTTGGGATGTCCCGAAATAGTGAAAGGCGCTATGTAAATGCAAGCCTTTGCTTTCTTTAATAGGCGTTATCGGCATTTTTGTGCTTAAGTCAATAATTAATTAGAGTAACACTCCGGGCTCGGTGTTTTGTGGAGAATGGTGCCCACAATAATATGATAAACACTTAAGCCTCGAACCACTGACAGCCAGAAACTCGGGTGAAGGGGGAAAGAGGGTGGAATTTGAGCCCCGGCTCGATCCAATCATCTCGCTTATGTCGCATCGTGAATTTCACCAGAAGCGAAGGTGGGCTTAAGGATGCAGCCTCACCACAAGACTGCAGCCGCGTGAATGAACGCTTTAGCACGGGATGATATATTGAGAACTTTACCATCGCCACTCTAGAAGCCTGTTATGTGTTGTCGAAAAATAGGGATATCTTTGTGGCCTGGATTTTCAGCACGGCGGGTGGGTGTGATCGGCGGAAGAGGACCACCCACCGTGATAGGCAACCCCTGACCGCGATTTCACGCCAGTGAAGGGCCGGCCAGCGTGAAGCGAGCGCTGATATGACCAGTGCTGCATGGACTGCGGTGGGGGGAGAGCGCTGAAATCAGCACGGGCGCCGGGAAGCGGGGGGTGGGTGGGGGCAATGAAAGCTCCCTGAAGGCAGAGACGTTAAATGCAAAAAAAATAAAGAATTTATAAACTGGGACCAATTGCCCTCGGTTGGCGGGTGGGCGAATCAGCCTTTGCATTGTTCAGGACGCCATACCCGAGGGTGGGATGAGGTTTCTGATGCTAATTAAAAAAAAATAATAAAAATGTTTGCGTGGAATTTTCACCATCCACATGTTCCGGTGGCTAATTCTGATGCCGGGGGGCTGACCATGGTAGGTGATCTTGTCTCCCGACCATTCCTGTGCCCACCGATCACACCCGCCTGCCCAGCTGAAAATTCAGGCCCGTGTTATTTGTGAGAGGAAGATCCCTCATGTCTGAGCTTTCTTGCTCTTTCAAATAAGCACCATGGGCACGATGGGCCTAACGGCCTCCTTCTGCTCTGGAAGACGCTATAATTCTACGAACGGGAAGACTCCTATGAAATTGTTCCGAGGATCTTAACCTTTTTATTTGTTCACAGCATGTGGGCATCACTGGCAAGGCCAGCATTTGTTGCCCATCCCTAATTGCCCCCTGAGAAGGTGGTGGGTGAGCTGCCTTCTTGAGCCGCTGCAGTCCCTGTGGCGTAGGTACACCCACCGTGCGGTTAGGGAGGGAGTTCCAGGATTTCGACCCGGCGACAGTGAAGGAGCAAAAATATCGGGCAGAATTTTGCCCTTGGCGGGCGGGAAACCGGCTACCGCCCACGATCGGGGCCCGGAAGGCAATTTCACGCTGGCGTGAGACCCGCCCAGCATGAAAGGCGAGCGGCAGCGCTGAGCGCCACCTGTGCGGGCAGGGAGAGGAATGTGAGCCAGGCGAGCGTGAGGTTCGTGTACAGGCGCAAGTGTGCGCTACAGAATCTCCCTGAGGCAGAGAGCGGCCTCAGGGAAATGAACTGATTTCTGATTTTAAAAAATTAAAGATCTTATAAACGTTATGAAACATGTCCCCGCTCTTGTGACCCTGTCACATGAGCAGGGGCGTGTTTTTAATTCAAGGGTAAAATTTTTATGTGATTTTTATTTGCTTTAGGAAGCCCCATCCCGCCTGTGGATGAGGTTTCCTAAAAAAACGTAAAGGCCGCTTGGCCTTTTCGCCTGCCCGTCAGCCGTTAGGTTGGACAGGCAACGTAAATTTGATTTTAATTTTTTAATGGCCTTAATAGGCCTTTTAATTGGCCGCGGGTGCGTTGCCAGCTATGGCGCGTGCCCACCGACCGAAATATCGTGGGACTGCATGCTGATGTCAGGACGCTTGCCCAGCGTCATCTCGCGTCATTTTATGCTTGGCCAAGTCGTGCGTGTGCACTCCCGCCAAGCGTAATTTTCTGCCCGTTGGGTGTGGCTTGGAGGGGGACTTGCAGGTGGTGGCGTTCCACGCTGGCCTTCTCCTTCTAAGTGATGGAGGTGGTGAGTTTGGAAGGTGCTGTGTCAGCAGGCTTGGTGAGTTGCTGCAGTGCATCTTGTAGATGCTACACACTGCTGCTACTGTGCATCGGTGGTGGAGGAAGTGAATGTTGGAAATGGTGCATGGAGATGCCAATCAAGTGGGCTACTTTGCCTGGATGGTTGAGCTTCTTGAGTGTTGTTGGAGCTACACTCATCCAGGCACGTGGAGAGTGTTCCATCACCCTCCTGACCTGCGCCTTGTAGATTGTGGACAGGTTCTGGGGAGTCAGGAGATGAGTTACTTGCTACAGAATTCCCAGCCTCTGACCTGCCCTTGCAGCCACAGTATTTATGTGGCTGGTCCAGTTCAGTTTCTGGTCAATAGGGTAACCCCCAGGGTGTTGATAGTAGGGCACTAAACAATGATAGTACCATTGAATGTCAAGGGGAGATAGTTAGATTTTCTCTTGCTGGAGATGATCATTGCCTGGCACTTGTTGGCGCAAGCCTCGATATCGTCCAGGTCTTGCTGCATTTGGAGATGCATTGCTTCAGTATCTGAGGAGTCGCGAATGGTGCTGCACATTTAATGTCAAGGAGACATGATAAGATACTCCCTTGTTGGAAAAGGTAATTGCCTCACACTTGGGTGGCACAAATGTTAATTACAGATAAAAAAATAAAGAGATATAGGTTAATTAAATATATCCTTGGAGTTATGGTAAAGGTGTCCACAGCTCAGCCAGATGCACTGGGAGAGGTTTGCTTAGAGGTGGTCAAGGTGCCACTTAACATCTGTTCTGTTTGGATGCTTCTGCCTGCCAGGTTTCTTGCAGCTCCTATGGTTGGATCCCTCCCACCTATTCCCGGGAAGAAAAATATTTGTATCGCTCTCTGAGAAATTCCCTGCCCTCCTTTTGGATTTGCACTTGGAGCCGTTTCTACCTTCCTCTTCCTGGTTTGCGTTAACCAGCAGCCCAGATTGAAATCCTGCTGCAAAACAATGACCCCACCAGTTGCTCCCCAGCCCCCATCCCGATGCATCCAGTCTCCCACGTAAATTGTGCCGATTAGAGACAGTCCTCCCACCATTGCCCCGTCCACCAACATTCAAAAGAGCTGATCCCACAATTTTTGACAGCGGAATGTAGTACTCAGCATTTTGCTGCAAGTTTTAAACAAAAGGATTGAACAGTGTGGAACAGAATGGACTCCACATGGCAAGAGATGTTCAGATTGATCAAGGCTATTTATTTATTCATGACAAGAGGGCCTGATGGTGAGATCCTCTTTAACTATTTCATGCTCTCCCCCAACCTTTTTGCAATTCTTTTCTCCCTTCAAGTGCATTCCTTCGCTTTATGTCCCTTTGAAGGCTGCAAGATGCCCTGTGACCATACGTGACAAGGTTTATTTCCAGCACCTTCTGTTTCTACTTCAAGTGATCAGTTCTGGTTGTTTTACTTGGAGTAAACGACATTCAGAAAGTAATTTAGGCCCAGTTTACGTTACCACATTCCTGAAATGAAAAGGATCTAAACGATTTAGAGTTGAAATTTATGAATGCAGTGATGGGAGGGGACATTGGCATCCCATTGTGCTGTTCTGTAAAGCTTTTGGATTCATGCTGATGGCCAACTTCAGAAAAAACAACGTCCAACCTCCTTACCTGAGGAATTAGAATTACTTTAACAGTTATATATAAAAAGAGACATGCTGTCAAAGCTTTTCTTCTTGCACTCATCAGGACAGTCCGCAGGAGTACCAAAAGTAAAGGCATCAACAATTTATACCGCATGAGAAGAGAGTGCTGATTGGTTGGCAGTTGGAAAAGTATGTACTCGATTTAAAAAAAAAGTTAATTTATCTATTGCCTTGTAGCAATTTCTCAACTTAGGAACATAGATAATGTTGGCAGTTGAACTGTCGTAGAACCAGTAGATGAGCCTTGAACAAGTAGCACTGACTAGTTCATGTCTTAAATTTTCATATCCAAATCCTGCTTCAAATTATAATTCTGTTCTGGAGAGATCTCAAAAGCAGTATGATTTTACACAAGGCTTATCAGTCAATACAAAATTACAATGTATGACACATCTGTACTGCATATCTGTCATGCTATTATAGGACAATCCAGCAAACAGGTCTCAAACCTATTTGTACTCAGCCACCCTACAGCTAAAATAATATACTTCTGACTCCTCAGATAAGGAACTTAGGACTTTTTTCTGTGGCTGCCCATGCATATAAACTCAAGTTCCACAACATTATAGAGCAGCACATTTGTCATGCCATGTGCCACGCCATTGCTTTATTCATATGGCACTGTCAGCCTACATTTACAAAGAGAATTATAGAAAGGTTACAGTGCAGAAGGAGACCATTTGGCACTTTGTGTCCAGGCCAGCTCTCTGCAAAAGCAGCTCAGCGAGACCCGGTGTGTTAGACCGATTCTCAATTATGAATGAAATTCACTCCAAGTAAAACAACGACAAAAGGTAAGTTATAATCGAAACGCAAAATGCTGGAAATAAACAGCAAGAATTCCTTCTTCCTCCCGGGCAGGACTGAGCTATAGTTTGCTGTTCTTCTTGAACAGGGACATCCAAGGACAGGAAATGTATCCGTGCCGAATCCTGGCAACCGGGCTACATCCTAATATTCTGCAGCTCAGTGAGTTGGCACATCAGCACTCGACACAACCAGCACTTATTAGTACTTGGTACATATGCATCAATTAGTGAATACGTTTGGGGCTAAAATATTGGCTGAGAAGGTATTTTGTTATGAGTTAAATCATTTCCTTCTGAAAATAATCCATATTGTTTGCACATGTGAAAACACCAGATGGCAATAAATTATTAGACTGATTTGGAATTATGTAGAAAGGCCCCAATTATTGTAGAATACATCAGAAGCATCCAATTTGCATTTGCCTGAAGTTAATCTGGTTCCTGGTCTGAATCTTCTCTCTTATAAAGCCCTGTGAACCAATCACCACAGCCCTTGCCCCATTCAATTGGCTCCCCATGTCGGCACTCCCGCTCTCATTTTCAAATCCTCCCACATTCCAGCTCCACCTGATTGTCTGCTCCAGCACGCAGCCTCTATCCTTCCCAACTTGGATGACTGCTCATTGTTCGCTCTTTCCTCTCCACCACTGGAGACCTATCTTTCAACCGCTGTGACTCTAACCCTGAGAACTCTCGGCTACTGTCTCTGTCCCTTTTTCTCAGTCAGGCTCAAAAGTTCCTATGGCACGATTACAAAAGAAAGACAGAGACATAGAAAATAGGAGCAGACGTAAGTCATTTGACCCCTCGAGCCTGTTCTGCCATTCAATGTGATCATGGCTGATCCTCTGTCTCGATGTCGTACTCCCGATCTCTCCCCATACCCCTTGACACCTTTAGAAAAAAGCAGGGAAATTATCCCTGCCTAGGCCAATGTTTATCGGTCAACCTGTACATCTAAAAATCAGACCATCTAATCATTATCACATCAGGCTCTGCCTTGCACAAATTGGCTACTGCACTTCCCTTCATTGCAACACTGACATAGCTTCAGAAAACAGCAAATCATTGGCTGTAAAGCACTTTGGGACATGCTGGGGATGGCACAGGTGCTGCATTAATGCAAGTTCCATCTTTCTTTCAAAATCTTCCTAAAAACACAACTGTGGCCATGCCTTCAATCTGCTCCCTTTCTCCTGCTTAGCAACCAGCCCCATAGAACCATAGAAAAGTTACAGCACAGAAGGAGGCCATTCGGCCCATCTTGTCCATGCCAGCCCTAGGGCACCCAGGTGCCCCCTCCCTTCATTTTTCACATTGGGTGGTATTTAATGCCTACCCCAGAATCAGGTATGCCGGTGGCCTGGTGGGGGAGTGGTCCCTCTGTCCTAGTACCCTGTGTCCAACAGAGGGACCTGCCAGTGACAAAGGCTGCCTCCACAGGAAAACACACCCCTTGTCCTCTACACCGACCTCCACCCTCCTCCCTATCTCTCCAGAGCCGGCCTGACTGGCCCCAGTGAGCCTGTTCTACTTACCCGTGTCCTGGGCCTCCAGTGGCGACCCTTCTCCTGGGGGGGTGGGGGGGGTGGGGGGGGGGGGTGCAACTGCAGTACCGGCAGCGGCCACTGCTCCTGGTGGCACGGCCGGCACTGAAGAGCTGCCGCTCTCCAGTTGGTGGACGGCCTCACTGTTGTGACGACTAAATCCAGCTCATTATCAGGGGCATTCACCCGCATGAGTTGTGTTGTATACACATAAGGTGGTGTTAGTGAAAACCTTGAAAACATTAGCGAGGATTTTGTGGCCCCTCCCGTTCGGCGAGATATTATGATACCGCCAAACTGAACGGAGATTTAAATAGCTGGCTGCATCCTCCGGATGGGAGACACGCCGTAAAATCCTGCCTATTCAGTGGGAATGTTTTGTTGGGGATGTGCCGGGAGCTCAGCGTGTCTGGAGATGGTCACGCAAGCCGAAGCAAACTGCATATCTTCCTGCTGCTCTCCACGCTATTATCAGTGCTGTTCCATAAAACATATACCAAATGTTTAAGAACGTTTAATGCTCAGGAGAGTGCCGAGTAAAAAGGTTAACCAAAGCGAGTGTGGTTACTGATTATAAGTGTAAACATGATATCATGCGTGACAGAATGTCATGGCCTTGGCGGAATAAACCAAACCTTATGACAGACACACGGCTGCTGTTTTATTCTGAATATTTTCCAAATATTGGGGCGTCAGATATTAAAGAGCCAAGGGAAAAACTAACTGTTTGACCCACCTCATTTCTCACAGTTTCTGTCAAAGTTCGATGGAAGCTTCAGCCGTCAATTCCTGTTGAAAGACAGGACGAGGTTTAATTTATTGTCCCATCCCTTTGCCCACTTTTGCGCATCGTGTTTTTGAAAATAATAACGTTGTTTAATGCTCCCTCTATATTGTGACTTCTCTTCTAAGTCGCGGCCTGGATTTTGCGGCTGCAATCATAGAATCCACAGCACAGAAACAGGCCAATCGGCCCATCCGGTCCATTCCCATGTTTCAGCTCCACACGAGTCTCCTCCCACCACTCTATATCTGACCCTATCTGCACATCCTTCTATTCCTTTAGAATGAGCTTATATTCTCTGGAGTTTAGAAGAGTAGGAGGTGGTCTCTTTGAAACATTCAAGATCCTGAAGGGGCTTGACAGGGTAGATACTGAGAGGTTGTTTCCCCTGGCAGGGGGCAAGGGGGCATAGTCTCAGGAAAAGGGGTCGATCACTTAGGACTGGGGTGAGGAGAGATTTCTTCACTCAAAGGGTTGTGAACCCTTGGAATTCTCTACCCCAGAGGGTTGGTGAAGCTCTATTGTTGAATATATTTAAGACTGGGATAGACAGATTTTTGGTCTCTCAGGGAATCAAGGGTCATGGGGAGCTGGTGGGTATGATGGTAAAATTGTCAGAGTTCACCTTCGTTGCCATGTGAAACTGATAGCAACTTCTGGCATCCATACACACGCGGTTAAATGTGGAAATGTAGAAGTTTCTCTCACTGTTTCCACGTTTCACCACAGGGTACACTGCTGGAGTCCCTACAGGCTACAATCTTTAGAAATCACTGAATTGACGAAAATGTTCTCTTTTATGCTGAAAGTTAAAAACCCCTGATAAAGTTATGCATTCATGATGAGGTGTAACTTGGCTTTTAACAGAATACTGAGTCATAACTACTGCTGAACAACCTCTCTGACCCTGATAAACCTTTTTTATTGTTGTGCAATGTCAAATTTCACTATAATGATAAAAAAAATCCATAGTTGTCTAATACAGCACAGCTTCAAGTTAATACCAGGAAAGGTGAAATCCAGGTCACAGAGATTATTAAATCTGTGTACGCAGCTTTCCTCGAGGTCAGTGGTGAGCACCATCACTTTGCAGCAGCCACAGAACCCAGGCTATTGTTTTTTTTTTTAAATGTGCATGTCACCATGGGAATGCCTTTGAGTTACTCCCCCTCCCCACCCCCCCCCCCCCCCACCCCACTCCTCCTCACCCCTACTTAGATTTTCTTTATTTTCTTTCCATCTTTCTTTCGAAGGTGTTAACCTCTGCTGTGTGTTGGTTCCCAATTGCTGGTCAGTTTCTACCCTCCCTGTCTGAGTCCAGCCAGTAAGTGCGAACAGGCTGTTTAGCTATCAGGAACATCACAGGCAAATCTCGTCAAGTCGTGACTCAATGTTCATCAATATTCACTTTCCAGAAGTGGGAAGTGACAAGCAAACAAAAGTTGAGACAACAGTAACAATAAGTTACATTTATATAAACCCCTTTTATAACCTATAAAATAGGTTTATCAGGGTCGGAGAGGTTGTTCAGCAGTAGTTATGACTCAGTATTCTGTTAAAAGCCAAGTTACACCTCATCATCAATGCATAACTTTATCAGGGGTTTTTAATACCTTTGCAATAGCAAAATGTCCCAAGGCACTTTGCAGACTGTAGTCTGCCAAAAAGGAGCTGACGAAGGAGATGTCAGGACAAGGGGAAAAGTGCAGGGGTGTTAAAGGAGGAGGGAGAGGTGGAGAGGTGTAAGGAGGGATTTCCAGAGCTTAGGAATCAGGCGTGGGAATGACAGCAGGGGGAGAAAGAGTGCACCTGCTGACCGCTCTCAGGATAACCGCATGTCTGCTCCCTCCATCCCCAAAGCCTCAACCAACCTTCACCATGGTGGCAGGAAGTCCGCTGGATCTGACTGTGGCCAATGTGCCGGCCAGTCAGGGATTCAATGTTCTGGCTGTGATTCTCATCCCTTGATGGCTACACAAGTGCGTTAACTCCCTGGACATGAGGGAAACTGGCCACTGCTGTAACTCCCACAGCTCTCTTACTTCCACTGTTGGGGATGGATTTTCCCTCGGGTGGAGGGGGGAGGGGCAGGTGTAGTTGAGGGGTTTGGCTAAGACGGGGGGGGGGGGGAGGAAACAGTAACCAGGAGGTGGGGGGAAAACATTCACATTGGGATTATTTTGGGGCTGCCTCCTTAATTGGCCCGGAGAAAGATTCACCATCCAGTTATGAATTGAGGGCAGGTTCTCAGCACCAGCTTGAAAGGAGCTTCAGCCTGCAATGGAAGGTAAGTAAGATAGAGGCTGCTTCAAAATGGAGGCATCACTTTTCCAACATTTTAAAATCTTAAACTAAAAAATAGATTCCGCATCCAGGCCGCCACTGTGTTGCGTAGGGAGGCAGAAGCCCTGCACAGGGCAGCCTGTAGCTGCTCCTGCACCCAGGCCTTGAGGCCTGTCTGGAGTAGTGCACCACCACCATCGTCCCCCAGCCTGCTGCCAGGAGATTACATCCAGGAACCTAAATCGCCCCATGCTGACTACCTGAACCTGAAGGCTGACTGGAAAATCCTTGTCTTCCTCCGTTAATTGGCATCAATTAGGCTCCTAATGAACCGTCCAGGTGTGGATGGGCAGCCCTCCCAACCCCAGAGCCCGCCTCCACAATAACGGCTGAGAGGTGGAATGGAGCTGGGGAGCCGGCGATCCGATCATTTTGGCTATCTTTTATCTTCCGCCCACCTTCGATCCCGGGCCAAAAACCCAGCCCTCAGGTGCCCGTGGAGCAAGGTGATTTTGATCCAGCAGAGAAAGTATTTGCGACCTTGTACTTTGCTCATTATCCCCTGAGAGATGCGGGGCAATTTCTCTCCAAGTGAAAATGGACCCAAAGGTGACGATGTCACCTTGAACAGGGTCTGAGTCTCGGGGCTCGGTTTTGGGCTCATGTTGGGCAAAATTTGGTCAGTCCAAATCAATTATTTCAACCCTCATTGGTGACTGGACCACTTGGAACCATATTTACCTTCGACGCTCCAAAGACCTGTCTGCACACCCGTCCCCCAAGGTGAAACCAGGAGTCTAACCAAATACTTGGGTGGTGAATCATTCTGAGCTTCCAGTATCCCTGAAAACCAGGCGATGTTACAATAACTCATTCCTCCGCTGATGATATCTGAATCGCTCTGTGAGGCAGAAATGCATCCAGTTGCTGTAAATATATTAGCAAAGGTTTCGTCACCATCTCCTAAATGAATGTTCATAATTTCACTCATAAACTTCACAAATGTATTTATGACATCATTGTGCATAGCTTGAAGAGAAATTCTTACCCCATTTTTGGCTTTATATGGCTTACACTGTGATTATGACATGATGGACAAGGCTGTCCTCTTTAGCACTGGGATGATGAGTTTACTGGGGTGAAATCCCATCTTGCAAAAATAGTTTCAAGCTCACAATTCCCTCTTCTTATCTAGGGATCCTTTTATCCCTCAACCAGGACCACCAGAAACAGATTATTTGGCCATTTATCTGATTGCTGTTTGTGAGATCTTACTGTGTGCAAGCTAACTGCTGCCTTTCCCTACGTTACAATGGTGACTACATCTCAGATTGCTATATTCACTGCGAAGCTTTTGCCACGTCCTGAGATCGTGAAAGGCGCTATATAAAGGTAAGTTTTTTTTTGTTGTTTCTTAATGGTCGAGAAAACATGAGCAGTTTGTGCTCAGTTTTGCACGAAAAGCATTGTTTGGCCTCCTATTGCTGAAGAGCAAAATCTACCCCCACATCATTCCGAAATTCTTCCTTCTCCAACGCTCCCAATTTTTTATTACTGTGGAATCTGCCTTAATTCTGTCTCGTATTTGTGCCATGTGTCTGGTGAAGATAGGAGTGGATATTATCAGTCTCGGTCACAAGCGTCCTCATGTTTAAGAGAAGCGAGGTAATGTGGCAAGGAATGTAATCAAGCACATATTGTCAGAAGATGGAGTTCCATTGCTGGGAGCTGACTGGTCTCACCTTACAATCAGAGAAGGAGGCTATTCGGCCCATCATGTCTGTGTCAACTCTTTGCAAGAGCAGCTAGCCTAGACCCACGAGTCTTTTTGCTTTCGGATTGGCGTAGGAAGGCCATACGTCACAAGGATGGATGTGTTGGCCGACTAATGGCTGGAGCGTGGGGGGCAAGTCAGGTGATGAAAACTCCAGGAATGCATTTAATCACAGTTGGCAACCCTACTGTAAGGCAGTGTATTCTAGAACATAACCACTCCCTGTATTAAAACGCTTTCACTAATGCTGCCCCTGTACCTTTTGCCAACAATCTTAAATCAGTGTCCTTTAGTTCTTAATCCTTCCACCAGTGGGAACAGTTTCTCCTTACTACTCTGTCCAGACCCCTCATGATTTTGAAGACCTCTTAACCTTCTCTTAAATAAATCTTTTCACACTGTTCTTAAGAGATTAAGCATTAACAGAGCACCGGTCAAATCAATTAACTAAGTTAATTATAGTTATCATGTTACAGTTGTCTAGTTGCAAAATCTGTAACACATGGTAAATTCTGCATGGCAAAATGTTAATGAAAGTAAACAATGAGCACGCACGCAGAGGAACCCTCTCCCTTTAATGTTGTCTTTGATAAATGATGGTTTTCCTGGTGTTGGAGGTCTCCTGGGAACAGGAGGGCGCCTTCAGCTTTTGGAATGGACAGATCATACACTTCACTCACGTTCCCCTTCATTTTGGGAAAATGAAATCTGAAAGGCGAATGTATCAGGAACTCTTGTCATATTTCATATTCATTTCAGAGCTTGTTAACATTTGGTAATCGCCTTCATATGTGGGCCTCTCCTGACTCATTCCTGCAGCCTTAGAATCATGTATGTGGACATCAGCAACAAACAGTGCTTATTTTACTCTGTCTGATAAATTATCCTGACTCTCTCTGATTCTGTACAAATACATTTTGAAGTCATAATAAAACATTTTCAGGGGGGATTGACTGGTGCAAATTCTCAATTTGTCACTGGTTTGTAGGGAATGATTAGCCCCACTGTAACAAGTCTATGGGGCGATATATGGCGATATAGTGGATTTTGAAATTTGTTAGTGATTTAGGTGGTGTCGTGCCTTTGGAACTTACCAGTTCTGAACCTTGTCATGTATGTTTTATGTTCAGTTTTCGAGTATTGAATCCTCAACCCAGTATTCTGTATTTTTGTTTTCATTCTGTTTGTCTGTAATATTACAATTATTGAATTAATTCTTAACATTTATTTCAGCAGCTACAGTACTAAATTGTTGGATCGCCTGCCCGTGAGAAATAAGTTCAAGGTTGCAGGATTGAAGTTAGCCCTTCCACAGAAATTGAATAAACTCAGTTTTGACCAACTGATCTGTGAATGGATTTGAGTCAGAAAGTTGTGGGCGCATAAATCTAGGCTAATGCATCAATGCAGTACTGAGGGAGTGCTGCACTGTCAGAGGGGCCACCTTTCTGATGAAATATTAAACTGTCTGCCCTCCTGCCATAGTGGGACCCACCCACTGGAGAGTTGGCGGCCCAGCCAGAAGCCCGTTGACTTTCGGCGGGGCCGGGCACTCTTGACAGTGGACAGGGCTGGAAAATCCCACCCTCCATCCCATTTCTTCAAAGGTGGGCAGGGGTGTTCTCCCCGGACAACATCTACCCCTCAGCCAATTGCTAAAGACAGATTATCTGACAATTATCTCCTTGCTGCTCCATTCCCCTTCACTTTCAATCTGTTTTATTTTGTCTCTCCCTTGAATCTGTGAATTATTTTCACATGCCTTTTGTCTCTCTAGTAGCTTTCACTTCTATGGTGTTGGTCGGGAGATTGGGAGCTTAACACTTCATTCAAAGATAGTACCTCTGGCAGTGCAGCACTCTTTCAGTACTGCAGTAGAGTACCAGCCTATATTATGTACCAAAATCTTTGGAGTGGGGCTTGAACGCACTGCTACCAAGGCTAGCAGCTACTATATATATGTGACCACTTTAGCTCAATTTAGTCTCTGCTTGACTCAAATACAAATGGTCAGAATCGTCAAACATTTTTTTTGTAAGTACCATTGTAAATCTGTGAAGTGGTGTATGGTGGGCAGACGTTCTACTCCCATGTGCATTCAATGTGGGTTTATGTATCTCACCATTGTCCTGCACACTCTCAATAGTCAAAATATGTCTCAGTGCATTAATTCAGGCTTCTTCCATGTCATGTTAGGTTCCAGTCATCAGGGTGAGTGTAACCGTCAACTGTGGTGACAGCAGCAAAGCTAACGTAATTTGAATATTGCTGAAAAAAGAGACATGCTGTCAAAGTATTTTGTCTTGCACTCATCAGGACAAATGCAAGAATGTCAAAGTTCAAAGGGAGCAACAATTTATACTGCATGAGCAAAGGGTGCTGATTGGTTTGCAAGTTGACTCTGATTAGTTGCCATGGAGAATGCACCAGAGAACTATTGTCACCAAAGCTTTTGTTTAATTTCTAAAAAGGCACAATGCCTGGACATGTTCTTTTTACCTGCAGAAGACAGTTTCCTGCACATGAATATATGTAGCATCTAGAAAGTTGCTTGCTAGAATAGTTCTCTGGTATATTCTCCATGGCAATGCCTCGATCAGTCAGAGCCAACTTGCCAACCAATCAGCACCGTTTTCTCATGGAGCATAAATTGTTGCTCTCTTTGAAATTTGGAATTTTTGCATTTGTCCTGATGAGTGCAAGATGGAAAGCTTTGACAGCATGTCTCCTTTTTCAGTAATGCTCAAGTTGGATACTACCAATTGACTACTGGTAGAATAATTGTTAAAAAAAAAGAAAACTCTACCTAATGGACCAGTGTAGGGAATCATGTTTCTGATTGTTCAGTGACGGTCTGAGCTAAGTTATTACTGATTGTTTAGTGTATCAAAGCATTGGTGCCATGTATCTTATCAAAGAACTGTGCAAAGACCACCTTCTTTCAAATGAGACGCTGCCCTAGGACCCAGTCTGCCCTCTCGGGTGGATGTAAAAGATCCAAAAGTACTGGAAGAATTGGAACTATTGGAAGAAGAGTAGGGAGTTCTCCCTGGTGTCCTGGTCAATACTTATCCCTCAGCCAACACTGCTAGATGTAGATGATCTTTTGCCGGTGTTGGAGTGTTCTGCTTTGGAGAGGGCTGATAGTCATTGACATTTAAATTTCATCAGCTATTTAAATTTAGTGCTGGATTTACCAGGACTCGGGAAAAGCCTCAGCTGAAGAGAGTTGGGAGTAACTGGTGAAGTACTTTTTATAGCGCAGCTTGTGGGCCAGGAGGAGCAAGAGTCCTTTTCCCAGCCCCTCAAACAAATCTTCTGTAGCAATTGGCTAATTCCAGCCCCACCACTAACCTGCAATGTTTCCCTGTTCCCTCCATCCTCTCAATTGCCAGTGTGACTTGTGCCACTCCCCCAGCACCCCCACCTATCATCAATGATTTCCAGTTCCCCTGCACCCACTCAATTCCCTTCCAACTCTTCTTAATCCCTAGCTCATGATGTTTCTTTGCTCCACCTTCCTCCTGATTAATAGTCCAACTACCTCCACCGCCCCCCCCAACACCACCAACTCGCGATGTCTCCTGCCCCCTCTTGATTCCCGTCCAATCCCACCCCCACCACAGCTCGACATGTTTTCCACTACCCTCTGCCACCTCCCACTCCTGAATGGCAGTCCTTCTCCCTCCTGTGCTGTGGTGTTTCTGGCTTGGTGGGGACTGGCCCCAATATTCTTCAAAACAAAAACAGAATTACCTGGAAAAACTCAGCAGGTCTGGCAGCATCGGCGGAGAAGAAAAGAGTTGACGTTTCGAGTCCTCATGACCCTTCGACAGAACTTGAGTTCGAGTCCAGGAAAGAGCTGAAATATAAGCTGGTTTAAGGTGTGTGTGTGGGGGGCGGAGAGATAGAGAGACAGAGAGGTGGAGGGGGTTGGTGTGGTTGTAGCGACAAACAAGCAGTGATAGAAGCAGATCATCAAAAGATGTCAACAACAATAGTACAATAGAACACATAGGTGTTAAAGTTAAAGTTGGTGATATTATCTAAACGAATGTGCTAATTAAGAATGGATGGTAGGGCACTCAAGGTATAGCTCTAGTGGTTTTTTTTTTTATTTTATATAATGGAAATAGGTGGGAAAAGGAAAATCTTTATAATTTATTGGGAAAAAAAAAAGAAGGGGGAAACAGAAAGGGGGTGGGGATGGTATTCTTCAGTTGTGGCCACTTAACACTGGCTTTCCCATTAGCTTACAGCCAAATTAACAAGCTGACTGGCTGAACAGCAGGAAATGGAGTAAAAAGAATTAAATTAAGGTCCTGCTGTTAAATTCAGGCCTCCACACTTCAAGCAGTACTGGATTTACCTCCCCTGTGCAAACAAATGCCCTGCTCCTTACCACCTCCCTGGTTTAGGGAGCCAGAGACTCCAGAGTCATTTAACAAATATAGTGAGAAACCATTCTCACGGAGGAATCTGTAGGTTCCATTCTGGGTTGATGAGCTGATAGGCAAAATGGCCCTCTTCATCTTTATTGTGATTTTTTCCTTTGGTCAACTGGATGTGCACTAAAACCATTGACCTGTTTAAAAGATTCCAGTTCAAACTCTTGAGAAATCCACTTGGTGTGCAGATACATCCCAGAATGAATCCTGCCTAGGATTGGGAACCAGACAGATTGTGCTACTTGTCCTGATGGTGTTCACTCTTGAACGCTGAAAGAAATCAAGGCTGTGTTATGTCAAACACTGGCTCACAAATTCAGCAGTCTGTACTCACTCCTGTGGATTGAAGCAACCATTGGCGCCTATGTCAGAACCCAACGACTATAGGTCAGTTAGTTTCATGTAATTTATAGGCAAGTTGCTGGAAGGAGTGACTAATGTGCAGTGGCTATTAGGAAATTAGTGTCACACAGATGGTTGCTAACTAAAGCTGTTTCAGATGAGGCCAGTGGTCAGATTTTAAGCTGGATTGCAAGTATGAAGTTACACAGGCAGGGGGTGATTCTTAAATGAGGGGTTCAGTCAACGGCAGAGTCTCCAAGGTATTTGCATTAGTTACCACCATCGCTCTACTCATCGTTTTTAACATTGGTGGTGATGTGGTACATTTGACTCAAGGACTCTGAGTTGTTATGACTTTTTAACCTCCAGGTTGTAGCCCAAGCTGATAATCAGCCTCTTTGGCTGTGTTATGAATGGACCTACCTCAGTCATCAAGTCCTGGAGTGGAACTTGAACCCGGAGCTTGTGGCTCAGAGGCAGGGACATTACCCACCGTGCAACAAACCTTCCTTTTAACAATGAAATGGTTGGCTTTAGATAAAATAAATAGAATTCACGCTGATCTAGACAAATGCGGAATTGGCATCAGTAGATGTCCAACAATGTAAAGGAATGAACTGGGGAAGCAAGGGCCCGGAAGAGGATCCAGAGATGGGCCACCAGTATGCACAATCTGTGAGCTCTTAGTTGACAACTGAATTTTTTTAAATGATGAAAGAAGTAGATTCTGTTGTGAAACAAAGTACACGTAGCCATCAATGTAAATAAGAAAATACAGGCCAGAATTTTCCAGCCCCTCAGGCCGATGGGATCTCCTGGTTCCACCGATGTGAACGAAGATTTCAATGGCTCGCCGGCCCTGCCATGGGGGAACCCACTGTGGTAAGGGGGGGGGGGTGTGGTGTGGCTGCGAAATTCTGGCCATAGACTTCAGTTAGACCTCTAGCGATACCTCATTCACATGGGGTCATTGGCCTCTGGAATAAGTGACCAGAACATGTGGTGAAGGTGAAGCTTATACAAACCTTCAAAGGAGAGAAGGATGTGTTGCAGTGAGTAAAGTTAAACTCCTTAAGTTAAAGAAGGTATTGTAGTATAATGGTCTGGTCTATATAAGGTTAATGTGGGACCGAATATAGTATCAACCACACAGTGATGTAAGAAGGGACATGACCCAGACCGAGGGTCAGCGTGGTGTCAAACAGAGATGTGATAAGGCCTAGACATGGAGATAGCTCCTTGCCTGTACCTTTTACTGTACATTTGTATATAGTTACAAGTATTTAATAAAGATTTGCTGTTAACATACAGAAGACTGTGAAGACTTCCTTAACAGACATGTTCTGTAACCCAAGCCATTATGACAGGTACATGGGACTAGCAGCGATGAGTACCTGTGGAATTTGAATTCATTAAAAATCTGGAATTAAAAGTCTAATGATGACCATGAAACCATTGTTGATTGTTATAAAAACCGATCTGGTTCACTAATGCCCTTTAGAAAAGGAAATCTGCCATCCTTACCCGGTCTGGTCTACATGTGATTCCAGACCCACAGCAATGGGGTTGACTCTTAAATGACCTCAGAACAAGGGCAGTTAGGAATGGGCAATAAATTCAGGCCTAGCCAGTGACACCCACATCCAATAGATGATAAAAGAAATTACAGTGGTTTCAGTTATTGCAGTCTCCTGGAGCTGGCTTGATTGTCAGGGAAGATTTTCCTATGATTTTCCCCTAATGTCAGGATGGGACAGGTTGGATGGGCCTCTTTGTTTTTTGTTATCCATTTTGTATGTTCCTGTGTGTTTAACTCAGCCTGGAGGACTTTGGACAAAGGTTTAGGCTTAGGGATTTGCAAGTGTTTGTACTAATGAAATGTAAATGTCTAAAATCACACAGCTTACCATTATTGGAAAACTTCCCATTACTTGATAAGATTATGTTAAGGACTTGGCTGAATGGTTGAGTGGGAAAAATTCCAACCCTGAGTTTCTTCTCAAAGCCCCAGAGTGGCTTGTCAATCATCAACATTGCCTTGGAGACCACGTCTAAACCCAGTAATGAAAAGCCAAGGGTGGGATTTTCCAGTCCTGCAAGCAACATGGCCACAATCCAAATTTCCCCATCCCACTCACAATGATGCCCGCTGTTGGCAGGACCGGAAAATCCCAGCCCAAGTCTGTCAAGTGGTCCAACTTGAAACCTTGTTTACTTATTTACTTCCTTGCAATGGGATTGGAGCACAAGAATATAGAAGTCTTGCCATAATTGTACAGGGACTTGGTGAAACCACCTCTAGTACACTGTGTGCAGTTTGGGTTTCCACATTTAAGAAAGGATATACTTGCATGGGAGGCGGAGAGTAGAAGTTCACTAGCTTGGTCCCTGGGATGAGTAGCTTGTCCCATGTTGGGAGGCTGAGTAAATTGGGCTTATATTCTCTAGACTTTAGAAGAATGAGAGGTGGTTTAATTGGAACCTACAAAATTCTGAAGGGGCTTGATAGGGTGGACACTGAGAGATTATTTCCATTGGTCGGGGAATCTAAAACATGGGGGCACAGACTCAGGATAAGGGGCCAATCATTTAGGACTGAGATGAGGAGAATCTTTGGAATTCTCTACACCAGGGGGTTGTGGATGCTCTGTCACTGAATATATTTAAGGCCGGGATAGACTTTTTGTTGGCCTCCCAGGGAATTAAGGGATGTGGGGAGTGGGAGGGAATATAGTGTTGAAGTCTAAGATCAGCCATGATCGTACTGAATGGTGGAGCAGACTTGATGGGCTGAGTGGTCTACCCCTGCTCCTTTTTCTTATGCTCTTATGCTCTCTTGTTCCTATTCCCAAAGAAGATAGTCCCTTTTTATGCGATTCTACTCTTCTAATGTCTCTGATGTTCTGTCCGGTCTCCCCTTATGGCTAGAATCCATTACACTCACACAATCTTATTGATTAATTAGGCAATCTTCTGATGATGGGTTGACTTTCTTTCATTTCAGCTAGCTCACGGGTAATGCAGATTTGAACAAACGAGGTTTCCTGAAACTCTTGTGCTTAAGTCTCTTCAAAACGTTCATTCCGCAAACAAAAAGAGACACATTCTTCATGGCGCTAGCTACATTTCTGGAAGGCATACATCGATGACAAAGATGGCTGGTGTCACTGAGGACATGTCTTCCTCTTTGAAATACATCCAAGGAACAAAATAATCCATCTTATTATTTTTATCAAATTGAAAGCATGACTCCATTTTTAAGTCAGTTTTGTTGGTGGACTTGATGTTGCCTTTTGATAATTGTTGATTTATGCATTTCCTTACCTTTCTTGTCGACATTCTTCAATAACCTTTCGACATTGTTACTTCTGCAGAAACTAATGGCTTAACAGTTGCATCAACCCTAATTAATTCTATTGCTAACCCTGAAGTACTGTCTGTTTTATGTACATTAGTGCATTTGAATTTAGTTTATTGAAAAATGCACACACAGTGGAATTCTATTTGGTACATGAGGTCAGGAGGCACCAAAACGTTTCTTATAACTCGATAGGAGTTAGGTAACGATTTGTTTAACCCTTTAGTAAGTTTGGCCACACAGATACTCTCAGGAGAGAGCCGAGACCTGGCTGTTTTGATATTTCAGGATGTCCCTTTTAAATAATAGTTACCTAGGTTTCTTGTCATTTCATAAACTCCTTCCTAAATCAAATCAATTTTATTCATTCTGACACTCTGCAGCGAGAATTTTTCATTGTTCATCTGAATGACAGTATTACAGATGCAGGCCATTTGGCCCAACTGATTCATGCTGGTGTCTAAGCTCCACATGAGCCACCTCCTACCTTGCTTCATATCATCCTATCAGCATACCCTTCTGATCTATTCTCCCTTATGTACTTGTCTAGCTTTGCCTTAAACGCATTGATACTATTCACCTCAACAACTACAAAATAACAATTCCTTTGCATTAAGATCAGTTTGATACAAGTGTAAAAAAGTCTAATAGAATTCTGATTTTTATTACGAGGGGTAGAGAATATAAAAGCCAAGAGGTAATGATAAGCCTATCTAAAACTTTAATAAGATTCATGTGTAGCATGGGTTACATGCTAAAGGAAGGATTTTGAGGCTTTAGAGAGGGAACAGAGTAGATTCATGAGGATGCTAACTGGTCTGATGAACTGCAAGTGCAAAGAGAGTTATGAAAATTTGGGTTATGTTTCATTAAATTAATACAGTTAACAGTGCAAAGTTGCATAAATGTTCAAAATGATGAAACGATAGAGCAAGGTAGAAAGTAGTGGACTGATGACATGAGATGTTTAGAACTGAGGGCAGGAGGAATGGGCTTATGAGGCTGTAGCATTCACTTCCAAAGTTAGTGGATAGGACAGAAACTACATGAACATTTAAGATTAGATTGGTTCAATAGATGAAGGAGAAAGGTTTGAAGATATATGTGACCAGGATAAATAACCGTGATCAGAGCAATTTTTTGTGTGAAGGGTAAGTGCTGACACTGACTGTTGGGCCAAATGGACCATTTTCATATTCAATCTTTTATGTATTTGTATCTATTAATGTGCATTCAAAAAAAGGTTTGCCTAATATGATTTAATCCAACTTTTATGGCTTTCAGATATTCCACTTCTGTTTCTTTATGATATATGGGAAATCTTTCCAAGTAATCTTTCAATGGTTGCCTCCCTTACAATAAGCATTGGACTCCTACACCAACAAACCTTAAATCTAATAATAGCCACCAAAGTATGAGATGAAGCCATATTTTTCCTATCTGGCTGTCACCAGAGATTCACCTGCAATGACTTCTCTTCCTGAGCCATTAGCTCTGGTGTGTGTCCTCCAAGGATATATCCTTGGTCCCTCCAATTTATCATCTACATGCTGCCTCTTTACAACATCATCTGAAAACATGTCAGGTTCCACATACATGACGAGGACACCCAGCTCTACCTCACCACCACCTCTCTTAACCCCTCTGCTGCCTTTCATTTATCACCCTGCTAGTCCAGCATCTAGTACTGGATGAGCAATACACTCTGAAGCGTGGCAGAATTGACATTATTGACTGGGAGGAGATTGCCACCAACCATTCAGGATGGGGACAACTTGCCCTTCAAGCTGTATCACGCTTCCAGTCCAAACACCTTAATGATGAGGCAGAGTGGTGGCAGAAGAGGGAAAAAAAGGAATTGAATCCTGCACTCCATATCCCAATATTTTGTCCGTCCTGCCCCATGTGCTCAAAGACAGGCCAAGAATCAGCCTGCTCAGTCACTTGAAGACCCAAGGTAGAAACGCATGAACCTGAGTAGATGTCACCCTCGAATCCTGCGAAAATGCCAATTAGCCTCCTCTAATTGATCTAATGTGGCCCTCCCTCCTCTAATTGACCTAATGTGGCCCTCCCTCCTCTAACTGACCTAATGTGGCCCTCCCTCCTCTAACTGACCTAATGTGGCTCTCTCTCCTCTAATTGACCTAATGTGGCCCTCCCTCCTCTAATTGACCTAATGTGGCCCTCTCTCCTCTAACTGACCTAATGTGGCCCTCCCTCCTCTAATTGACCTAATGTGACCCTCTCTCCTCTAATTGACCTAATGTGGCCCTCCCTCCTCTAATTGACCTAATGTGACCCTCCCTCCTCTAATTGACCTAATGTGGCCCTCTCTCCTCTAATTGACCTAATGTGGCCCTACCCCCTCTAATTGACCTCATATGGCCCTCAAGGAGCCCGATTGGTTACCCACCACGTACACAAAGTAGCCCTGCTGTCTCCCAATCCTGTCTCCACAAAAAATGGCCCAGAGACGGGGTGGAGTCAGGAAACGAGCGCACCGGCTGGGAGGGGCATTTTTAGCTCCTGCCACTTCCCCTCCCAGCCCTGTGGGGGCCAAAGATCCAGCCTCAAGTGCCCGTTGTGGTGCTTGAATCCAGAACCATTCTGATGTCAGCATGTGAGTGCTACCATTGAGGCACAGCTGGCAAACACAGCCCGAGCTGAAGCCTTTTTGGAACAGAAGAGAATTTTGCAAACGCTTCCCCTTACATGTTTCCAATGTCTGATTTTGGCAAAAGCTGCACGAAATAAAGCTATTAATTAAAACAATTCTTTTCAGAAATTCTCTCCAAGTTTTCATAAACCGTTAAAAGCATCTCATTTTCCTGCCTTGCAATAAATCTCTAGAGAGTAGACATTCATACCAGGATGATAAGCGCAAAATATTTATTTAAGAATATTTCTGGCTACATTAAAACCCTGGTCAAGACAGAACAAACTACCCTGAAATATTAATTAGTCTGAACTAGCAGTGCTTAATGAGTAATATGGCTGGTGACTAAAAAGTCATACTGCACAGGCACATCGAGTGTCTCTGAGAGTTCGCCCTGTTTCACAATTAAATAACTACAGTATTTCTGGTCTAGTTCAATTCATTTACAGGAAATTTAGCACTTAGTTTGCGTTAAGCAAGCATCCACAAACATTAATGAGGTAATAGAGGCAATATGGCAAGAAGGAGGCCATTTGGCTCATCAAATTCATGTCGCCTCACAATCTGGCCAATTCCATTCCCCCACTCTATCCCTGTAGCCCTGCATGTTTATATCTAAATGCCCATCCTCTTTACTTTTGCAATCATTCGTCGTCTCCAGTTTCATCACTGTGGGCAGCGAGTTCCATTTCATCACTACTCACTTCACAAAACGGTTTTCCCTCATATCACCCCCATTACCTCTTGTCCAAAAACCTTAAACCTGTGTCCCCTAGTCCTTGTACCATCAGCTAATGGGAACAGCCTGGTCTACGTTATACAAACCTGTCGTGTGGCGGAATCGTCCCAGATTTGCACTAAGTGCGGTAGCGGATGGGAGAAAGAGCGTTTTTTCGGTTGGCCACAACGATAGGTTTTTGCGCCATATCGTCCCAATCCCGCCTCAGCAATCATGCGTTCCCGGGGAAAAAACCGCCATTTTGATAGTGGGCGGGCTCTCATTCACCCGCCACACCGTCACCTTGCCGCTTCATCATGCCAGGCGCCATATTTAAAGTGCAGCCACGTGCACACCTCTCAATGCTTCCAGCCCAGGACTGCTTACCGGAAGACATGGCGCTGAAAGGCAAGAAGATTGCAGCACCCCCCCCACCCCACCCAGTTTAACGACATGTCCCTCAAGTGCCTTTTGGACACAGTGGAGACTCACCGTGATGTCCTCTACCCCCGCTCTGGCAGTAGGAGGGGCAGCAACGTCACCATTCCTGACTAATCCAGCATGGGAGGCGTTGGTAGTGGTGGTCAGCACCAATGCCCTGCAAAAGAGGTCAGCCACCCAGTGCTGCAAGAGGATGAATAATCTCCTCCATCCCGCCAGGGTAAGTCACTTTTCTCATCAGTCTCAGCTCACACACTCACAAACCCAGCACACATCCACAGGGATCTCACACCTCAAGGGACAACACCACTAACTCTCACACACACCCTCACATCCCCATCAGGCTCATATCCTCTTGAACTCGTGTCTTCATCCCGTCCATGTCTCTGCTCACCACACAGACATTCCACTCAGTGCCATGTGTCCTGCTCACACTCTCTCCGTCTGGTTCCATGCAGGAGAAGCCTGCTCACAACAGCAGGGAGAGATCCCGGACCCGGGGTGGTATGGCTCACATTAGGCCCCTCACTCACTTTCAAAAGCATGCCATTGCGCTGACTGGTGAGGATGTGAACCATGCCTGCAGCGACAGTGAAGTCAGCGGCGAGCACTCTCATGAGGGTCCTGCACCACATCATCCCTCTCTCAACGCAACTGTGAGTGTCTCTCTCTCCTGCTTTTGACTCTGCTGCCATGCACTAATTATCTCTACTTTGGTTCACAGGGAGCTCTGCCAAGCGACCGACACCCTCAGCCAGCCAATCCCTCAGCTCCATCCAGGTCCTCACCTCCAGCCAATAGGACTCCTTCTTCAATGAAGAGCTGGAAATAAGCAGCCTGGAAGACCAGTCACAGCACTTACCCACACCCTGCACCAGCGCAGAGGGACCTAGATCTAGAGCAGGCTCAGGTTCACATCATAAGGACACTTGCCCGCAGCAGGAGGAGGCAGGTTCAGCCAAGCTCCCTGGCACTTGGAGGACTGCTGGGGAAGAGGCATCAGTGAGGGCCAAGACGGATGATAAGCCTCTGGATTCAGCCCTCCAACTAATTGTGGAGAGTCAGCAGAAGGCGGGGGAACAGCATCTAACCTGTCACATCACAATACCTGTTTCTACTTTGGAAGATGATTACAGCTTCTCTATATCAAACCTCAGGATATAGAGTACAAGATGAACAATCTAAACTATTACAGCAGTGCAATCAATATCTACAGTCTGTACTGAGATATTATATTAATTAATGTTTGATTACGATTTTTTTCTCTGGTTAGGTTTCCTAATTGTGGAGGCTGGCTAACCTAATAACTTACCTGGAAGGTTGCACCTAACTGAACTCAATTCTGCTCAATTCATAGCTGAACCGTTTCAGCTCATTACATACAAAGAGAAAGACTTGCATTTATATAGCAATTTTCATGACCATTGGATGTCCCACCTAATGAAGTATTCTTGAAGTATTGCTGAAAGAAAAGAGACATGTCAAAGCTTTTCGTCTCCCACACATCAGCTCACTTTGCAAGAATACCATTATAAGGGAAACAACAATTTATACTGTATGTGAAGAGAATGCCGATTGGCTGGCAAGTGGACTCTGATCGGTAGAGGCATTGCCAGTGATAGTGACTGACAGTTAACTGCCAAACATTGTTTTAAATTTAAACCAGGCAGCTTGACCTGATTGGTCAAGGCATTGCCCTGAGGAATGAATCAATGAATGGCTGTCAACATTGTCCATATTTGAACCCAGCAGAAAACAGTTGTCAGTGATTCCTGGATATGAATATACAGCAGCCCTTTTGAAAAGTAAGTGAACAAGATATGCAGTACGATTTTGAATGTGATTTGGACTCTGCCTCAGGTAGCTTCCCACTCTTTCAGACAACAGTGACTTAGTTGGGTTTTTAATGACAGTCCAACAGTTTCGTGCTCCCTGTTACTAATGGCAGCTTTTCATTTCTGGAATTTTTCCAAAGCAATTCATGTTCTCAAATTTCCATCATGGAATTTGAAATTGAGGGTGTTGAAATTTGGCTTCAATGATAGTTCAAAATGGCTGACAATGTATCAGTGGCAGTCTTATACTCACATTGATTTAATTTTCCAATAGAGGATGAAACCCAGCTGCAATCCCAAATTCTCTGGATTACTAGTCCAGTGACATACTGGACACTCTTTGCTGATTTCCTTGGCTTCCTGCCACCAAATGCATTGAATCCAAAGCTCTTTTCCTTATTTGCCACATTCTGGCTTCACACCTCACACCATACCCACCCCCCAGGTTTGTTACTTCACAGAAACAGATCACCCACTCTGTTGTAGGACCCGCTTGATTCTCATCCAATCAAAAGACTTAAAGTACGGTGTCTTCCATGACATGCAGTCCGCATTCCTAAATTACTGGCCAGGCATTGAAGTTAAAAATGTATCCCTCCGAATCCCATCATCTCAACGTCTTTCATTTGTACATCCCTACCCAACAAGACATGCTCTTTGGTCCTCCAAATCTATCCTGCTCTTCCTCCTCCCTCTCCACATCCTCCACGACAGAGCTATCAACCACCTTAGCCTCACTCTCTGGAACTGTCTCACCAAACCCCTCCACCTTGTGATTCCTCTCTCACCTTTTAAAAGTCTCCTCTAAACTTATTCATGCATCAATGATTTTAGTTATTTCCTACCTCTTCCACTACTGTTCAGAATGCTGAGTATTGCTGAAAAAAGAGACATATTGTCAAAGCTTTTCATCTTGCACTCATCAGAACAGATGCAAGGGTGCCAAATTTCAAAGCGAACAACAATTTATACTGCTTGAGAAATGGGATGCTAATTGGTTGGTTAGTTGGCTCTGATTGGTGGAGATGTTGCCTTGTATATGCACCAGGGAGCTATTGTCCCCCATGCTTTTGTTTGTTCAAAACAAAATGCATTGTCTGGGCATATTCCTTTTCCCTGCAAAGGTCAGGTCCCTGCATGTGAATATATGTGGCTTTTAGCAAGTATAAATGAGCTACATTGCTAGCTAAATTAATTGTTAGTGTAATTCATAGCACACTCGGGATTGGTCAGGCAGTGCAATACCAGGTGTGTAGACTGTACGCCCAATGACTGGTGGGTCATATCAAACAACACGCCCCTTCGGCTATTCACAATATGCCGAGTAGTGAATGTACTCAACTGTGCTTTCAAACCTCAAAACATAATGTATAACACAAGATGTAATTCCGCAATTGGACAGCACCTGCACCGTCTCGACCAATCAGAGCTGACTTACCGACTAATCAGCACGTTATCCTCATGCTGTATAAGTTATTGTACCTGTTGAAATTTGGCATTTTTCTGTGTCCTGATGAGTGCAAGACGAAAAGCTTTGACAGGATGTTTTTTTCTTTTCAGCAACACTCAAGTCCTGTATTACCAAACAGCTATTTATTCAGTATCTATTCCTCCACTGAAGCACCCAGCAGCATTTTCTGTGTGGAGAACAGTAAGTTATAATTGTCCCTATTGAACTCATGAAGAAGTATAATTAATCACTCACCATGGTCTCCTTCATTCTTTGATGTTGCACTTCACACATAAAACTCCCCTCCTGACTGTTGCCCCACGCCTTCCTGAGCTCACACAGTTTGAATCCGTGCCTTGAGATACTTTCCAAAATTGTTGCGCGTTTGCAGTTTTTAAATCTCATACATTACAGTCAACTTCTGGTTATTAATGATTTGTTGCTAGTTGATAATGCGCACAGAATTTAGACTGAGATTTATCAATGGCTTAATTATGCTGAAAGATTGCTGATTGGTGTTTGAATGGGCAAGAGCTGAGCATACAACCAAAGTATAAGTTGGGAAATTTCCAGACCAGAAGTGCGAATGATTAATGGGCCAGAACCAGAATTGGTTAGAAGCACATTACCGCTTACTGCAGCAAAACCAATACGCTATAGAGTGGATTCTATCGTTTTCCTAGGCTCCAGAGTTTCTAATTACAACCACAGAATAGTAATTTATTTTCACAGAATCATGAATCACAGAATCACACATTGCAGAAGAGGCCCTTTGGCCCATCGAGTCTGCACCGACACGTGAGAAACACCTGACCTACCTACCTAATCCCATTTTCCAGCACTTGGCCCATAGCCTTGAATGTTATGACATGCCGAGTGCTCATCCAGGTACTTTTTAAAGGATGTGAGGCAACCCGCCTCCACCACCCTCCCAGGCAGCGCATTCCAGACCGTCACCACCCTCTGGGTAAAAAAGATTTTCCTCACATCCCCCCTAAACCTCCTGACCCTCATCTTGAACTTCTGTCCCCTAGTGACTGACCCTTCAACTAAGGGAAACAACTGCTCCCTAACCAGCCTGTCCATGCCCCTTATAATCTTGTACACTCCGATCAGGTCGTCCCTCAGTCTTCTCTGCTCCAACAAAAACAACCCAAGTCTATCCAGTCTCTCTTCATAACTTAAAAGCTTCATCCCAGGCAACATCCTGGTGAATCTCCTCTGCATCCCCTCCAGTGCTATCACATCCTTCCTATAATGTGGCAACCAGAACTGCACACAGTACTCCAGTTGTGACCTCACCAATGTTCGATACAACTCCAACATGACCTCCCTTCTCTTGTAATCTATGCCTTGATTGATAAAGGCAAGTGTCCCATATGCCTTTTTCACCACCCCACTAACATGCCCCTCTGCCTTCAGAGATCTATGGACACACGCACCAATGTTCCTTTGTTCCTCAGAACTTCCTAGTGTCATGCCATTCAGTGAATACTTCCTTGTCAAATTACTCCTTCCAAAGTGTATCACCTCACACTTTTCAGGGTTAAATTCCATCTGCCACTTATCTGCCCATTTGACCATCCCGTTTATATCTTCCTGTAGCCCAAGACACTCAACCTCACTGTTAACTACCCGGCCAATCTTTGTGTCATCTGCAAGCTTACTAATCCTACCCCCCACATAGTCATCTACGTCATTTATATAAATGACAATAATAGGGGACCCAGCACAGATCCCTGGGGTACGCCACTGGACACTGGCTTCCAGTCACTAATTTTGTTTCTTTTTCAATGATAATTATTTAATATTTTACCCTCCGGACACCATTGTAACAACAGGCCAAACTCTGACTTGGGGAGAATGACATGGGACACAATATCCCTTTGAGACTTTTGGGCCTATCACAGCAGGATGTACTTCTGGGTGACATCCACATAAGTTTATCATTGTACTCGACATTCTAACTTTAAAGTCTTGCGTGCCCTTCAAATTCATCAGATTGCAAGATAGTCAATCTGTCAGTTTGAGCCTATGGAAGAGGATCAGAGTGAAGATGTGTAGTAATTATGGCTTTATTTAGTGACAATGTACCTTTGAGAATAATGCTTGTTCGGCAAGATTACATCATCTGTATTAACCAATAGGAGAGTAACGCAGGCTACCTCAGCCATCAGTGTAGAGATAGAGTTGGAGTTGAAAGCACACGTGTAGTTGCTGCTGAGTATATTGTAAGTAAACTTAAAGTTTCCACCCAATAATTGCCTGCAGGTCAACTCCATCACTAATACCACAACTCAGCCACCCTACAACAAAGTGGTGATGAAGATCAAACAGGAGTGAACAGAAGAAATCAAGTTAGAAAGAAATTGGCACTGTACCTCGCCCAGTGATTGTGAGTAGCAAGCTCCATCAGAGATGAAGAAGTTGTCCCCTCTCATAATTCTACAATTTGGGAGAATTGGTCCTTTTGAATCTGCCACAGACAATTGGTCTTCATACATAGAATACCTCATGTTCTTTTTTCAAGCAAATGAGATTACGGGGGTAGAGAAGAGGTGAATGAGCCTCTTGAGTACTTGTGGGAGCAAAACCTACAGCTTGATTGGAAATTTGATGGCACCCAGTGCCCCAGATTTGAAAAATTTCGATGAATTGGTGGATCTCGTGAAGAGTCATTTTCAACCGAAGCCCTCAGTCATAATGTAGAGGTTCAGGTTTAATTCGCGAAACAGAGCCGTGGGTGAGATAATTACGTACTATGTGGAAAATTTGAAGCAACTAACGGAACATTGTGAGTTCGGTATGTCTCTGAACGACATGCTCAGAGATATTTAGTGTGTGGTGTGAAAGAGGACACTGTTCAGAAAAGATCATTGTCCAAAGTGAATTTGGGTTTCAAGAAGGTGCTAGAGATGGTGCTGACCATGGAAAGCGTAGTAAGAGGTTCAAAAGCAACACAGGGCACTGTCCTCCACATTAGGCAGGAAACCTCACCCGAAAGCGACACGAAATTGCAAGACTCTGTCAAGAAGCAAGAAACAGCCTGCACGAGCCAAAGAATAAAGAAAAATAACTTAGCAGCAAAATCGAAGAATAATTTTAATAGAGGTAGAAACCACGGTCTATTAGCGGGTGGTAGTTTAAAAAAATCGATGCTACAGAAATGGACATATGACGAGGCAGTGCAAGGAAAGATTCAAGTAGGCTTGTAAACAAAAGAAGAAGCCCAATGAAATCTACAATGTAGAAGAGCCTGAACCAACAAATTCAGACATTTACTCATTGTTTAATCTGAAAATTGGAAAGACAGAACCGATATTTGTCACAGTGAAAGTAAATGGCAAACCTATTAGAATGGAAGTGGACAAGGGAGCTTCCACTACAGTAATTGGGGAACATCCCTTCAGATATCTGAATAATGGTGAACATCAGTTAAGTTTAGAGGCAACAGATGCAAAGTTAAAAACATATAAGAAGACATTCAAGTAAAAGGCATAACCAGAGTAATGTCCATTATGGAAGCCAACTGGTGAAGCTGCCAGTGTTGGTATTGAGAGGCAGAAGACCAAGCCTTTTTGGGTCAAAATTGGCTCAGGGAAATCAACCTTGATTGGCCACTGAGATTCCAAAAGGAAGCTGGGAGTGTTCCTGGTTTGAAAAAGGAGTGTGCAAGGACTCAACAACCTGGAGAAATGCAGGCTGTCTTAAACCAAAACCTGGGAGAACAGCAGAAGCAACTGGAAGAGACCCTGCTTGATGACAGAGTTCGAGATGAGGTGAGCAACCTTCAAAGGTAAAAAGAAAATGTGTTGAAAGACATTCACACTATACATGATTCCCTTATGTCAAAGTTTGTATCTCTGGAAAAGTACAAAGAGAAACAGAAAGAATTCAGCACGTCCCTGAACAAACTGAAGAACGAGTTGGCAGAGAAGATATAACAATGTTCAATTTTCCAGGAGGCAGCAAACAAATACAAAAAAGGCACAGAAGAACTGAAGAATCAGCTAAATGAAGCCAAAGAGGCTTTGGAAGCGAAAGTCACAGAACTTTCCAAGAAGCAGACAGATAATGAAATTTTGGGAGGCTCAGCCACTGAGCTAAGACAAGACGAGCTTGCATCTAAGAGAAGTCTGGCCAACTGTGTCGAAAAGAAAGTCGAGATTAAAATCTGCGTTGGAAAGAAAAGTACACGTTCTAAGCAAGGGAAGTAATCTATTTAGGTCTCAGGACGAGGTTGAGCTTAATAATTCTGACTTTAGGGGGGAAAGTGGAAAGGAATCAGGGAAGCCAGGAAACTAGACACAACTAGCATAGCGGCGAAACGAAATTTACCATGGGAAAGCCGGTATACGTGAAAAACTCCAGGTAAGGACCAAAGAGGTTATCGGGTGAAATAAGTGCAGACTGGACCTCCATCTTACCACATGGAGGTGGAAGGCCGGATCATCTGTAAACATGTGGACCATTTAAGGAAGAGAGAGACAAATCGCCAAGATTCCCCCAGTGATCACGACCGGGTCTGCATTTCCTGTTGAGGATACTCAACCCAGGACAGACGTGTCTGATGTTCCTGTAAGAGTTGAGGATACAGAACTGCGAGTGTCCATCGAAGCACCTGATGTTCCGGCAACTTCGGAAAAGGAGGTTCCTGACAAAGAATCTGAAGTTGTGGAGCTGCAACATTCCACACGTATCAGGAAACCACCTGAAAGACTGAACTTGTAAATTCCTGACCCAGTGTGGATATTATGTTGTCTTGAAAAATATATACTTGTAAATATAATATGTACAGCTGAGTTAAAGGGGGAGGAATGTAGTAATTAAGGTTTTATTTAGTGTGCAATGTACCTTTAAGAATAATACTTGTTAGGCAAGATCACATGACCTAGAGTAACCAATAGTTACTACCTCAGCAGTCAGTGTAGAGATAGAGTTGGAGTTGAAAGCACATGTGTAGCTGCTGCTGAGTATATTGGAAATAAGTTTAATGTTTCCACCCAAGAAGTGTCTGCAGATCAACTCTATCACTAATAGCACAACTCGCCACCCTACAGCAAGATGTAAAGATTGTGACTGGAATTATCTGCAGCTCTAAGGCACGGGTGGCTTTTCAACTGCTGCAGGAAGGAAGGTATCCCAGGGTGTGTGTGGGGGGCACATGTTGATCTGTGCAAGTGACCTCAAGATGGTGAGGGCTGAGGTGGCAGCCTCCAGAGGAGATGAGGCCAGATGGAGATGTGAGGGTGTGTGTGAGAGAGTGAGTGGTGATATCCCTTAAACTGGTAGTGAGTGAGGTGTCAGTGAGTGTGTGAGTTTAGAGTGATAAGATGGTTGCCTTACCCTGGCAGCACGGATGAGATCATTCACCCATTTTCTACACTGGATGGGCGACCTCGTGTGTGCAACGTTGGCACTGACCACCCCTGCCACCACCTGCCAAACCGGAGTGGTGAGACTGCTGGGTCTCCTGCGGCCAGACCGGGGGTGGGGGACATCGCGGCGGGACCCCACGGCCTACAGAAGGTGTACCCGGGAATACATCACTGAACCGGGGGAGCTGTACTCTCCTAGGCTTTTGGGGCCTAGTTTTCACTGGAGCCCTCCTGGGCTGCAAGCATTGAGAAGTCTGCACGTGGCTGCAGTTTAAATATGGTGTCCGGTGTGAGGAAGCGGCGAGGTAATGGTGTGGGAAGCAAATCGGAGACAGCCCGCCAGCAAGACAGCGTTTCTCCTGTGGCTGATTAATTAATGAGGCTGGAATGGGACGATACAGCGCAAAAACCCACCATTGCACTCAGCGGGTAAAGCGACCTTTTCCCTGCCCGCTACTGCACTTGGCACAAATCTGGGAAGATTCGGTCCTATGGGTGAAGACTTGGAGAAGGTGAGTAGCTTCAAGTGTCTGGGACCAGTGGTCTCAGAAGATGGAAGTATGGGAATGGAAATTAATCAATCGGTTAGCTCTAGGCGGAGTAATTGGAAGAATTGGTGTGTTGTGTGATAGGAACGGTACCACTGAAACTGAAAGGAAGGACCTACAAGACAGCGGTGAGACCGGCCTAGTTATAAACTTGTGCAATATCAAGAAGAGACGACCAACGACTGGATGCTAGTGAGATGCAGATGCTGAGATGGATGTGTGAAGTAAAGAGAAAGGACAAGGTTAGGAACCGGCAGGTCGGGGGAGGGGGGTCAGTGAAAACTGTGGGAGCATCGAAGAAAGTAACCGAGAAGGGATTAAAATGGTATGGTCATCTGTTGCGGAGAAAGGAAAGAGCGTTGGAGATGGGACGGCCTGGATGAAGGAGATGAGGAAGGCCTAAGACCAGACTGAAAGATGTGGTGGCGAGAGACTTAAACACAACGGAACTGGAAGAGGAATGAATGAGTGACAGGGGGAGATGGATAAGGGTGATCAACCAACATTGTGGTGACCCCAGGTAAATTGGAAAAGCTGAAAGGGGGAGAAGCAAGGTAATTAATCTGGTCGACAATAGTATGGGTGTAGTACCAGATCAAGAGTAAAAAATGATGATGATCTAACATTTATATCGTGCTTTAATGACCTCTGGATGACTCAAAGTGCTAATTTGTGCAGAGAAAGTCACCCTGAATAGCAATGTAGTAATAGCCAAATAATCTGTTTTAAATGAAGCTGTTTATGATAAATATTGGCCACGTCTCCTGGAAGAACACCCTGCTCTTCTTCGAAATAGTGCCATGGAATCTTTTACATCCACTTTTAAAGACCTGGACTGATCTCCCCTCTGAGAGATGTCACCACCCTAACAGTGCTGCACTCCCTCAGTACCCCAGCAGAGCATCGGACTAAATCTCCTGTTTAAGTCTCTGGAGTAGGACTTGAAACTCCCAACCAATCTGACTCAAAGGAGGCTGAGCTATCATCTGAGGAATGGCTTACAAGAATGGACTGAGAAACAGGGTTTCTCTTCTTATCTCCGGTCTTTACATTTGGATCCCTTCACTGTAAATGTTTTATCCAAGATTGCATTCCAGCACAAACTGATTGGAATAGCTTCAACTCTGCAATTGATTACAATTGTGGTTATGACGGATCAGATTCCTAACCACACAGACACCGGTAGTTTTTTGTGGGAGACAGTGCTGCATACTTTGTCCAACATACAGAGTTTTCCATTGACGGGTGTCAGGGAAACACAAGTGTTGAAATTCTGAGCAATTTTCATAAAGGCTATGTTCAAACACATTCATTCCTTCATCACCGTACATTGTTTACGCCAAGCGTTAATTCAGAACAGGAGGAGTTTTGCAGTCCCTGGAACTTCCAGTAAGCAAGGAGCAGACAGCCAAAGTTCTTGCTAATGGTTGCTTTCAGCCATTTCTATATATGTTACCTGGTAGTTCTCAGCAAAGCTGGCATGGATTCGATTGGTTGAATTTTAAAATTCCTTCATGACATGTGTACGTCGTTGGCTTGGCCAACATTTATTGCCCATCCCTAATTGCCCCTTGAGAAGGTGGTGGTGAGCCACCTTCTTGAGCCGCTGCAGTCCATGTGGTGTAGGTACACCCACAGTGCTGTTAGGGAGGGAGCTCCAGGATTTTGACCCAGCGACCATTGAAGAATGGCAATATAGTTCCAAGTCAGGATGGTGCGTGGATTGGAGGGTGTTCCCTCTGCACTTGTGCCCTGCCCTTGTCCTTCTAGGTGGAGGAAGGTTGTGGGTTTGGAAGGTGCTGTCAAAGGAGCCTTGGTGAGTTGCTGCAGTGCATCTTGTAGATGATACACACACTGCTGCTACTGTGCATCAATGGTGGAGGGAGTGAATGTTTAATGCGCTGGATGGGCTGCCAATTAAGCAGGCTGCTTTGTCCTGGATGGTAAAAGCAAAAAACTGCGGATGCTGGAAATCCAAAACAAAAATAAAAATACCTGGAAAAACTCAGTTAATTGTTCCTCTCTGCAGATGCTGCCAGACCTGCTGAGTTTTTCCGGGTATTTTTATTTTTCTCCTGGATGATGTTGAGCTTCTTGAGTGTTGGATCTGCACTCATCCAGGCAAGCGGGAAATATTCCATCACACTCCTGACTTATGCCTTGTAGATGGTGGACAAGCTGTGGGGAGTCAGGAGGTGAGTTACTTGCTGCAGAATTCCCAGCCTCTGACCTGCTCTTGTAGCCACAGTCTTTATATGGTTAGTCCAGTTCAGTTTCTGATCAATGTTAAACCCCAGGATGCACCATAATAATGACTCTAATAATGTGGCTTTTATGTTTCGGGTTATCTGGTTCGCTTTGCTGGCAAACACCAGCTGCCCCCTTGATATTAACACATTCATTGGTGCTTGAAACAATATAGGCAGAGACACTGATTAACTGAACAAACAGTGATAGTTTATTGGAATTAAGAACAGAGCACTATCACCATATGTGATTCTTCAATCACCTCCAACTCTAGACTCAGTTACCCAAGAAGCCCGCGCTGTGTAGTGATTGGTCAATACAATCTCATGGCCAACTAACTATATTCTCTTAAAGGACATTGCGCTCCACTTTACCACAGTGGCCTTCTCATTTTAGTACATTGAGGGTGAAATTGGACATAGTTGGGAAAACAAAGCAGCTGGGACTGCATTTGCACTCAACCATTTCCATCGAGTGGATGGAGCTGAGTATTGATTAGGGGCGTATAACAGATAACCGATGTGATTCAGAGTGTTCTGTGTCCTTTATGTCGATTTCCACCTTCACCAACCTTTCTCCCAGAAACCTTTCTCCAAAACTAATTGCATCATCATGTCCCTTTCAGCCTGGGATCCAAGGGACTTGAGCACAAAAATCTAGGCTGACGCTCTAGCGCAGTACCAAGGGAGTGCTGCACAGTCAGAGGTGGTGCCTTCCAGTTGAGGCGTTAAAACCGGGGCCCAGTCTGCTGCCTCAGATGGATGTTCAAGATCCCATGGCGCTATTTCAAAGAAAAACAGGGAAGTTACCGCTGGTGTTCCGGTCAATATTTATCCCTTAATCAGTGCCACAAAAACAGGTTATCTGGTCATTATAAATTTGCTGTTTTCTGTTCACACGTTTGCCACTGTGTTTCCTACATTACAACAGTGACCACACTTCAAAAAGTACTTAATTGGCTGTAAAGCACTCTGGAACATCCATTGGCAGTGAAAGGCGCTATACGAATGGAAGCCTTTTTTTTCCGGGCCTAGACTTACGAGCACCTGAAACCAGGACCAATTTGTGCACCGACTGCTTCGGAGCTGGCCAAGGCCTGAGTATGATTCTGGGTAGAGGGTAGGAGAAGGGGAGGGAGCGGGATTGACAGGGTTTGGCCGGGGTTTGGTGGGAGTGGGGTGTTGGGGGGTGGTTAGTGATGGGGAGGGGAACTGAACTTGGCCTAACAGAGGCTGTGATCCTAATAATGGAGGCAAGCTCTGCTTTGGGCCGAGTTGGATGGATGGGCGCAGGAACCTGCTTGTGACAGCAAGCTAAGGGCCTGTGATTGCTTGGGGCAGTCTGAAAGTAGAAGCCTCGCTAAATTTACCAGCGGCACACGAGTGAATCGGGCGCGGCCTGACGCTGCTGCACACATTGTCATTGTGCCCACTCCTGGCCTGTAAAACATGTGCCATGGTTTTGACATTCAGCAATCTCCTTCTGCTAAAATTCCCTGATGTAAAGAGAGGAACGGATATCGGTGAAAAATACATATCTATCGGGCTGTATCGAGTGTGAGGGTAAAATGGAATTTGCAGCCCGTTGCTCAAGCAAACTTTTTCCATTAATACAAAAAAAATGAAGGGAATGCTGACCCTTTATTACCTCAGTTCTGTGGCTTATTTTGATGCATCATCGTCCAACCTCACACTGCTGGCAGGGAGAGTATATTAGAAATTCCTGCACAAGATCGACATGATTTTCCAACAACTGAAATAATAATGGAAAATATTATGCAGGAAATTGTTCCCTGCTCTCTCCGTGGGTGAGATGTCTCACTCAGAACGCCATCTTGTCCCCTTTAAGAATAATCGTGGGACGGGACCATTCCTGGCCCCACGCTCGATAGCAGTGTGCTCGCCTGAGAGAGCTTCCCGGAGGCAGCCAGTAAGAGGCCGCCAAGGAAGGCAGCCATACTGGCGGAGGTCGGGGAGCGTGAGGCCTGCTCCCTCTCGAGGCCCACTCTGAAGAGGCCTCGATTTAAAAGAAAACTCTGGCGACAGCTGCCAGGCCATCCCTCCACAGGAAGGCCTGTGGCAGTAGCTATGGCCCACTGTTCCCTGCTCCTACTGTTCTGGTGGGTGCTGGGGGAGTGCGGGGTGGGGGGTGGGGGGGTGTGGGGGGGGCGTTGTGTGTGGGGTTGTGGGGGGGGGGAGGTGGATAAGTACAGGAGGCCCTGTGGCTCCGCCCCCCCCCCCACCCCCCCCACCCCGGCCTACCACCTACAGATACCTTCCGGAGTTTGGCCTTAGCAGGGTGGGTGGAAGGGTTGGGGGAGGGAAGGCCGCATCCACAATCTGCCAACATGGGCATTTACTTATTCAAATTGGTTATTGGCTGTGGTCAGTCGGGTAGCCATTACATGCCAAGCACCCAGGGGTGGGCATGCATTGGGTTGCTGACCCGACACCCTAATTTCAGAATTTGCCCTTGGTACCGAGTTCAAGCTCCCCTCTAAGGAAATCCAGAAGGTTCCGCCAAGAGCCTGTAAATTATCCTTTAGGAATATGGAAATGTAGAGGATAGCTACGTTTACAGTGATTTAATTTTCTGTGCCCTAAGTCTCCCCCACTCATCTCCTCGGAAGTGTTGTCTTCTCCCTCAGAGTTTACCCCACTCGTGCATTCAGCCGTGCAGAGCACAGCGGGCAGGAGTGAGCCCTTTGCTTGGGACCTCAATTCCAGGGCCCAGTTGGAGCTCACAAACCTGACTTTCTCTGAATTGGCAAATCCGTGGCCAGAAGGCAGTCACGCCACCCATCACTCCCCCAGCAGAGTGATTCTCGAAGCCAATGGGAGGCCCTCTGAAGCTCAGGAAGCAGCAGCCTGCAGTTCAGGTAAATGAGAGAGAGAGGGAGAAAGGGCCCCCTTTCTTTGAAGTTCGAAGTGACCTATCCCCAACCTTTCAAGCAATTAAATTTAAAAATATCTTCAGATCCCATTATGCAGGGGAAACCCCGCTACTCATTGGCCTGTGGCTGTAGCTAAGGCTAGGCAGGGAAGGCCAGGCCTCAACCTGCCTGGAGTGCTGGCCCCTGCATATTCTGCCTCCAGCGATTAGCTGGCCTAGTCCCTGACACCTTGGGAGGCCCTGAGGACAACTGGAAAATTCAGGTTGGCATCCGACAATATGCCTTAATTGGCCTTCAATACCAATAAATTGTAATTGTCTACCCATCTCCTGCAGGTGGGTAGCCCTGCTGCTCTCCCCAACCCCACCCCCCACCCCCACACCCAATCTGGCCTCTAGGGAAATGACCAGGGCCTTGTTGAGACCACACCTGAAGTATTGTGGGCAGTTTTGGTCTCCTTACCATAGAAGGGGTGCAGCGAAGGTTCACCAGACTGATTCCTGGGATGGCAGGATTGTCATATAAGGAGAGATTGGGTCAACTGAATCTGTATTCACTGGAGTTTAGAAGAATGAGAGGCGATCGCATTGAAATGTATAAAATTCTGACAGGGATGGACAGACTGGATGCAGGGAAGTTGTTTCCTTTGGCTGGGGGGGGGGGGCGTCTAGAACAAGGGGTCACAGTCTCAGGATAGTGGGTTGATCATTTAGGACTGAGATGAGGAGAAACTTCTTCACTCAGAGAGTGGTGAACCTGTGGAATTCTGCACCACAGAGGCTGTGGAGGCCAAGTCACTGAATATATTTAAGAAGGAAATAGATGGATTTCTAGACTCTAAAGGTGCCAAGGGGTTTGAGGAGAGAGCGGGAGTACGGTGTTGAGATAGAGGATCGGCCATGATCATATTGAATGGTGGAGCAGGCTCGAGGGGCTGAAAGGCCTCCTCCTGCTCCTAGTTTCTATGTTTCTAGGGTGAGGCAGTGCTGACCAATCGGCATGCCAGCTGGCTGTGTCTAAATTTGTGTCAGCCTGCCTCTTGTGCTTCACCCCCTCATGGCCTAAAGATACTGCCCTCAACGTCAGAAAGAGAAATCAAGTGACTGTGGCATTGGGGTTGAACCAAAGGAGGAGAAATCATCAAAAACAATGCAAATTCCATCGACGTCACAGCCTCAATAATGTCCGCGTCACCTCCAGAATCTTTTCTAGATCAGCCATGATCTTCCTGTATGGCGGAGCAGGCTCGAGGGGCTGCAGATCCTACTTCTGCTCCTACATCATAGGTTGGCACATATGTTCGTATGTACACTTCTTATCAAAACATTTGGAATATTTAATGTTGCGATGATCTCGGTAGAGACCAGTAACATTGATTTTTGTTTCGAGATCCGGAAACCCAACTATTTACTGGAAGGACGAAGTCACAAGGTTCAGGGTGTAAGACAAAAAAATTTTATTATACAAAAGCCAAAGAATATGAATACTAGTAACTACACTCTGTCTTAACTAGTCAGTCATGTTAACTATATTAAAAGTACAATAAACACAGTTACTGACAGCGATTTTTTGTGGCCCGTCCGCTTATACAGTTGGCGGCCAGGCCAATCGGATAGGCGGCCTTTACATCTTTGCTCAAACCTCAAACAGAACGAAACCTCTGTGGGGAAATAGAATAAAATGAGGTATCTGGGGGCTCATTTTTATGAGGTATGCTGTCAGGCGATTGATTGTGCCACATGGACATTTTTCTTGCAGCATTTTTGTGCTTCCTTTTGTTACTTGGAGGTTTGCAGCTCCCTGAGGCATCTGTCTGCCTTCAGGGAGCTCGGTGGAAGTGCCCCACCCCCACTCGCAGTGAGGTCAGCGCGCGCCCTCTTCCCGCCCCCACCGGCAGTGCTGAGCCTTTCTCCGGGTGTGTTTCACACTGGCTGGCCACCAATTGGCCCACCAGCGTGGAATCATGGCTGAGGGCCGATCGCAGCCGGGGTCCCGTTTCCCGTCTGCTCCTGGACCCGCTGATCACGTGCGCCCTATCAGGCCTTATATTCTAAACTGAACTTCTTAACTCAAATTTCCTTCCACATCCATGTGACTCACACCCCAAAAACACTCAAGTCAGATACTTAGGAAGTGGAAGATTAATCATTTGGTCTGAGTACTGTTTCAAAGACTCATATATGGGTTGAAATTTCTTGGGCTTTCCACTTACTTGCAGCAGAGTTGTCCCTCTAAATCTGCTCTAACTATCCTGCGGTTATAAACTCCAGTGCAACACGTGCATTGCTAGTGTCTTAAATGTAGCCATCTCAGGTCAGGACTCTCCTTGTTCTAATGTTCTTTAATTCTGAGGTCTTATATCTATGAACACCCTCTCTGTCTTTCTCTCCCTCTCTCACCTCAGCTTGGCTATCCCAGAAGTTCAACTCACTGTTAGTAGGGTCCTTCAGTTAACAAGATTTTTAAAACTCTTTTAGCCAACACATAGAATTTCAATTGAATCTTGGTTGACAGAAATGTCCCTTCTAGCTAGCTTGTTCTAAAACGAAATCCAAACTGCTTGAATATAGAACCACACCAAGGAGCATACTCACCCCTATAATTAAGATCTGGTTGACCTTTTTTTTCTATTGTTTATCTCCCAATCAGCTTGGTCATGTGATCAGTTATTGGAAGCAAGCTGCTTTCTTCACAAGAAACCTTTCAGAGGAACCTAGTTCTCAAAGAGACCATCATCCCGACATAAAACATAGGCCTGAATTTCATGCTCCTCCACTGGCGGTGTTGGAGGGGCATGGGGAGGAGCATGAATTGGCTTCTGGTGACCTCCTGCCTGCCTTGACCTCTCAGCGATATATGCTGGGGCAGGCAAGGCCTCTGGTGGGCCATCTGTCCTTGCCCCAGATGAGACCCACAAGTGGCCAATTATTGACCGCTTAAGTGCCATTTCCCACCCAGCCTCAATTTTTAGGCTGGTGGGTGGGTTTCCCAGGTATGGGGGAAGCCTGAAAATGATTGGGTTTAGGCCTCGGGCAGGAGGTCGGTGGGGGGGGGGTGCTTCTATCAGAAGCCCTCTTCTAACTTCGGGTGCCCCCACTTTAAGGCCCAGTGGCTGCTGGACATCCCTTCCCGCACTGGTCTCTCCCCCGATACCCAATCACCCACTATCCATCCGCACTCCGCCCTCCCCAGGCCCTTCCGTGCGCTCCCTGCTCTGAGACCCCAAAAACTAACCTATCCGCCCAGGCCCTGGACTTAGGTTCCATCGTCTTCAAGAAGTTCCTCTTCTGTCCACTGCAGGTCCTGTCGCTGCAGGGGCCAGAGAGCTGCCAGCCAATCAGGGTGGCCAGCAGATCTCTAAGGCGGGACTTCCTCCTGAGTGAGGGTCCTGAATCCCGCCTGAAGCCAATTGATGCTTATTCGAGCAGGGCAGGCAGAGTAGGTAGGGATGTGCTCCCCACCAACTCTTTGGATGGTGGGACAGGAACCCCCGCTATCCAAAATGCCCTGGCCATTGTTCTTTTCCCCCCAAAAAGCACAGTGTTTCCTGCGTAAAGGGAAGGCTTTGCTATCCCTTTGCATTCATTCATTTTCTGGTGCAACTACATGTTATAAAATACTTGCAGTTTTCATTCCTTTGATGACACCAACTGTAACAGAAACTGGATCCTCAATTTGCATTGCCCGACTAGAACATAGAGAATTACAAAACCAGGAATGACTCTTTGTCCAGCTGACCAGTCCTCCTCCTCCTCCTCCAGGTATCATGTCCTAAGTGGGCATTCGTGACCATGTACTTCCATTGGATTGGGCCGTGATTATGCTTGGCCAAGTAGGGCAGTGGTTTGCCATCTCCTCCTACAGTTTGGCTGACCAGGAAACTCACTCGTCCTTACTGCCTGCCGTTGGGAGTATTGGAAGGATTTACAGGCTGATAATCAAACTGTTTGGCCAAACTATGAATGCGCCCTGGCCTGCCCCGAACCCTTTAGCAAGGGCCACTCTCACCGTGGTACCTCAAAGTCTGCCGTTCGGCCGATGGGGTTTGTCACAAGGAACTTTTGTTAGTGGCTTCCCGTGATTCCTGTTCCTTAACCCAAATGGTGTCAGCTGGTAGATCTTGCTCAGGGAGGGGTGCTCCATACAGGGCATCGAGGTGGAAGGTGGGCAGTAGGTGGGTTGAAGAGGCCGCCATGGGGGGGGTAAGTGAGGTGCAGCCCAGATGGTTTCAACCAGCTGGTGGGTTTTTGTCAGTTGCCAGATGTGTGGGGAGTGCACTGTGTATGAGGACAGGGAGCGGGGGGAGGGTGTGTTGAGCGGAAGGCTCCAGTTATGATGCACTTTGTTGCATTCGATTGAGCGTCCACAAGATGTGTGTGTCTTTGCCAGGCAGGCACCCAGTTACTCTGCTGCAACCTATGATAGGGTCTGTGCTGGGGCCCGATATGTTGTGGCAGAAGCGCCCCACATTGATTCAGCATGTTTGATCCGAAGGATGTTTCTGGTCTGACCTTTGCTGCTCTTTTCTTCAGATGTTTCTGGGAGGATAAGGTCCTATCTAGAGTCGTTTCCAAATATGTTGGGTTGGGATCGTGCCTTGGCCCCTGACCATCCACGTGGGTAAGCAGTACGGGTCTGGCCCTGGCATTGTGGAGGTGGAACACACTGGTTTTGAAGAAACATGTGCTGCAGCCAGCCCGTCGACTTTCTAATGTTTTTGTTAAGGATCTGGTCCAGAGTGCGGGAGGATGGAGTTTGGGCGGCACAACAGATATCATCAGCCTAGATGGACGTGTGTTGTTCACAGGCCATTTGTACACATGGTGAACAGGACTGAGGCTGGCACTGAGCCCTGTGGTAGTCCATTGGCCCATCTTTGCCAGGCAGCCCAAGGGGGGGGGTGCTCTGAATCATGTGTGACAAAAGAACGTTTCAACAACTGTCCTTACCCACTTTGGAAACACTCTGGGCTGCTTTAGGAGCTGGCACACTGTGTCATTGACAGCTGTGAGGTCCAGTAGCACTTATGCCTGTCTTCAGGCTCTTCTGGAAGCCATCTTGTGTGTAGGTGGTGAGTGCCGGAACCTGATCACAAGAACCAGCTTTGTCAACATTAAGGATGCTCTCTACTTCCGGAGATATGTATTGCAGGATAAGACACTCAAAGACCATAAATCACCCTGAAAGTAGTGAAATCGGTCAATAGGTGGCCACCAATAGGAGGTCTTTTCCAGGTTTAGGAATGGCAATGATTTTTGCCCAATGTCACGTGTTCTGGAGTGAGGTATTGAGCTGATGACTCTTGTGTGGAATCGAGTCAGCCAGGCATGAGCATGCACCACATGCACTGGAGGGGGGTGGGGGTGCGGTTGGTTGGGGGGGGTGGTGAGTTATTTGAGGGGCTCAGCTCAGAACCTTATTTGAGGTGAACCAAGTACTACCAGCTCAGCTACAGCTGACATAGGCACGCAAGTGGAAAAAAATCCCAGGATGCTGTCATATTGTTTGATACCAATAAAGTTACTCTTAATTCTCTTAGATTCTGTTCTGAACACTTACTGTGTGATGGTCTTACCTACTCAGCTCTGTACCATGGGGCTAAAACCTGTATTGGAAATCACCAGCAAGTTGTAGTGAGCACTGGTGTTTGTTGAGACACCTCCACATGCCCAACAACTGTGACCTGTAACATGTCTCACTTCCTGCTCAAGCATTTTTAACCTCAAAATGTAGAACTGAGTCAGCCAGCCATGAACATGGTGGGGCGGGGTGGCTGAGTTATTCCAGGGATTCTGGTGCAATGTTGTCATATCCTGTTGCTTTGCCACATTTCAGGCCCCTTCATGCTTTCTCCAGTTCTCTGACCATGTTGCTGGTGTTGTTTATTCAGTGCATTTTCTTTTCCAATAGTGACCTCACTACGTGACAGTCAACTTGTTTCGGGGTGAAAGATAGGTGATTGGTTGAAGGTGATTTTTGGGCTGCTCCGAGGCTCCAGCATTTCCAACTGGAACGAGAGAAATTGAGGCTTGCTGTCGTCTCCACACATCTTGCATGGCGTGCTGCACTGACAGACTCGATAAGGTGGTCTGTTATATCAGGGTCACCAGGTGATTCATATTCCTTTAGGAGTTCGGCAATCTTTGCATCAAGGCATGGGAATTAGCTGGGCTGAAAGCCACGAGGGGGGATGACTGTGCAAGCAGCTTTGAGAGTGGTAGCACTAAAGTGATTATACGTCTCTTCCACAGGTACATTGTGAATAGATACAGTCACAATGATGCAGTCCAAGTACTCACTGTATTTTGGCCAATTTGCATAACGGAAGTTCCATCGCCTCTTCCTTACACTGTAGATGACTGGTAGGCAAAGGCCAATATGGATGAGCGTTGGCCTGTGTTGACTGTGTGGGAAGTCATCCAGGACTAGGCACTGTGCTGGTTGAGGGTGAGCATCAAGGGAACTGACTCAGCACAGGTCAGGTGATATTTCCAACCCCTCCTGGCTGGAAAGAGTGTTCCTTGTTGCGTGGGGTTGTGCATCAGGGTGAGGGCGTTTCTGGAGGCCCACTCTAGGGGCTCTTCATCATCATTGCCTGGGGCTGAGTAACCCCAGTCAGTGTGGTGGTTAGTGAAGTCCCCCACGTAGGTGGCTGGATGAGGCTGTATTGGCAGGACTTGCTGTTCCCAGCTGGCACTTGGAGGCTTGTAGATGTTTGTAATATGGAAACCGCCGAACCATATAGCGTCCCAGACCATGGTTGATGGTGGGGGGTTTGCATCGGCGGTGTCAGAATGGACATAGGTGGTACGGCTGTGTTTACCATGAGAGGGAGGAGGGCACGAGGTTCTGAGGTCAGGTCCTTTAGGATAGTTGCCCAGAAGTTAGAAGAAGTTTTAATTCTTTTAGCTTTTTCTGGATAACTATTGGTATAACCCTGGCAGAACCATCTGAAGAGTTTGCAATTTAAACCACATTTCCGGATGGTTCCCAGCGCAGCGCAATTGTCCAGAGGAAGAGCATACTTCTGGGCAATTGCCATGCAAACCCTTGCCTGGGAACCCGCCCGAGGGATTCCCCAGCGCATCTTTGGTGTACCTCCCAAATCCGACACTGGGGAGCGTGGAAATTATGGGCCATTAAGTTGATTCAGAGAGCATGCCCAATTGTCAATAGCCAGAGCGCTGTCCAGTGTTGACACTCTCCTGAGAATCTTCAGAATAATGCCATGGGATATTTGACACCCATGCAAGCAGGCACATGAGGCCTCACTTTATCATCTCATCCAAAGGATAGTAATTCCAACAGTACTGCACTCCTTCAGTAGTGTACTATAGTATCAACTTTGACTGTGCTGGTCAAGGCCCAGGATGGGATTTGAACTCAGAACCTTATCTCAGGTGAAGCAGGTGCTACCAGCTGAGCTACAGCTGACATGGGCACACAAGTGGAAAAAAACTCAGTGGAGTCCACTGGAGGAAACTGTCACCAGCAGAAGGTACGTTGACAAACTGATTCATTCTCACACTTCATTGAGGTGCCCTAGCAGAGGCTGGATGGTGTCATATTATTTGATACCAATAAAGTTACTCTTACCTGTCTTAGATTCTGTTCTGAACACTTATTGTGTGATGGTCTTACCTACCTGGGTACTATGGAGCTAAAACCTGTATTGGAAATCACCAGCAAGTTGTAGTGAGCACTGGTGTTTGTTGAGACACCCCCACATGCCCAACAACTGTGACCTGTAACATGTCTCACTTCCTGCTCAAGTGTTTTTAACCTCAAAATGCGTCACACAAGACCCATTCTCCTCTTTCTGAATGTTAACTTGAGCCTTGAGTGGTTTCGTTTTATGCCTTGGAAGTATTAAGCGAAGCTGATCTGAAAATGGCCAAGGGGGAATGACTGGGAAGGGAGCGAGCAGCCAGGGCAGGAGAGAATCACAGCAGGATCCGGATGTCTCATGACGGATGTGGCTTTATTTTAAAGTTCGACATTTTGAAATGTTCGCTCTATGTTCCAAACACAGACATCTGGTAGTGTTAATGTCAGGAATTTACATTCCTTGCTTGAGAAACAAACATCCTTCAAAGTCCTGGGCTTGAGAAGTTCTGTAAAGTAAATAAATCATGAGCTGATGTACAAAGATTCAAACTGAGGCAATTTAAGTAGCTTTAAACATGGATGCTTTCTTTGAATCTTTGGAACAAATTGCTTCCACATTTCAGGAACAGTTCTATTTTCTAATAGTTCACCTGAATCCCCAATAAAGGTACCCGTACTCTCATGTGTTGCCAGGTTCACGTGTGGTTCATCTCAGCATGAGCTTCATTTCACAACTAACCTCCTGCTGTAGAGTAGACGCATTAGTTCACTGTTCTGCCCTGAGCTTTTGTTTGGGAATAACACTGGTAACATTTATGGTGCCATCTAATGTGGCCAAGCCACAGCAGCATGAAATCAATGGTCTGGGGTCCTTTCACCCGGATACCCGTTCAGTGTCAGCTTCAAATCCTCCCAGATCAGCAATGCAAAACGCTGCTGTCCAATTCCACCAACTCCCGTTCACCTTTTGCAAACCCCCACCCCGCCTCCACCCTGCGCCCCCCCACCCCCCCCCCCCCCCCAAATGCCCCCTCCCTTCCCAGCCCCACCCCTGTGCCTGGCCTACCATGGTTTCTGTTCTGGCTATGCTTCGCTTTTAAAATTTTCACCCTTGTTATCAAATCCCTCCATGGCCCTGTCAATCAGATTGTGTGACACATGGTGTTTCTATAGACAGGTTGTGTGCACAGGTTGGCACACGGTGTTTCTACAGACAGGTTGTGTGCACAGGTTGGCACACGGTGTTTCTACAGACAGGTTGTGTGCACAGGTTGGCACACGGTGTTTCTACAGACAGGTTGTGTGCACAGGTTGGCTCGTAGGTTGAGAACATACATGCCTGTCGCTGGCACCTTTCAACTTCCAGTTCCCTTTTTCTCAATTCGGTCTTGGGCTGTGGGTGTCACCGGCAAGGCCAGTATTTGTTGCCCAAGCCTAATTGCCCTTGAATCTTGAACTGAGTGGCTTGCTGGGCCATTTCAGAGGGCAGTTAATAGTTGGCCAAATTGCTGTGGGTCTGGAGTTTAAATGTAGGCCATACAGGGTAAGGATGGCAGATTTCCTTCCCTACAGGGCATTAGTGAACCAGGCGGGTTTTAACGACAATAGCTGTCATGGTCACCATTACTGAGACCAGCTTTCAATTCCGGATTTATTAATTGAATTCAAATTCCATCAGCTGCCGGGGTGGGATTTGAACCCGTGTCCTGACAGCGTTAGCCTGGGCCTCTGTATTATTGATCCAGTGACATCATCATCCCTCTCACGTTGACCTTTCTACTGGGTCAGACCAACGCCGCCTCATCCCCCCTGGCGAGTGCCCAGCCTCATCCACCCTCCTGTGACATGCCCAGCAAGGTCCAGCAGCACAGGCTTATATTGGCAATGGGTCTGTACCACCCATCTTGTGTGCAGGCAGACATTCCTCCACCAAATTCCTTGGAGATCTTCCAGCTCCCTGAGTGCAAAAGGATTTCCAACAGGAGCTGTTGAACATGACAGCCAAACACCTTTGACTAGTCGCTGGTAAAAGAGTCCAGATAAAATTTAAACCAGAGCTGGAACCGATAGAGGCAAAAACAAAAACTTCAAAATCAATATAATAGAAAAATTAAAAATGAAATATTCTTACTAACCCAAGGGTAATACAAACTTAAGAGGCACAATGGGGGCACTTCCAGTGGCTATGCACACAAAGGTTTGCCCTTTGCTCGAATCTTTCTTTGGACCCACCTAGAATAAGCTTCTTACAATCGAGAAAACACCGGAGGGAGCGTTACCATATATCCCAAAGACATCAAACAATTAACTCTCTGAACAAGTGGAATTAAAAAGAGTCCACTTGTTCTATGATACCCTGGATATTTATGATCCTGGTTAATCCACTCTGCAAAGTGCCACTCTGCCTGCTCCAAAACATTTCACATGTACTCTGTCAGCTCCTGAAACCCCCCCTCCCATGTTTTTCTTACCTCCAGGTTCGACTATCCCAATGCTGGTGAAGCCAACATTTATTGCCCTTGAGAAGGTGGTGGTGAGCTGCCTTCTTGAACCGCTGCAGTCCATGTGGTGTAGGTACACCCACAGTGCTGTTAGGGAGGTAATTCCAGGATTTTGACCCAGCGACAGTGAAGGAACGATGATATATTTCCAAGTCAGGATGGTGAGTGACTTGGAGGGGAACTTCCAGGTGGTGGTGTTCCCATGTGTCTGCTGCACTTGTCCTTCTAGATGGTAGTGGTCATGGGTTTGGAAGGTGCTTTGGAAGGTGTCTAAGGAGGCCTGGTGAGTTCCTGCAGTGCATCTTGTATATGGTACACACTGCTGCCACTGTGCATTGGTAATGGAGGGAGTGAATGTTTGTGGATGGGGTGTCAATCAAGTGGGCTGCTTTGTCCTGGATGGTATCAAGCTCCTTGAGTGTTGTTGGAGCTGCACTCATCCAGGCAAGTGGGGAGTATTCCATCACACTCCTGTCTTGTGCCTTGTAGATGGTGGAGAGACTTTGGGGAGTCAGGAGATGAATTACTCACTGCAAGATTCCTAACCTCTGACCTGCTTTTGAAGCCACAGTATTTTTATGGCTAGTCCAGTTCAGTTTCAGGTCACTGGTAACCCCAGGATGTTGATAGTAGGGGATTCAGCAATGCTATTGCCATTGAATGTCAAGGGGTAGTGGTTAGACTCTTTCTTGTTGGAGATAGTCATTGCCTGGCATTTGTGTGGCACGAATGTTACTTGCCACATGTCAGCCCAAGCCAGTATATTGTCCAGGTCTTGCTGTATTTGGACATGGACTGCTTCAGTATCTGAGGAGTTGGTGCTGAACACTGTGCAATCATCAGCGAACCTCCCCACTTCAGACCTTATGATGGAAGGAAGGTCATTGATGAAGCAGCTGAAGATGGTTGGGCCGAGGACACTACCCTGAGGAACTCCTGCAGTGATGTCCTGGAGCTGAGATGACTGACTTCCAACAACCATCTTCCTTTGTGCTCGGTATGACTTCAAACAGCGGAGAGCTTTCCCCCTGATTCCCATTGACTCCAGTTTTGCTGAGGCTCCTTGATGCCACACTCGGTCAAATGCTGCCTTGATGTCAAGGGCAGACACTCTCATCTCACCTCGGGAGTTCAGCTTTTTTGTCCATGTTTGAACCAAGGCTGTAATGAGGCCAGGAGCTGAGTGATCCTGTGGAACCCAAACTGGGCGTCAGTGAGCAGGTTATTGCTAAGCAAATGCTACTTGATAGCACTGTTGATGACTCCTTCCATCAGTTTACTGATGATGGAGAGTAGACTGATGTGGCATTAATTATCTGGTTTGGATTTATCCCTCTTTTTGTGTACAGGACATAACTGGACAATATTCCACATTGCTGGGCAGATGCCTCTGTTGTAGCTGTACTAGAACAGCTTGGTTAGAGGCACAGCAAGTTCTGGAGCACTAATCTTCAGTACTATTGCCAGAATATTGTCAAGGATGGCTGATTTCCTACCCTTGAGTGAACCAGATGGGTTTTTACTACAATAACCAATAAGTTCCATGGTCACCATTCCTGAGACTAGCTTTATATCCCATTGAAATTAAATTACACTAGCTACTGTGGTGGGATTTGAACCATGACCCCCCGAGCATTAGCCTTGGCCCCTGGATGACTAGTCCAGTGACATTACCACGGTGCCACCAACCACCTGCCCACACCATTTTTAATTATTGAATTTTAATTTTATGTTTCTGCATCTAGAATATATTCTATCCAATCTAACACCTCTTTATTTCATTGCGCTGACTATTTTTTCTGACTTTTTTTTATTTGCTGAAAACTGATTGGACAAACCTCTTTCAGCCGATTCAAGCCCAGTGAGGGTTATCTGGCCCAATCTTTGGCGCAGGCAAGTCAATTTTGGCTTCCCGTGCCATCTCTCCTGCAGGAGCGTGACCACAGCTGTGTTAAAAAACAAATGCCAGGGTGCCTAATGACACCCCTGCACCAGCCAGTGAGCTGGACGCCAGGCTGACCAGGAGACCAGGACTCGCAGCAAACAGTCTATTCCACAGGTGCCCACTCGCTCAGCAAGGATGGTTTAAACAGCAAACTGCATCTATCTTTAAGAACAGCATTGACAAACTTCCGCAAACAGAATCCATGACTGAAATTACAGCAAAGTCTCACAATGAAAGAACAGTGATTTTCCCAGCCAAATGCAGCCAGTTGAGGATAGTTACAGAAGGCAGGTTTTGTGAGAAAAATCAATCGCAGTCACTGACAGCAGTGAATAATGGAGAAATTACCCAATCAGATCCATTCTACCCGGGACTTGTGGCACCATGATATATAGAGCCATGCAATAAATCATCTCAGCAGCAGTTAAATGTTTATCATAACGCACTTTACTAAGTCATATCCCAAGGCATCGTAGAATAGGATATCGGAATGGGTGCAGCACATTAGGAGGCCATTTAGCCTGTTGTGTCCATGCCAGCTCTCTAAAGCTACTCACTTAGTCCCACTATCCTATCCTTCCCCTGTAGCCCCTGCTAATCTTTTCTCTTCAGATAGTTTCCCAATTCCCCTTTGAAAGTTCCGATTAAACCTGCTGCCACCACACTCCCAGGCAGTGCATTCCAGATCCGAACCACTCGCTACGTAAAAAAAGGTTTCCCTCATGTCGTCATTGCTTCTTTTGCCAGTACCTTAAATCAGTGACGAGTAAACCAGATGGCTTTTTACAACAATAGCTTCATCATTAGACTTTTAATACCAGATTTTGTTTTTAAATTGAATTCAAATTCCATCATCTGTTGTGGTAGGATTCAAACCCAGGTCCACCAGAGCATTACTCTGGGGGGGTCTGGCAACAATACCACTACGCCATCGCCTGCCCAGTACAGTACTCCAGATGTGGTCTCACCAAGGCCTTGTACGGCCGTAGTAAACCTTCCCTACGTTTATCTCCCATTCCTCTTGCAATAAACACCAACATTCCATTTGCAGGAGCTGGATCTATTTGATGTACCACAAGAAGCAGGGTCTGTCTCATGATGTTATTCGCTGCTTTGGAAACAAATGAAAAGTTTATTTTTACTAGTGAAGGAGCTTTTTCTTCCAAGTACTGGGTCGCTAACAACAGTGTTTTAAATAAAATCCTTTAAGAAAGTGACATGCTGAGTTGTTTGGGAAGTTGTCTTTATGGTATAAAAGTAAAACACTGAGGATGATGGAGACCTGAAATAAAAACAGAACATGCTGGAAATAGCGAGCATCTGTGGAGAGAGAAACAGAGTTTATGTTTTGAGTCCGATTCTTTGGAGCCGAAGAAGTCATATTGTACTCGAAACGTTAACACTGTTTACCTCTCCACAGATGCTGTCAGGCCTGCTGAGTTTTTCCAGCACTTTCTGTTTTCTTAATGCTGTTACAATCCATCTTCAATCAGCCACATGTCGCATCATTTAGAATGAACCATGAAGTCATAGAGTCATAGAGTTTTACAGCACAGAAACAGGCCCTTCGGCCCATCTTGTCCGTGCCAGCCATCGAGCCCCTATTTATTCTAATCCCATTTTCCAGCATTTGGCCCATAGCTCTGCATGCTAACATTTCAAGTGCTCATCTAAATACTTCTTAAATGTTGTGAGGGTTCCTGTCTCTACCACCCCCTCAGGCAGTGTGTTCCAGATTCCAACCACCCTCTTGGTGAAAAAATCTTTCCTCAAATCCTCTCTAAACCTCCTGCCCCTTACCATAAATCTATTACCCCTAGTTACTGACACCTCTGCTAAGGGGAAATATTTCTTCCTATCTACGCTATCTATGCCCCTCATAATTTCGTACACCTCTATCAGGTCACCCCTCAGACTTCTCTGTTCTAAGGAAAACAACCCTAACCTATGCAGTCTCTCTTCATTGCTGAAATGCTATCCTGGCAACATTCTGGTGAATCTCCTCTGCACCCTCTCCATTGCAATCACATCCTTCCTATAGTGTGGTGACCAGAACTGCACACAGTACTCCAGCTGTGGCCTAACCAGCGTTTTATACAGCTCCACCATAACATCCCTGCTCTTATATTCTATGCCTCAGCTAATAAAGGCAAGTATCCCATATGCCTTCTTAACCACCTAATCCCCCTGTGCTGCTGCCTTCAGGGATCTATGGATATGTACACAAAGGTCCCTATGATCCTCTGTACTTCCCAGGGTCTGACCATTCATTGTGTATTCCCTTGCCGTGTTAGTCCTCCCAAAATGCATCACCTCACACTTCTCAGGATTAAATTCCATTTGCCACTGCTCTGCCCATCTAACCAGCCCATCTATATCGTCCTGTAATCTAAGGCTTTCCTCCTCACTATTTACGATGTCACCAATTTTCGTGTCGCCTGCGAACTTACTGATCATACCTCCCATATTCAAGTCTAAATCATTATATATACCACAAACAGCAAGAGTCCCAGTACCGATCCCTGTGATACACTACTCGTCACAGGCTTCCAATCGCAAAAACAACCTTCAACCATCACCCTCAGCCTCCTGCCACTAAGCCAATTTTGGATCCAATTTGCCAAATTGCCCTGGATCCCATGGGCTCTTACCTTCTTGACCAGTGTTCCATGCTTGTCAAGTGCCTTACTGAAGTCCATGTAGGCTACATCAACTGCACTACCCTCATCTACACAACCGGTCACCTCCATGCAAAATTCAATCAAATTTGTTAGACATGATCTCCCCCTGACAAAGCCATGCTGACTATCCCTGATTAATCCCTGCCTCTCCAAGTGGAGATTAATTCTGTGCATCAGAATTTTTTCCAGTAGTTTCCCGACCACTGTTGTTTGACTCATTGGCCTGTAATTACCTGGTTTACCCTTCTGGCATGATGGTACCACATTCGCTGGCCTTCAGTCCTCTGGCACCTTTACTGTGGCCAGAGAGGATTTGAATTTGAATGCAGGAGGGTCACTTTGAACATCAGCTTAATGTCACTGAAACCCACTTGGTCCCATTTGCATTTAGCTGTGGCTCACTGAGCAGCATTCCTACCTCTAAGTCTGAAGGTTATGGGTTCAAATCCCACTCTAGGACCTGTGTACAAAATTGACACTGACTTTCTACTGAGGGTAAAGGTACCTCTCTCTCAGGTGGATGTCCTGGCTGGTGACACTGAGGTGATTCCAAAACAGGATACAGTGCTGTCTGTCATGATATCTTTATCAGTTTTTTTTTTATATTGATCCATGGGATGTGGGCACCGCAGGCAAGGCCAGCATTTATTGCCCCTCCTTAATTACCCTTGTGGTGTACCCTGTTTACGACACTTTTATAAATACTGCGGGGGTCACGCGGTGTTGTCCCAAATGTCATCAAATGGGGTCTTTTACAACCACCTGCAAGGGCGGAAGGGAGGGGGGGCCTCAGTTTAATGTCTCATCAGAAAGACGGCACCTCTGGTGGGACCGGCTGTGAGTCTTTCTGCAGCTACCTGTCTCTGCCTGCTGATGTATTCAAACCACGGCCAAAGTCTTTATCAATTAATTGATTTTTATCAAGTTGCAGCTGCACTTTGTCAGCCCATCAAAGATCCTGAAGCACACCAAAATGTTTCAAAACGGAGGACCCAGATCACTTGGAGCCTCTTTATTAGTGACATATGCATAACACCAGCACAATCATGTGGCCTGTCGGTCTGTATGTGCTTGTAACTGAGATGGGTAACAGTTGTAATAACTCATCAAGTTGGATACAATTTGGTGAAATGTTGGAGCTGCACGAAAGAAAAGCCTGTTTCAATTTAAGGAAAATTTCTCCCTGGCTCCATGTAAAAAAAAAATTAGAAATATTGCATGATACTCTTCACTTATCAGTCTTTCTGAAGGATAGTGAATAAAAAGGTACAGAAATCAATCTCACAGTCCCCCTGCTCCCAGCAGGGAAGCCACATTTAAAGGTTGTGCATGTTAGAGCTGGGCTGAAATACAATAATTCTGAATCCAGATTTCCTGCAAGCACGCCTCCCTATTGAGAGAGAAGATTCACTCTATAACCCTCATTGGTTTTAAACAGATTTAGGTACTGACGTTGACTAATGACCAAAGCCCCATCCTTGCAGATCCGTGCAGTACGTCAAGAAAGAAAGAATGATTTACCATTTATGTAGCACCTTTCAGAACCCCACAAAGCCTGAACGTGCTGTGCAGCCAAAGAAGTGTTTTTGAAGTTAGTTGTCAGGTAGGAAATGGGACAGCCAATTTCTGCATCTCGGGGCCTCAGCAATGTGACAATGATCAAATAATCTGCTTCTGGATGTTGACTGAGGGATAACAATTGGCCAGGACACCGGGGAGAAACTCTTCTTCAAAACAGTGCCTTGGGATCTTTTGCACCCACCTAAGAGGGCAGACAGGGCCTCAGTTTAGCGTCCTATCTGAAAGTTGGCATTTCTGACAGTGCGGCACTCCTTCACTACAGCACAGGGGTGTCCATCTGGATGATGCGCTCAGATTGCTAGTATGGGCCTTCAACCTATGACCTTCTGACTCCACTGAGCTGCCACTAATATCAAGCACAATGAAATTACCCTGTTCCCTCTCATTTTTTTTTTGGAGTATGTGGGTGATTTGTTTGAATATGCAGCTCTTTAAAATATATTTGGATAGCAGCTACGTGGAATGACTTAAATGGGTTGAGTTGCCCGTGACCTGCGCAGGGACTTTCGGGTTGGCTGCATAGCCTCATATTGTGCTCTACCTGAATATTAAAACTCTTAATTTCCTGCACCTCCACAGTACAGTTCCTCAGTCTATAGACTCAATCAATCTCTTTCCCCTTTCAGAGCCCTGCTGACTGAAATCTCTTTCTGGGAGCATTCTTTGTTCTGTTCCCTGTATCTTTGGCATGCAGAGCTGTAGCTGTATGGTCCCACACATTTCTAAGAGTCTAGAATCATTCATTTTGCATCAGAAGTGCTTTTCCATCGCTCCACCTGATGATTCTGTACCAGATTTAGCAGAAAATGTTTCCTTAACTGTTAAGCCTGGACAATGTCATCTGATGCTGTCATTTACAGGATCAACCATTACCTCCACAGTCAACAGGGATTGCATTTATATAGCACCCTTTACTGCCTCACGGCGTCTCAAAGCACTTTACAATCAATAAGCAATTTCAAAATGCAGTCACTGTAGTAATGAGTATCGAACATTCGCACAGAAAGGTCCCACAGGCAGCAATGGAATAAATGACCAGATAACCTGCTTCAGTGAAGTTTGGCAGAGAGATAGATATTATCCAAGGCACTGAGGAGAACTGACCTGCTCATCTTCAAAACAGTGCTGTGAGGAAGAAAGCTGTAGACTGCAAGTAGCTATCAATGGACTGGTCCAGGGGGCAGAAAAGTGGCAATTGGAATTCAACCCAGAGAAGTGTGCATTCTAAATATCGAAACATAGAAAATAGGAGCAGGAGTAGGTCACTCGCCACTTTGAGCCTGCTCCACCATTGAATATAATCATGGCTGATCCCCTATCTCAACACCATACTTCCACTCTTTCCCCACACCCTTGACACCTTTGGAGTCTAGAAATCTATCTATTTCCTTCTTAAATATATTCAATGACTTGGCCTCCACAGGCCTCTGTGGTAGAGAATTCCACAGGTTCACCACCCTCTGAGTGAAGAAGTTTCTCATCTCAGTCCTAAATGCAACCTGAGATTGTGACCCCTTATTCTAGACCCCTCCCCCAGTCAGAGGAAATAACTTCCCTGCACCCAGTCTGTCCAGCCTTTTATGCGTTTCAATAAGATCCTCTCTCATTCTTCTAAACTCCAGTGAATACAGAGTTCTGAGGAAGAGTCATACGGACTCGAAACATTAACTCTGCCTTTCTCTCCACAGATGCTGTCAGACCTGCTGAGTTTTTCCAGCAATTTTAGTTTTTGTTCCAGTGAAAATAGGCCTAATCGACCCAATCTCCCCTCATATGACAGTCCTGCTATCCCAGGAATCAGTCTGGTGAACTTTCACTGCACTCCCTCTATGGCAAGTATATCCTTTCTTTGGTAAAGAGACCAAAACTGAACACAATACTCCGGGTGTGGTCTCACCAATGCCTTGTACAGCTGCAGTAAGGCATCCTTGCTCCTGTACTCAAATCCTCTCAAAATGAAGGCCAACAGACCATTTGCCTTCTTAACTGCTTGCTTTCAGTTGCTGGTGTACAAGGACACCCAGCATCAACATTTCCCAAACTACACTATTTAAATAATACTCTGCCATTCTGTTTTTCATTAGGGGAGGATACTGGGAAGGATAGAAGGACCTTGGGGTGCACATCCACAGATTCCTGAAGGTAGCAGGGCAGGTGGACAAGGTGGTTAAGTAGGCACAACAGGATACTTTCCTTTATTAGCTGAGGCATAGAATGTAAGAGCAATGAGGTTATGCTCGAGCTACATACAACACTAGTTAGGCCACAGCTAGAGTACTGTATACAGTTCTGGTCATCATGTTTCAGGAAAGATATATTCACACTAGATAGGGTACAAAGGAGATTTACAAGGATGTTGCCAGGAGTGGAGAATTTTCAACTCTGAGGAAAGGTTGGAACAGAAGAGGCTGAAGGGAGTTTTAATTGAGATGTACAAAATTCTTAGGGGCCTGCATAGAGTGGATAGGAAGGACCTATTCCCATGAGCAGAGAGACCGGTAACCAGGGAGCATAGATTTACATTAATTGAATAGTGAGAGACTGGAAAATGTTTACATTCAAAGGGACCAGGGCGTCCTTATACACGAATCATCGAAACTTAACATACAGGTGCAGCAAGCAGTTAGGAAAGCAAATGATAAGTTAGCGTTTGTTACAAAAGGGTTTGAGTAGAAGAGTAAAGAGGTCCCACTACAATGATATAGGGCATTAGGGAAGCTGCACCTGGAGTACTGTGTGCAGTCTTAGTTGCCTTTCTGAGGAAGGAGAGACTTCCCCTAGAGTAAGTGCAACCAAGATTAACCAGACTGGTTCCTGGGATGAGAGGACTGTCCCATGGGGGGAGGTTGAATAGACTAGGCCTTTATTTCCTAGAGCTTAGAAGAGTGAGAAGTGATCTAACTGACACATATAAAATTAGATGTGATTCTGTGATTGGACAATACCTGCTAAACAATCGTGATTGTGCTCAGAATTACACGTAAAACCAATTTAAGTTTATCAGTTGGGCTTGGAGTGTGGCTCACTTACACATGCTAGAAAGTTCACACACAGGGCCTGTCCTTTGCAGACAGAAGGAGCATGTCAACACATTGTGCCTTTTTCAACCAAACAAAAGCTTAGGGTACAGCCATTCCCTGGTTCATTCCCCAAGGCAAATCCTTGACCAATCAGAGTCGACCTGCCAGGTTTGAATTTGAACAAAAGCTAGGCAATTAACTGTTCCCTGGTGCATTTTCCATGGCAACACCTCTATCAATCAAGGTCCACTTGCCAACCAATCAGCACTCTCTTCTCATGCAGTATAAATTGTGGTTCTCTTTACTGTTGGTATTCCCACGAACTGTGCTGATGAGTGCAAGATGGAAAGCCTTGACAGCATGTCTCTTTAGTCAGCATTGCTCAAGCTCTGTACTACCAAGTGACTATACCAGTAGGGCAGTATCTTTAGGTCGGCGTGCAGGCGCATGTGCAACCTGACCAGACGCAGAATCACGCGAGGTGATGATATTGGGCGAGCGCCCCGATCTCCTCCTGCACCTGCGTGATATTCCGGTCGGCGAGCACACGCAAAAGCCAGAAGCACTCCCATCGACAATTAAGAGGCCAATTAGCAAAATTACAGTTGTAATTGCCCCTGATTTTTCATGGTCCGCCCAACTTTATAGGCAAATCGGCCAGGGGGAACTTTACATTTTTCATGAAACCTCATCCAAGGGCAGAATGAGGTTTCCATTATTAAATAAAAATAAAAACGTCTGGGCAGAATTTTTATCATCTATATGTTCAGGTGACTGTGATGCATGAACTTTTTATTTGGGTTTTAAGACTTTATTTATTGATTTTAAAGTCTTCAGCTCCCTGAGGCAGCTCTCGGCCTTCAGAGAACTTTCATTCAATGCTTGCCCGCGCCCGGTGTGATGTCAGTGCTTGACCCCCTCCCGTCCCCACCCCCGGCAGCGCTGAGCATTTCAGCACACACTCCACGCTGGCCGTTAATTGGCCATCCAGCGTGAAATCGCGGTCAGGGGCCCATCTCGGTCAGCGCTCTGTTCCCCGGCCCCTCCAGAGCCCGCCGGTCGCGCCTATACGCCAACCTAAAAATCCGGCCCACAAAATCCTTGAAGGGCTGAACAGGGTCAATGCAGAGACGTTTTCCCCTCGCTGTTGGGGGAGGGGGTGGAATCAGGAACACGGGGTCACAGTCTCAGAGTAAGGGATTAGCCATTTAGGACTGAGACGAGCAGAAGCTTCTTCACTCAAGCGGTTGTGAATCTGTGGAATTCTCCAACCCAGAGAGCTGTGATACTCCATCATTCAGTATACTCAAGACGCCAGTCAAGGCAGCTCACCACCGCCTTCTTAAGGGCAATTAAGGATGGGCAATAAATGCTGGATTTGCTAGTGATGCCCATGCCCTGTAAACGAATATAACAATAATAGATTCTTTGGTGCTAAGGGAACAAAGGGATTTGGAGATAGTATGGGAAGATGGAGCGGAGGTAAATGATCTTATTGAATGGTGGAGTAGACTCAAAAGACCAAATGGCCAACTCTAGCTCCTTTCTTATGTTGTAGGGGAGTTTGAGGAGAATGTTTTTCACCCAGAGGATGGTGGGGGTCTGGAACTCACTGTCTGAAAGGGTGGTAGAAGCAGAAAACTTCCTAACTCTTTCTCTTTCTCAGCTGGCACCGACACAATGGGCTGAATGGCCACCTCCTGTGCTGTAAATTTTTTCCTGTTTCGATATGTCACGTCCATCTGAGAGGGCAGGGGGGATATTGGTTTAACATTTAATCTAAAGAATAGAGCTCAGGCAGTGTAGCACTCCTTCGCTACTGTCCTAGAGTGTCAGTCCAGATTGTGTGCTCAAGTCACTGCCAAAAGACAATAGCAAGTGCACTTCAAAAGTGCTTAATTGCCTGTAAAATTCTTGAGACTGCCCCGGGGCAGTGGAGGGTGCTGTATAAATATGAGAGTTTCTTTACTTTTTTACCCCACAGGAGCACAATCAGACAATTGGTACCAAGCCAATAAAAGATGTCAGGAGGGGGTGACGGGGAGGCTTGAAACCTTCATTCGTAGTCCAGACTTTGTGAACACACTCCCAAAATCCATTGCCGCTGAAACAAAGAGAAAACTATTGGCAAGTCTCAGAATGTGAAGTGTTGGGTGAGGTGTTCTCATCTTTCTCAGCTCATGGACTTCATTATGTTACAGGCAACCTTCAGACGAGCCGCATGTTTGAAGTCACTGATTACACTTCCTGCAGTCCCCTTCATTATGGGTGAATGTTGAGCGTTTGTTAATTTTGTGGATTATTTGAGCACAGCCATTTGGACAATCATGTATAACAGATATTTCTGATGACCTGCCAACAAATGCTTCTTTTGGTTTGATAATACTTTGAGTGTAATTAGGCAGGAACATTATTGCTACTTCCCAGGACTTTACGTGATGGACAGGGATCTTGTCACCGGACCCCGTAACCGGGAAAGCGACCTCGTTTCGACAGGTAGCGGGATTTGGGACCGCATTTTGCCGGAAGCAGCCAACTAGGTGTCCGGCATTGGGGCCACCACCTCATTAAGGATGGCTGTGCACCTTCAGAAGCTGCCGGCCCAATCAGAATGCGGGCAGCTCAACAGCCTCAGCAGCGCCACCGCCAACGGTGGCCATTTCTGGGGCTGCACCTGGAGGATGAGGGTGCAACAATAGCCGGGCAAAGTCAATTAAAGGGGGTCTGGGGGGTGGCAGAGTCAGTCAGGCAGACCCCAGCAAGGTGTTGGGTGGGGTGGGGGGGGTAAGGTCACTGAAGGCAGGTTTCGCTGGGGTCCCCTCGATGGGCCAAAGAGTGCCCGATTCTCCCGCCGTCCCCCCACCGAAATCCGCTGGGAGGTCACCAGTGAGTGATCCTCACCATGTGGCAAAAAGCCAGCGGAGGTGGGAGGACTCGCTCAATCGTTTACATAGAAATTGGGCTTGGGGCAGGAAAGTCACCTGCCACCTTCCCTGTCGCTAGCAAAGCGGCGTGGCAATGAGAAGATGACGGGCACATCCCAATGCCATTTCGCCAGCCTAGTGCTGCCCGCTGCAGCATCTGGCGCTGCAGGGACTGGAGGGCTGCCGGCCAATCTGATTGGCCAGCAGCTCTCTGAGGCGGGACTTCCTCCCGAGTGAGGGATAGTATTCCCACTTCCAGCCAATTAGCACTTGTTGTCGAAGAATTGAATGACTGCGGGGCAGGTAGTATCGGCAGGGATGTGCCCTCTGCAGGAAGGATGGCAAACTTCTGTCGCCAGGTTCCGCTTAGTGGAAATTATGATAATTTTAAACAATGTGGCTTTAAGTAATGAGGCAACCAATATCACTAACATAGATTGGTCAAAATGTGGGAGCTTGCTGTGCGCCAATTGGCAGTGGCGTTTCCTACATTACAATAGTCACTACACTCCAAAAGTAGCTTCTTTGAGGGCACAGCACATCAGGAAATCTGAGGATATGAAAGACACTACCTGGGGTTTTCCAAACCCCTTGGCGTCAGGTGTGAGCAGATAATACGGCACGATCGGTTTCAGATGGCTTGAAACCATTTCGCGATCGTCCGCTCAGCCCAGCGATGGTGGGCCGCATTCCCTGCCAGCGGACGTTGGGAACCTCGTTGTAATACCATTATTTGGCCAGCCCGCCGGAATGTTCTCCAGCCGCTGGATCGTCCGCCCATGTTGGTGGGAAAACAAGGTGACGTGTTTCACAACAGCACATTAACGATGTGCACTTGGCAGGCTGCACTTAACTCGGGACTTCGAGGTTTGTTTGCCTACCTTGCTTCAGGCAGCACTCGTGGGCATCAGCGCCAGGCTTCACAGGCAGCACCACATCATTTTTAGGGGGGTTCACGGGCGGGTCTCTACCCACCAGACCAGCCATAAGGCAGGGGGTGGCTTTTCAATGGCTGCAGGGCTGGGGCTTGCTTGGGGAAGTGGGGAGAAGTGGCCTCAGGCAAGGGAAGAGGCTGCAGGGTGAGGGCTGTACTGGGGAAGGGGGGGTATCCCAGGGTATGTGTGGGGCACATGTTGATCTGTGCAAGTGGCCTCAAGATGGTGAGGGCTGAGGAGGCAGCCTCCAGAGGGGATGAGGCCAGATGGAGATGTGAGGGTGTGTGTGAGACAGTGAGTGGTGATGTCTCTTGAGCTGGCAGTGAGTGAGATGCCAGTGAGTGTGTGATGGGCTTGAGTGTGAGAGTTTAGAGTGATGAGGTGGTTGCCTTACCCTGGCGACATGGATGAGATCATTCATCCTCTTTCTGCATTGGCACTGATCACCACGGCCATCGCCTCCCAAGCCAGAGTTAACCATAGAACCATAGAACACTACAGCACAGAAAACAGGCCATTCGGCCCTTCTAGTCTGTGCTGAAATATTATACCGCTAGTCCCATTAACCTGCACCTAGTCCATAACCCTCCAGACCTCTCCCATCCATGTATCTATCTAATTTGTTCTTAAAACTTAAGAGTGAGCCCACATTTACCACCTCAGATGGTAGCTCGTTCCACACTCTCACCACTCTCTGAGTGAAGAAGTTCCCCCTAATGTTCCCCCTAAACCTTTCCCCTTTCACCCTAAAGCCATGTCCTCTCGTGTTTATTTCTCCTAATCTAAGTGGAAAGAGCCTATTTGCATTTACTCTGTCTATACCCCTCATAATTTTGTAAACTTCTATCAAATCTCCCCTCATTCTTCTACGCTCCAAAGAATAAAGTCCTAACCGGTTTAATCTTTCCCTGTAACTCAACTCCTTAAGACCCGGCAACATCCTAGTAAATCTTCTCTGCACTCTCTCAATCTTACTGATATCCTTCCTGTAGTTAGGCAACCAGAACTGCACACAATACTCCAAAGTTGGCCTCACCAATGTCTTATACAACCTCACCATAACATCCCAACTCCTATACTCAATACTTTGATTTATGAAGGCCAGTATGTCAAATGTTTTCTTTACAACCCTGTCTACCTGTGACGCCACTTTCAGGGAATCAAGTATCTGAACTCCCAGATCCCTTTGTTCCTCTGCACTCCTCAGTGCCCTACCATTTACTGTGTATGTCCTACCTTGGTTTGACCTTCCAAAATGTAACACTTCACACTTTTCTGCATTAAATTCCATCTGCCATTTTCTGGCCCATTTTTCCAGTTGGTCCAGATCTCTCTGCAAGCTTTGAAAGCCTTCCTCGCTGTCCACAACACCTCCAATCTTAGTGTCATCAGCAAACTTGCTGATCCAATTCACCACATTATCATCCAAATCATTGATATAGACAACAAACAACAATGGTCCCAGCACAGATCCCTGAGGCACACCACTAGTCACAGACCTCCAGTCTGAGAAGCAATCATCCACTACCACTCTCTGTCTTCTCCCATGCAGCCAATTTCGAATCCAGTTTACAACCTCTCCATGGATACCAAGTGTCTGAACCTTCTGAACTAACCTCCCATGTGGGACCTTGTCAAAGGCCTTAATAAAGTCCATGTAGACAACATCCACAGCCTTTCCTTCATCTACTTTCTTGGTAACCTCTTCGAAAAACTCCACAAGGTTCGTTAAACACGACCAACCACGCACAAAGCCATGCTGACTATCCTTAATCAGCCTTTGGCTGTCCAAATAATTATATATCCGATCTCTCAGAACACCTTCCAATAATTTACCTACTACTGACGTCAGGCTCACTGGCCTGTAATTACCTGGTTTACTTCTGGAGCCTTTTTTAAACAACGGAACAACATGAGCTACCCTCCAATCCTCCAGCACCTCATCCGTGGCTAAGGACATTTTAAATATTTCTGCCAGGGCCCCTGCAATTTCTCCACTAGTCTCCCTCAAGATCCGAGGGAACATCATGTCAGGCCCGGGGGATTTATCTACCTTTATTCGCCGTAAGGCAGCAAGCACCTCCTCCTCTTTAATCTCTATATGTTCCATGACACTACTGCTTGTTTCCCTTCCTTCCTTATACACTATGCCAGTTTCCTGAGTAAATACTGATGCAAAAAAACTGTCTAAGAACTCCCCCATCTCTTGAGGCTCCACACATAGACGACTACTCTGATCTTCAAGGGGACCAATTGTGTCTCTTACTATCCTTTTACTCTTAATATACTTGTAGAAACCCTTCGGGTTTACCTTCACATTATCTGCCAAAGCAACCTCATGTCTTCTTTTTGCCTTCCTGATTTCATTCTTTAGTATTTTCTTACATTTTCTATACTCTACAAGTACCTCATTTGCTCTTTGTTGCCTATACCTGCTATACACCTCTCTCTTCTTCTTACCCAGATCGCCAAGCGGTAATGTAGCTGCCCCTGTTGCAGCCAGAGTGGGGGTAGAGGACATCACAGTGGGGCCTTCATGGCATCCAGAAGGCGCTCGAGGGCTGCAGTCTTCGTGACTTTCGGGGCCATGTCTTCCTTGCTGCAGTCCTGGGCTGGAAGCCCTGAGCGTGGCTGTATTTTAAATGTGGTGCCTGGTGTGATGAAGCGGCGAGGTGACGGTGTGGTGGATGAATCAGAGCCCACCCGCCATTGAAACTGGGACAATACGGCTTCAAAACCCGCCATCCCGATCGGCGGGTAAAACGTCGTTAGACCCGCCCGCTACCGCTCCTCGTGCAAACCTGGGACGATTGCACCCACTCCATAAATACAAGCTGCTCCTCCCCCGATCACTCCAGTTTCCCTCTCTTGCCCTCCAATTGGAACGCTCGTACGGTGTCTGAGAAGTGGAAATGCTGCACAATCTAACATCGTTCAACAAAATACACCACAAAACCATTTAGGGAAATATTTCCGATGCAAAATATTTATCGAAAGGTCTTCGACACCAAGGGAAGAATTGTACCCACCCCCACCAGTGGGTTTGTCGGCGGGTGGAGGGACTGAGCGTTAAATTTCTCGGATGACCTTCCCACCGGGCTCCCGCCCACTCTGACCTCTCCACAATTTTACTCTTGGACTTACGAGGCCCAGGTTGGCTCATCCACTCTTGTCCCAATTGAGGCCTTTAAGTGACTAATTACTTAAGGGTCGTTTCCGTCAATTTTCAGGCTAATGGGAGGATTTCTGGGGCAGGGTCTTGTGCCGTAAGGGGGGACTGGGGAGCGGCCTCCATCAACAGCCCCTTTTTAAGATCGGGTGGCCCCCCCCCCACCCCCTAGAAGGCCTGGTGCTCCCTCCCCACTGGCCTCACGAGCAACAACACCACCTCCCCCTCTGCCCGGACAGGACTGGCCCGGCAGAGGTGGAGGCACAGTGGTATACAGTTGAGAGGGAGTTGCCCTGGGAGTCCTCAACATCGAACATGGGCAAGGAAACCCCTGCTGGCTACCACCTACTGCACCCCCCAACCCCTCCACCACCTCAGCTGATGAATCTCCCATGTTGAGCACCAATTGAAAGAAGCACTGAGGGTGGCGGGGGCACCATCAAGAATGTACCCTGGGTGGGAGCCTTCAATACCCATCACTAAGAGTGGATCAGTAGCATCACTACTGACCGAGCTGGCTGAGTCCCAAAGGACATAGCTGCTAGGCTGGGTCATGGCTGGGAGTGAGGGAACCAACAAGAGGGAAAAACCTACTTGACCTGATCCTCACCAAGTTATCTGTGCAGATGCACCTGTACATGACAGTATTAGTAGGAGTGATGACCACACACATAAACCTTGTGGACACCCTTAAGTCCCATCTTCACTTTGTTGTAGTTTTCCTTGACAAACCACCAGGAGACTCCGGTACAGGTTTGGATTGTTTATTATCCAAATGGATGCAGAGAGAGACAGCCTTGGGCAGTTCAAAACTGTACTCTAAAAAGTTACAGGTGTTCCCTCCTTATATACACCTTGAGTCACGTACACATATCCTAATCTTGTCAATTTACAATCACATGCTTCTCCAGTCTCAGTTACTTGTGTGTACATACATCAAGCATTGTTCTCATCCATGCAAGACCACCATATCTGGCTGATTGTGAAGGAGTCTGGGCCTCCTTGATTTCAACACCCATTCCCTGGCCTTGTCCTTTGCTCTACTAGCTTGTTTGTTTCATTCCTTACCCTGTCTAAAGCACATCTGCCACTTTCCAGTTCTACTTTTCTGCTTATATTTTATGTTTACGAAAAGACACTTCTCGCTAAAATTGTTTAAAATCATTTAACCTTTTTGAGGATACCCTCCATTGCGTTATGTGGCACCACCACCACAATGCTAAATGGCCTACATTGCGAGAAGACTTGATTTCAGGAGCATCATACTGCAGCTGTACAGGGCCTTGGGGAGACCACACCTGGGGCTGAATTTTGCCCTTGATGGGTGGGCGGGTCCAACCAACTTGGCAGTGGGCAGGCAACTGATCGCTGCCGCCGAAACGGGCCCTGCCGCCATTTTACATGGGCGGGCCAATTAAGGCCCGTCCAGCGTGATGCCCGAGGGAAGCGCTATGTGGGGGGGGGGGGGGGGGGGGGGGGGGGGGTGTGGGGTGGGGTGGTGGTGGAATTCCCCAACTGCATGCATGTGAAAGAGCGTACATCCCCCTGAGGCTAAGTGCTGCCTCAGGGAGATCGCTGAAAGGATGTGAAAGATTAAAAATAGAATGATAAAAAAAATCATTAACATGTGCCCCTTATGTGAAAATGTCACACAGGATGGGACATGTTATGGAAGTGCACAAAAACTTTATTAAACTTTTTAAAAACCGAAAGCAAACCTCATCCCGTTTATTAAAAAATAATTTATCCATCCGCCTGTTGGGCCCGTGTGCCGAGCGGAAGTTTGCACGACCTCCTCAAAATCTTCGTCAATTGGTGACTTAATGGGCTTAACAAGGCCTTTAATTAATGGCGGGCGCTGCATAGCGCTCCCACCCACCAACAGAAACATCGCGATGCTGTGCGCTGACATCGGGATGCTCGCGTGACATTTTAAGCGCTGGCATGCGGGTTCTGCCACCCACACGTCAGCCAGAAGATTCAGCCCCTGGAGTATTGTGTACAGTTTTGGTCTCCTTATCTAGGAAAGGATAAAACTTGTCTTAGAAGGAGTGCAGTGAAGATTCATCAGACTGATTCCTGGGATGGCAGGAATTTCTCTCTTCCAGCGGTGCCATTGTATAGATACAGTGATGATGGCGGTTCGTGAGATCCTAGGTATTGTTGGCTTCACCTCTACCCGTAGACATGACCCATCTTCGAATCATCGGGCGCATTCATAAGACTGATTCCTGGGATGGCAGGATTGTCTATGAGGAGAGATTGGGCTGATTAGGCCTCTGTTCACTGGAGTTTAGAAGAATGAGAGGTGACCTCTTTGAAACATATAAAATTCTAACAGGGGTGGACAGACTGGATGCAGGGATGATATTTCCTCTGGCTGTGGGGGTCTAGCACAAGGGGTCACAGTCTCAGGATACGGGGTAGACCATTTAGGACTGAGATGGAGGACAAATGTCTTCATTCAGAGGGTGGTGAACCTGTGGAATTCTCTACCACGGGGAGCTGTGGAGGCCAAGTCACTGAATATATTTAGGAAGGAAATATTTGGTTTTCTAGACTCTAAAGGCATCAAGGGGTATGGGGAGAGAGTGGGAGTATGGCGTTGAGATAGACGGTCAGCCGTGGTGACATTGAATGGCAGAGCAGGTTCGAAGGGCTGAATGACCTGCTCCTGCTCCTAGTTTCTACGATTAGACCCAAGCTCTGCAATCCTGTCACATCCAGTCATGAATGGTGCTGGATGATTAAACATCTAACTGGAGGAGGAGACTCCACAAATATCCCCATCTTCAATGATGGGGGAGCCCAGCACATCAGTGCAAAAGCCAAGGCTGAAGCATTTGTAACCATCTTCAGCCAGACGTACCAAGTGGATGATCTTGGCCTCCTCCAGAGGTCCCCAGCATCACAGATACTTCAGCCAATTTGACTCACTTCAAGAAATAGCTGAAGGCCCTGGACAATGCAAAGGCTATGGGCCTGACAATATTCTGGCAATAGTACTGAAGGCACTAGATAATGCAAAGGCTATGGGCCCTGACGATATTCCGGCTATAGTTCTCTAGAACTAGCCATGCCCCTAGCCAAGCCGCTGCAGAACAGCTACAACACTGGCATCTACCCGCCAACATAGAAAATTGTTCCAATATGTCCTGTACACAAAAAGCAGGACAAATCCAACCAGGCCAGTTATCGCCACATCAGTCTACTCTCCATCATCAGTAAACTGAAGGAAAGTGTTGTCGACAGTGCTATCAAGCGGCACTTAGTCAACAGCAACCTGCTTACTGACTCAGTTTAGGTTCTGCCAGGGCCACTCAGCTCCTGATCCCATTACAGCCTTGGTCCAAAAATGGACAAAAGAGCTTAACTCCAGAGGTGAGGTGAGAGTGACTGCCCTTGACATCAAGGCCGCATTTGACTGAGTGTGGCATCAAGGAGCCCTCGCAAAACTGGAGTCAATGGGAATCAGGGGAAAATTCTCCATTGGCTGGAGTCAAAGCTAGCAGAAAGGAGGATGGTTGTGGTTATTGGAGGTCAATCATCTTGGATCCCAGGGCATCACTGCAGGAGTTCCTCAGGGTAGTGTCCTCGGGCCAACCACCTTCAGCTGCTTCATCAATGACCTTCCTTCCATCATAAGGTCAGAAGTGGAGGTGTTTGCTGATGATTGCACAATGTTCAGCACCATCCAGGGCTCCTCAGATACTGAAGCAGTCCATGTCCAAATGCAGCAAGGCCTGGACAATATCCAGGCTTGGGCTGACAAGTGGAAATGACCACGTCCAACAAGAGAGAATTTAACCATCCCCCCTTGACATTCAATGGTATTACCATTGCTGACCTGCTGAGTATTTCCAGCATTTTCTCTTTTTATTACAATAAAATCGAATCAGTGGCATATCAATGTTTGTGACTCAAGAGAATCATAAGCGAGCCTTGACTGGTCTTGCAATTAATCCCAGCTTTGGAGGAGGAATGAATGCATGTTACTGTTAAAAATTAGTTGCATCCTGCCAAAGACAATTAGAAAATGAATCTAACCACAATCTGAATAAACAAAAGCACTCTCACTTTTATCGTGTACCAAATGTAATTGTTGAATGTGTTCATAATTCATCATTGTGTAACCTCTGCACTATGTTCACTCATCAGTATTAATAAGCGGTGTATGGGTTGACAAGAATGCTGATGTAATTTATTTTAATTTCTGCAGTGTTTTAATAATTTTTACCAAATGGATTTTGGAATCTGCTTAGTGTTGCAATGTCTCTGAAAGGTGGAGTGGACTTTCTTACCATTGTCTTGCTCCGCAGTTTTTTAACCGGACCAATAATTCTTGACTTTGCTTTTTTACGGCAGGTACTGGACCCCTTATCCGACATCCCAAAACCCTGAAGGACCCGAAAACGGGCTACATTCAAAGTTGGCGGCCTGGATAGTGATTTGAATAAAACATTTTTATTCTTTATTTTTCATGCTTTATGTATTCTAAGTGCATGCCAGACCTAGGAGCCAAAGTCCCTAAGATCCCCAAATCTGGCACACGTCCGGTCCCGAGATTCCCGTGTACGGGGTCCGGTGTCTGTATGACCTTTCCCACTCTCCATGACATCCTTTGTCATTTAATCTCCCTGCCCTCTGACCTTTCCCTGACCTTCTACTTTGCTCCACCTGCCCCTCCTCCCATTTTTAACAGCATAAAAGCCATCACACTCCTACCTCCCTCCGATTCCAAAGAGTCAAAACTGGACTCAAAACATTCACCCTGTCTCTATCTCCACAGATGCTGCCACAGCTGCTGAGCTTTTCCGCCATCTTTTATTTTCATCTCAGATTTCCAGCATCCGCAGTATTTTGCGTTTACTCTTTGGAAGCGTTGCCTTGAGTCAGCAGGTCTGTCAAGTTCAAGAGGAAATCGCTGGAAAGGCTGAAAGAGTTCCATTTCTATAGTGCCTTTCATGACCTCAGGACATCCCAATATGCTTTACAGCCAATCCTTTTGAAGTGTGGCCACTCTTGTATGAAACACGAAAGCCAATTTGTGCACAGCAAGATCCCACAAACATGAATGTGATAATGATCTGTCTCAGTGGTGCTGGTTGAGGGATCATTATTGGTCAGGACACTGGGGAGAACTCCCCTGCTCTTTGTCGAATAGCATCACGGGGGCTTTTGCATCCACCTGAGGGGGTAGATGGGGCCTTGGTTTAAGGCCTCACCTGAAAGATGGCCCCTCTACTGTGCAGCGCTCCCTCAGTACTGCATGTAAGCATCAGCCTAGGATTTGCACACAAGGGCTGAATTTTACATTGCGAAAGTAGGGCTGGTATCGTCCCACAGAAGCATAACATTCAGTGTGATGACATTGGCTCACAGGAACATAGGAACAGGAGAAGGCCATGCAGCCTGTCAAGCCTGCTCCTCCATTCAATGTGATCATGGCTGATCGAACACTTCGATGCCTTTTACCCACACTATTCCCATAGCCCTTTACATTATTGTTAATCAGAAATCTATCAATCTCTACCTTAAACATACTCAATCGCTGACCTTCCACGCCCCTCTGGGGTCGAGAATTCCAAAGATTAACAACCCTCCGTGTAAAGAAATTTGTCCTCACCTCAGTCCCAAGTGGCTTCATTATTGCTCATGCAGTAATGTCCGCAATATTATAGTAGGTGGGTGGGCTCGAAAATCGGAAGCCCTCTGCCATTTTGAAATGATCAATTAAAGAAGGTTTAAGCTAGTTAGCAGTCCCAGTGACTGCAGTAAGATGCTCCTGACGTTATAATAAGCTGGGTGCATGTGGAACATGCCCAGTGGGGAGCTCGATTTCTTTCAGGGTCTCATGAAAGGCAGGTGCAAAGGCTGGAGGCGGGTCTATGCCTGACTTTAGCAGGAGACACTGCTGAAAGCAATTCCTTTCAGAAATCTTTGCATCGCATTAACCTTTGATCATAATCAGGCCCACCCCTCAGGGGAGTGTCCGGAAAAAGTTGGTGCTCCCATCATCTTTGAGCACTGCTCCATTCGTGGCGAGGAATGGGTGTCCTCTATGGGATGCCATTGAGTGGGAGGTGAGGAGGAGGAGGGGACGGGGAAGGGGAAGAAGGAGGCCAGCTGTCCAGGGGAGGGGGGCGACATGAGTGGCAGGAAGGTGGGTGAGCTGCTGTGGGGGCGGGGGGGGGGGGGGGGGCAGGCAACAGCAGGCACTCGGGGTGGGCAAAGGCCGTATGCGGCCAACCGCATTTACAGGGGGCAAGTGTCATCTTTTCAGATGACGGAGTCACAGTGTCTCTGCAGACTTTGCCTTTCATGAGCGATTGCCACATCCATATGTGATACGCTTGTGCCCGAGAGAGCCTCCAGTAGTGTGGGTGACCACCCAACACCTGTGGTAATATATGTGACAGTTGCATTACACTTCTTCACCTCTGGGACATTTCAGACCGCCTGTGGAGACCTGAGTGGGATCCCCCAGCCTGCCGCACATCCGTACATAAAGGAGTTCACAGATACCGTGTTTCATCGTGCCCATGGGATGTTTTCGGGCCTGGATGCTTTCAGTGGATGGCTGCTCGGATATGAAGGGTACCCAGAGGAGATGAGTGAGATAGCCCAGTCCTCTGATGAGTAGTGACAGGAAGAGGAGACTGAGCTGCACAAGGTAGATGCCTGAGCTGGTCCCAGGGAGGGTCTTGCTGGCTGGGAGACATGGGAAGCTCTGAGCATCGGAAGATTCCAGTAGCGGAGTCTCTCCAATTCAATTGGCTTCATGGCCAGTGACACATTCACCGTGCACATCCATGACAGGAACACCAGTGTTGCTTATGGCAACGTTACTCAGCCAAACAATGTCAATCGGTAAGACGCACATAATCACAGAATCAAATAATAGCATCAATTGAACCCTTATCTGTACAAACAGTCAATGAATGAATGCAGTCCGATAACATGTGGAAAACAGCAATCATTTATATACATGTTAACTCATGAAAATGTGCAAATCTCAAAATTTAGAAAGGCACCCACCCAAGTATGACTAATGTATGGTTTTGTTCGTTCGTTTCCGTGTGGCACAACTTGGCAATCCTCCACCCCCACCCCAACCTGCAGCGGAGACAGGCTGCCGACCCACCTGTCTGGGATCACTTTGGCAGGTGCCCTCTGGTTGCGTGAGGCTGGGAGGGCCCTGGCGTGATGGGAGTCCCCTGCAGCTCAAGTGACAAGGTGATGGAGTGCAGGTCAGAACGCGCATCCACTATCATAACAGTGATCTGCTGAGCTTGGCCATCCAAGATAGTCTCCAGTTTGTCAAATTTCCGCTCCTACTTCCCTTAGGCTGAATTAAATTTTACCCTCCATGCTGATTCCACCTATTAGTTGTTGTAGCTACATACATTTTGCATTATGCATGTGGGTTCCAGCAGTGTCCTTCCAACATGTACTCATGTGAATGTTCCTGTAAATACACATGTGCTCAGATCATCTGTGAAGATGACTCATTGTGAATCCTAAATCTTTTTGAATCATTATAAAACTTCATTTTATTTGGCTCCCTTTCATCAAGCCACCTCAAAACAATCCACTGCTCTGCCTGTTCTGCAGGTTTAGGTGGGTATAAAGGACCTGACAAGGCAATGTAGCCTAACACTCACAGAAACCTACAACCCATTACTGGAATAGTGAGACAGGATGTAGAAACGCTCACCCTATCATGACTGTAGTAAAATACCCCACAAGGAGAGGGTTTTAGTTCCCTGTCTGCAAATCCTTCCTTTCTAACTCCGAAAGTCCATCACTGTCAGTCCAGGATAGAAATTCATAACATTCTCTCCTCCTGCTGCATATTGCCCCCTACAAATATGGCAGCCATTAAAGTTGGGCCTACAGCTGTGCATGAATGGTGTTTGCAGCAAACACAGCCGAAATGAAATTATTCAGAGACACAGGCTCAATGGATTGATTTCATGAATATCCTAACCAAGAAATAACTGGTTCAATCAGACCACACTTAGGTGTCAGTTTGCCCAGATTTAAGTGACTGTCTTGACCATTGACCACCCTCCTCCATGGCCAACCTGTTAACAGCACCTACAAACTAATAGCCATGGCTCCCCATGTCAGGATTGGTCACCAGATCCTTTGGAAATGCAATCCCCCAAACTGTTACGGAGGGTAAAACTCTCCCACCAACCCGATGATGCTAATAAATCTGGAAATTTCCCCATCAAAACACTTCTGTATGTGAATGGGCTGTTCACCAGCCCAGGGTGTGGAATTGATGCAAGATTTAAGAAGTTACAATCAAATTGGGGGTGGCAGTAGTGGGGTTGTCATGGAGGTTGCATCAATCATTGTCACAAGCGTGATTTTCACATATAGGAAGCAGATATTTAGGGGCAGGGGAGTGACTTGCAGGGATAACCACAGGCAGCAGTGATCGTTGCACAGGTGAGTGCTCATCCAGGTGAGTACTGTTTGAAATTAAGAAGAATTAAAGGGAACAACTTATGTGGGTACAAATTGATGGGAACCGTGTACTGATGTTTGTGTGGCATCCATGGTCAAATAAATAGTTAAAAGAATCTGGAGTTGGACTGAGTTGTGAGCCTTGACCATTTTACCCCACCTGGATGGATTCAGGTCGGAGTCTGGAGTTACAATCTGGAGTATAAGAGGGTTGGTGGGGGTTTACCTATCTATAAAGGGTAGAGAGATACCCCCCTGGCTAATAGTCAACCCTAACCAATACCAGAAAAATCAAATTATCCGGCCATTCATTCATCTGAATCTTGTGTTATCTTGCAATGTATAACTTGGCTATCAAAGCAACATGCTGACATAACATCAGCGATGCAATCCATTGGTTGTAGAGTGATTTGGGCTATTGTTAGGATATGATGTAGCACTACATAAATATATTTTATTCCTTTCTTGTACAAATTCTGCTTACTGTACCCTTCAGCATCCTTAGTCTGTAACATCGCTAGTTAACTTTACCTCTGTTTGCAATCTCGTTAAATTCACTGCTGAAGCTGCTACAGTGCAACCTTTCAACTTTCTCAGAAAGAAATGTCAGCCAATTACTTCCTCCCCACAGAAGAAGCTACTTCTGGCTATTTGCCAAAGGTGCCCGTTAATTCTTCTGCCTCTTCTTTTCCATTCCACTCCTTTCTTAGACTGCGGCTGCTAGAGGTTTGTGAGTGTGTGCAACTCTCTTCCCCAGAAAGTGATGGGGTTGGGGGGGTTCAATGAATATTTTTAAGGCGGAGGTAGATAGATTAGACTCACAAGGGAGTCCAAGGTTACAGGGGGCAGGCAGGAAAGTGCAGTTGAGGCCACAATCAGATCAGCCATGATCTTACTGAATGGTGGAACAGGCCCAAGGGGCTGAATGGCCTACTGCTGCTCCTGATTCATATGTTCATACTAGCTCTTCTCCAGAGGAAGCCACACTTTTTAGCCCATTTACACCTTTCACTCCAATTCTTTGCGTTGCTCCATTCCAGTTGACCATTGTGATCCTTATTAGATTTTACCCGTGCCAGGAATGTCAGGACTTATAAGTACCTACAAACAGATGGTGAGGATGGTCTACCAAGCATGTCCCACCATGGCGCTCAGAGTATCATGACCAAACACTTCCTCCCTCCACCCAACCCCCTACCCTCTCTCCCTCCTCCCCATCTTCCCTCACTCGCCCAAAACCTTGTAAAAACACACAGAAAGAACAAACAACAATGCTTATAAGGGAAAAATCTACTCTGGAAAATTCCCCTCCAACCTTCCAGGCATTTAAAACCTGCCCAGGATATCACAAATCACGAGGACCTCGTACTGTCTCTATAGGCATGCAACATTCAATATCAGCTCTTCGCAAATTATGTTCCAATGCCACCCCGTTTTAATAGTCAAAAGTTGACACACCCTCCAGGACTCCAACAAAACCAAAACAACAATGAAGCAAAATAGTAACAGATAATTATTAAATTTAGCATATTATAGATCAATAATTAATTCATCATATAAATATGAAAACCTGTGTTCTTAAAGTATTTTGCAAAAGTGTGATTATTTTACGTACTTGCCAGTCCATTTAAAAAAAATATTCTTTCATGGGATGTGGGTGTCACTGGCAAGGCCAGCATTTGTTGCCCATCCCTAACTGCCCTTGAACTGAGTGGCCATTTCAAAAGGCAGTTAAGAGTCAACCACATTGCTGTGGGCCTGGAGTCACATGTAGGTCAGACCAGGTAAGGATGGCAGATTTCCTTCCTTAAAGGACATTAGTGAACCAGATGGGTCTTTACAACATCAATTATAGCTTCATGGTCACTATTACTGAGACTAGCTTTCAAGTCCAGATTTAATTAACTGAACTTAAATACCACCAGCAGCCATGGTGGGGCTTGAACCCATGTCCCCAGGACATTCGCCTGGGCCTCTAGATTATTAGTTGTAATGATTGTAAGTTAAACCATTTCTTACTGTTGTGGGGATCATGTGACTGTTTAGATGAATCAGCCCTAAGTGTGGGGAATCTTTGGGGTGGAGCTTTTCAGCCTTGGTCTTGGAACAAGCATGTAACCTCATCTGGAGCCTGTAAATAAAGTTTACTGTTTCTAACCAGAAACTAGTCCTGCACTCCAAACTTATTACAACTGCCGACGAGGATAAATAGCTCCGATGCAGCACCTTGCCTGTGAGTATTAAGATATTTTAAAGGAAGGAAAAATGAAGTATACTCAAAAGCAATGCCTCTCTTTGGTAGAATTGACCTGTACAACTCATCCCTCGAGGACTGGAGTCAATACATTGAGCGATTAGGTTTCTATTTTGTAGCTAATGAAACAACGGTGGAGGAGAAACAGGAGGCAATTCTCCTAAATGTCTGGGGGAGCAAAAGGTATAGACTAACCTGTAGCTTGACAGCTCCAGACGTGCCAAATTCCGGATCCTTCACCAAGCTAATCAACCTTGTGAAAGGACATTTTTAGCCTAAATCCTTGGTGGTCATGCAAAGATTTAAGTTTAACTCTCGAGTAAGGGCCCCCGGTGACTCGATCGCAACGTACATCACAATGTTAAAACAGTTAATGGAGCACTGTGAATTCGGTGATACTTTAAACGACAAGTTGCGAGATCGTTTGGTTGGTGGCATAAACAATGATGCCATTCAGCGCCATTTGCTTGCAGAAGTTGAGATAGACCTGAAGCGTGCCATGAAGACAGCGCTAGCAATGGAGAGTGCTGAGAGGGACTCACAGGCTCTGCAGAGTGTGCAACATGGCGCTGTTTTGCAGCTAAGGTGGGAACCTGCCACTGGTCGTGTCGCCAAGATCAGGGAAGCTGCAGTGAAGTGGGACTTGGTCCCAACCACTAGAAAAATAAAAAGAAATGCTGGAAGCAGTTCACCAGTAACCCAGAAGTTAAAGTGTTACTGTTGTGGGGGAAATCATGTACCTGAAGTCTGCAGCTTTAAAGAGGCAGAATGCCAATACTGCCACATAAAAAGGCATGTTGTTAAACAGTGCAGGACTAGATTAAGGCAGCCATTCAGATATCAGGTCAAGTTAAATGAAGTGCACAATATAAATGAGCCAGAAGTTACTGAGTCTGACGCTTATTCCCTACATAACCTGAAGGCCAGGAAAACTGAACCAATCACTGTTACAGTTCAAGTAAATGGAAAGCCTCTGCTCATGGAGGTGGACACAGTAGCATCGACCACAGTGGTGGGAGAACACAGCTTTAAATACCTAAGAGAAGGTACCCAGCCATTGAGTTTGGAGAAAACCGCTGCTCAGTTAAAAATATATACAGGAGAAGCAATACGGATGAAAGGCATCACCTCTGTACCTGTATCCTACAGGCCACAGACAGCTCAGCTGCCAGTAATTGTTATAACAGGAGAAGGACTGTGCCTTCTTGGCCATGATTGGTTTAAGGAAATCAAATTTAACTGGTCAGAATTTTTTCAGGTCAAGACAGGAGGAATGCCAGAGTTGCTGAAAAAGTATGACAGAGTATTCCGAGATGAGGTGTTGAAAATCAAAGGTGTCCAAGCTAAAGTATACATGGACTCTGAAGCAACACCCCTGTTTTTTTTAAGGCAAGAGCTTTGCTTTACACGGTAAAAGAAAAGGTAGATGTGGAATTATGTCATTTGGAGAAGTTAGGAATAATGCTGCCAGTTCAATTTGCAGAACGGGCAGCGCCCGAAAACCAGACCAAACCATTCACCTCTGTGGGGATTTTAACTTAACGGTAAACAAGGCTGAGAAATCACAAATACTCAATACCAAAGATTGAAGATCTGTATGCTAAACTTGCAGGAGGAAGATGCTCCACTAAACTGGACACAAGCCATGCATATCAACAGCTCGAGTGGGACAACACATCAAGAAGTTATGTCACCACAAGTACGCACAAGGGCTTCGGTGTGTCATCTGCCTGTGCGGTTTTCCAAAGAACCATGGAAAACATGAAAACAAGGACTTCCCCGAGCTACAGTGTACCTGGATAACATCCTGATCACAGGATCCACAGAAACAGAACATGTGGCAAACCTGGAAGTGGCTCTGAAGAGATTTTTAGAGCCTGGCGTTTGGTTTAAAATAGAAAAGTGCATCTTCCAAATGAAGGAAGTAGTGTATCTGGGTCATCGAGTGGATGCCCAAGGGTTGCATCACTTAGAGAAGAAAGCCAGGGCAATCGAGGGAGTGCCCTTTCCTACCAACTCATATCTTTTTTGGGGCTGGTAGACTATTATAGGTCGCTTCTTGCCTAATCTATCTACAGTTTTAGCTCCTTTACACTTATTATTGAAAAAGAACAACAGGTGGCCCTGAAAGGCATGACAAGAGGAAGCCTTCACTAGAGTTAAGAAGCTTTTACACTCGCCATGTCTGCTAGTGCATTACGACCCGCCTAAGGATGGGTCCCAGGTACAATCGCCCCTGAAACAGGAGCTTTATCTTATCAAATCAAAGTGGGGAAACGGGATTGTTGGGAAACAGGATTGTTGGGAAACAGGATTGTTAGGAAACAGGATTGTTGGGAAACAGGATTGTTAGGAAACAGGATTGTTGGGAAACAGGATTGTTAGGAAACAGGATTGTTGGGAAACAGGATTGTTAGGAAACAGGATTGTTGGGAAACAAGATTGTTGGGAACAGGGTTGTTGGGAAACAGGATTGTTGGGAAACAGGACTGTTGGGGAACAGGATTGTTGGGAAACAGGATTGTTAGGAAACAGGATTGTTGGGAAACAGGACTGTTGGGAAACAGGATTGTTGGGAACAGGATTGTTGGGAAACAGGACTGTTGGGAAACAGGATTGTTGGGAACAGGATTGTTGGGGAAAAGGATTGTTGGGAAACAGGATTGTTGGGAACAGGATTGTTGGGGAACAGGATTGTTGGGAAACAGGACTGTTGGGGAACAGGATTGTTAGGAAACAGGATTGTTGGGAAACAGGATTGTTGGGGAACAGGATTGTTGGGAAACAGATTGTTAGGAAGCTGGATTGTTGGGGAACAGGACTGTTGGGAAACAGGATTGTTGGGAACAGGGTTGTTGGGAAACAGGACTGTTGGGAAACAGGACTGTTGGGGAACAGGACTGTTGGGAACAGGATTGTTGGGGAACAGGAATGTTGGGAACAGAATTGTTGGGAAACAGGACTGTTGGGGAACAGGACTGTTGGGAACAGGATTGTTGGGGAACAGGAATGTTGGGAACAGAATTGTTGGGAAACAGGATTGTTGGGAACAGGATTATTGGGGAACAGGATTGTTGGGGAACAGGACTGTTGGGAACAGGATTGTTGGGAAACAGGATTGTTGGGGAACAGGATTGTTAGGAAACAGGATTGTTGGGGAACAGGACTGTTGGGAAACAGGATTGTTGGGAAACAGGATTGTTGGGGAACAGGGTTGTTGGGAAACAGGATTGTTGGGGAACAGGGTTGTTGGGAAACAGGATTGTTGGGGAACAGGATTGTTGGGAAACAGGACTGTTGGGGAACAGGACTGTTGGGAAACAGGATTGTTGGGGAACAGGATTGTTGGGAAACAGGATTATTGGGGAACAGGATTGTTGGGGAAAAGGATTGTTGGGGAACAGGACTGTTGGGAAACAGGATTGTTGGGAAACAGGACTGTTGGGAAACAGGATTGTTGGGAACAGGATTGTTGGGGAAAAGGATTGTTGGGAAACAGGATTGTTGGGAACAGGATTGTTGGGGAACAGGATTGTTGGGAAACAGGACTGTTGGGGAACAGGATTGTTAGGAAACAGGATTGTTGGGAAACAGGATTGTTGGGGAACAGGATTGTTGGGAAACAGGATTGTTAGGAAACAGGATTGTTGGGGAACAGGACTGTTGGGAAACAGGATTGTTGGGAACAGGGTTGTTGGGAAACAGGACTGTTGGGAACAGGACTGTTGGGGAACAGGACTGTTGGGAACAGGATTGTTGGGGAACAGGAATGTTGGGAACAGAATTGTTGGGAAACAGGATTGTTGGGAACAGGATTATTGGGGAACAGGATTGTTGGGGAACAGGACTGTTGGGAACAGGATTGTTGGGAAACAGGATTGTTGGGGAACAGGATTGTTAGGAAACAGGATTGTTGGGGAACAGGACTGTTGGGAAACAGGATTGTTGGGAAACAGGATTGTTGGGGAACAGGGTTGTTGGGAAACAGGATTGTTGGGGAACAGGGTTGTTGGGAAACAGGATTGTTGGGGAACAGGATTGTTGGGAAACAGGACTGTTGGGGAACAGGACTGTTGGGAAACAGGATTGTTGGGGAACAGGATTGTTGGGAAACAGGATTATTGGGGAACAGGATTGTTGGGGAACAGGATTGTTGGGAACAGGATTGTTGGGAAACAGGATTGTTAGGAAACACATGGATCATCTCAAAAGTTGAGAAACCCTCCAACAGCCAGTTAATCCCCCTGAAATCGAAGTCTATACTCAGTCCCCTGCCAGATCGACAAAGAATAGACATACCTGATGTCCCTGTTGAAGTAAATGATTCTGAGCTGCCAGTGTCTAGGGATGTCCCTGAAGCTGTAGTTCCTGTGCAAGTCGATCCAATAGGAGAACCTCCAGTTGTAGAGTTGCACCGCTCTACCCGAATCCAAAAACCTCCTCAAAGACTAAATTTATAACGGCATGGACTGTATATAATTGTATATAATATGGGTTAAGATGCTTTTTGTAACTAAGAGAGTAAAACAAAATTAAAGGGGGAGGAACGTAATAATTGTACGTTAAACCATTTCTTACTGTTTTGGGGATCATGTGACTATATAGACCAATCAGCCTTAAGTGCAGGGAATCTTAGGGGTGGAGCTTTTCAGCCTTGATCTTGGAACAAGCATGTAGCCTCCCCTGGAGTCTGTAAATAAAGTTTACTGTTTCTTACAAGAAACCCGTCCTGTACTCTAAGTTTGTTACACTAGCCCAGTGACATTACCACTACGTCACCAACTCACCCATCATCTGAGCCACACCAGGTCATGGACCTTGACCAAGAGGAATCTGAGCACGGGCTGAGGGTCTTGAGTTGGCTAATGTTGGAGCCCAAGTTGTTCTGCAGAGCCAGAGCAATGGGGTTGGGCTCAGGTAGGTGGAGTAACTATGAGGTTCACAGCCAGGGTTTATGAGGAAAGTGGAGTGTTCCCTAACGGGCGTGGAACATAATGTGTGACAGTTACTGGCCACTGAGGTTTCAGACAAGCTCTCCACATTCTGGAGTGGCAGAAGACGCAGTGAAGCAGCCACGGGAAAGAGCCCATCATCCGGAGAGAGAGAGAGAGACGGAGAAGCGAGCAGGGCAAAGGGAGGTCTGGACTCTGCTGGGCCTCGGTGGCGTGTAGGGCACAGTCTCCGAAGAAGGGGAGCTCGCGACCTCATTCTCTGTTCCTGTGACCCGAATTGGGGTCTTGACCAACAGTTTGGGAACCATTGTTCTATCTGATATATCCCCCTGCCTAAATCAAGGACTGGTCCAGTCCTTTCTAGGAGAGAGGGAGCTGCAAAGAGTCAGCGCCCGCCAGAGTAGCTGGCAACACACTCCAGAGACTCTCTGCTCGCTCGTCATTCAGTAAGGTGATGCCATTTCGATGCCATCCCTCCCATCATCCTCTCGAAGTATCCCATGCAATCTCTTCACCTTCACCACCCATCTCTTTCTCCATGGAAATTTGGCCATGCCTACCCAAACCTAAAGAAAGCTGGTTTCCTTTTCCCATTCGAACTGATGACCTGTAGCCTTTACATCAGCACAAAAGTGGCTATTAGTCCTCAAATTATCCATCACCTTAAAAGTCCTGGCCCAATCCGTCTGCCCCAGTAAGATTGAGGCGGGGAACATTGACCTGGATACAGGGTTGGAGGGGGAGTGGGAGGGGGTTGAGGGTTCTCGGAGTGTGGGGGGGGTGCTCCTCGCTGGTTCTCCATCTGAACCAGCTGACAGAGCTTTTCCTCTGGAAAACTGAAAAAAAAATGAAGTCCATAGGTACATGCGGACATCCCAATGAGGAGCAGGAGTAGGCCATTCAGCCCTTCGAGTCTGCTCCGCCACTCAATAAGGTCATGGCTGATCTGATTATAAACTCAGCCCCACATTCCCACCTGCCCCCGACTAACCTTTCATCCCCTTGTTAGTCAAGGATATATCTACCTCTGCCTTAAAAATACTCCATGACCCTGCCTCCAACGCTCCCTGGGGAACAGAATTCCAAAGATTCATGACCCACTGTGGGGAAAAAAAAATTCCCTCCACCTTAGTTGGGAGACCGGTTATTTTTAAATAAGGAATCTAAATTTAAATTTACAATTTAATTGAAATTCCCTGGGGCTGGAAATGGTAGATGACTGATTCCTGCTCAGGGAAGACCTGGAGTATAGTTCTGCCAGAATAACACATCTTTTGGGTTGGACACTTAAACGTTTGGTGAGGAAAGGTTCTGTCTGCTGATTCAGATGGAGGAACAGCGAGGATTCCCTACCAACTCCCCCAACTCCCCCCCTGCCATTACCCCTACCCCCACCCCACCCCCTCCACCACCCAGTGACCCCGTGTCCTGGACAATGTTCCTCCCGCAATCAACATGGCATAAAAACAGGCAGAGGCCACACATGTCACAGCTGTTTCTGGGATCCTGCTGTGCACACAAAGCAATGTCACGGAAAGCTCCGGCATAATGCAAGAGAAATCTCGTTACCTAATAAGTCATTGCTTTCTCATCTCTAGCTCCCAAGCTTTATTTTAACCCATACTTTACTCTCGCTCTTTATTAATGCCAATTTCAGGGTTTCCCTGGTCTTCCCCTTTTTGTTTGTTCTAAGCTGCAGTGGCCTCATTTTAGGTGTTCTTCCTCCTCCCTGTGTCGTTACCAAAATTAAGGCTTATTTATCTTTTACTTCAACTCCTTTTTTGCCAGGACTTCAAAGCCGTACAATTCCTTAATTCACAATGGTCCTTGGCATTTCATGTTGGTCTCTGAGAGAAAAAAATGAACAACAACCATTTGCTTTTATAGAAGCTGTCAAAGGAACAGTGTGTCCCGAGGTATTGTTGAAAAAAGAGACATGTCAAAACTTTCCATCTTGCACTCAACAGGACACCTCGCAACAATACCAACATAGAGGAAAACGACACTTTCAACCCTGAAAAGTGCCAAGTCTACCTCAGATTAGCCCCGGACAGACAAGGAATCTCAAAATTTGAGCAACAGGTGAAGTGAGCTGTTTCACGCTGCTACTATGCAGTAGCAACATGAGTGGTATTCACCACTAACAGGATGCTGCTGCCCTGTCAAAAGGACATTCTGACTATCACACAAATGAGTAATGTGGTGTATGAATTTCAGTGCTAGTGTGATGCTGGGTATGTAGGCCGAATGTCCCAAAGACGGGTGGATTGTATCAAACAGTCTGTCCCAGCTACTGTTCACCACGGACAGGGTACAGACCATATCCAACCAGCCCGTGCTTGCAAAACTCAAAACACAGTGTCCAACATTAGATGTGATTCTGTGATTGGACAACATTTGCTAAATATTCCTCAGTGTGCTAAGCTACGCTGACAGCCAATTTAAGATTGTCAGTCAGTCTCGCAGTGTGGCACATTTGCATGTACTGGAAGCTACATGTATTAATACACTGTTCTTTGCAGACAGAAAGAACATGTACACACATTGCGCCTGCTTCAGCTAAACAAAATAAGTGACAGCCATTCGCTGACTCATTCCTCAGGACAATGCCTTGACCAATCAGGGTCAAACTGCTTGGTTTAAATTTCAAACAATGCTTGGCAGTTAACTGTCAGTCACCATCACTGCTGCATTCCCCATGGCAATGCCACTTCTCAACCAATCAGCACTCTCTTCACATACAGTATAAATTGTTGTTTCGTCCCCTTATATTGGTATTCATGTGAGGTGTCCTGATGAGTGCAAGACAAAAAGCTTAGACTTGTCTCTTTTTTCAGCAATACTCAAGTTCTGTACTACCAAGTGACTACTTATGTCCCAAGGTACTTGATGAGCATCATCAGGCAAAATATGACACCAAGCCACATAGAGAGGCTTTTTTCATTCTTTCATGGGATATGGCCATCGCTGGCTAGGCCAGCATTTATTGCCCATCCCTAATTGCCCTTGAGAAGGTGGTGGTGAGCTGCCTTCTTGAATCACTGTAGTCCGTGTGGTGTAGGTACAGCCACAGTGCTGTTAGGGATTTTGACCCAGTGACAGCGAAGGAACGGTGATATATTTCCAAGTTAGGAAGGTGAGTGACTCGGAGGGGGCCTTCCAGATGTTGGTGTCCCCATGTCTCTGCTGCCCTTGCCCTTCCAGATGGTAGTGGTCGTGTTTGGAAGGTGCTGCCAGAGGACCCTTGGTGAGTTTCTGTAGTGCATCTTGTAGATGGTACACACTGCTGCTACTGTGCGTTGGTGGTGGAGGGAGTGAACGTTTGTGGATGTGGTGCCAGTCAGGCGGGCTGCTTTGTCTTGGATGTTGTCAAGCTTTTTGAGTGTTGCTGGAGCTGCACTCATCCAGGCAAGTGGGGAGTATTCCACCACACTCCTGACTTGTGCCTTGTAGATGGTGGACAGGCTTTGGGGAGTCAGGAGGTGAGTTACTCGTCACAGGATTCCCAGCCTCTGACCTGCTCTTGTAGCCACAATATTTATATGGCTCATCCAGTTCAGTTTCTGGTCAAAGGTAACTCCCCAGGATTTTGATAGTGGGGGTTCAGTGATGGTAATGCCATTGAATGTCAAGGGGCGATAGTTAGATTCTCTCTTGTTGGAGATGGTCATTGCTTGGTACTTGAGCAGTGTGAATGTTACTTGCCACTTGTCAGCCCAAGCCTGGATGGTGTCCAGGTCTTGCTGCATTTGGACCTGGACTGCTTCTGTATCTAAGGAGTCACCAGTGGTGCTGAACATTGTGCAGTCATCGGCGAACATCCCCACGACCTCATGATGCAGGGAAGGTCATTGATGAGGCAGCCGAAGATGGATGGGCCTGGGACACTACCCTGAGTCAGGAGATGAGTTACTCTGTGCAGAACTCTCAGCCTCTGACCTGCTCTTGCAGCCACAATATTAACGTGGCTGGTCCAGTTCAGTTTCTGGTCAATGGTGACTCCTCGGATGTTGGTATTAGGCTGGTGACCTGGTCAAAGTTTAAGGAGTGTGTTAAACGAGGAAAGAGAGGTAGAATGGCAGAGGGATTCAGGGGAAGGAATTCCAGGTCTTGGGTCCAGGTAGCTGTGGACAGTTCAGGGAAATGATTCACAATCAAAGGGGACGGAGTGATTAAAATCAGGTATGGTCACGAGGATCGGGAGTGGTGGGGTGCAACGATCCTGGGAGGGCTGTAAGGTTGGAGGAGATTGCCGAAATAGAAGCGGGCAAAGCCAGGGAGGGATTCAAAAACAAAGATGAGGATTTTAAAATCAAAGACGGCTTAACTTGGAGTCAATGGAGATCAGTGAATGGGTCTTGGTACGACTTAGGGCATGATTTGTGGAGGGTTGAAATAGATGGCTGGCCTGTAGTGCATTGGAATAGTCAAGTCTAGAACTGTAACTAAGGATTATGACATGGACTTGGCATTAGTACGTTTTAGCTTTTGTTCTTTCATGGGACATGGGTGTCAGTGGCAAGGCCAGTATATGTTGCCCATCCCTAATCGCCCTTGAACTGAGTGGCTTTGCTAGCCCATTCCAGAGGGCAGTTAAGAGTCAGCCACATTGCATTGGTGTAGCCCAGACCAGGTAAGAACAGCAGATTTCCTTCCCTGAAGGACATTAGTGAACCAGATGGGTTTTTATAGCTTTACATGGCAAATTTGTGAATTGAATTCCACCAGCTGTCATGATGGGATTTGAACACATGTCCCCAGAGCAAGGGCTTCTGATTACTAATCCAGTAGCAGTACACCATCACTACATCACCACCACACCACCATTACACCATCACTACACCACCATTACACCATCACTACACCACCACCACACCACCATTACACCATCACTACACCACCATTACACCACCATTACACCATCACTACACCACCACCACACCACCATTACACCATCACTACACCACCACCACACCACCATTACACCATCACTACACCACCATTACACCATCACTACACCACCACCACACCACCATTACACCATCACTACACCACCATTACACCATCACTACACCACCATTACACCACCATTACACCATCACTACACCACCATTACACCATCACTACACCATTACACCATCACTACACACCACCACACCACCATTACACCATCACTACACCACCATTACACCATCACTACACCACCATTACACCATCACTACACCACCATTACACCATCACTACACCACCACCACACCACCATTACACCATCACTACACCATTACACCATCACTACACCACCACCACACCACCATTACACCATCACTACACCACCATTACACCATCACTACACCATCACTACACCACCATTACACCATCACTACACCACCACCACACCACCATTACACCATCACTACACCACCATTACACCATCACTACACCACCACCACACCACCATTACACCATCACTACACCACCATTACACCATCACTACACCACCACCACACCACCATTACACCATCACTACACCACTACCACACCACCATTACACCATCACTACACCACCACCACACCACCATTACACCATCACTACACCAAGACCACACCACCATTACACCATCACTACACCACCATTACACCATCACTACACCACCACCACACCACCATTACACCATCACTACACCACCACCACACTACCATTACACCATCACTACACCACCACCACACCACCATTACACCATCACTACACCACCATTACACCATCACTACACCACCACCACACCACCATTACACTATCACTACACCACCACCACACCACCATTACACCATCACTATACCACCATTACACCATCACTACACCACCACCACACCACCATTACACCATCACTGCACCACCAATACACCATCACTACACCACCACCACACCACCATTACACCATCACTACACCACCATTACACCATCACTACACCACCACCACACCACCATTACACCATCACTACACCACCACCACACCACCATTACACCATCACTACACCACTACCACACCACCATTACACCATCACTACACCACCATTACACCATCACTACACCACCACCACACCACGATTACACCATCACTACACCACCACCACACCACCATTACACCATCACTACACCACCACCACACCACCATTACACCATCACTACACCACCATTACACCATCACTACACCACCACCACACCACCATTACACCATCACTACACCACCATTACACCATCACTACACCATTACACCATCACTACACCACCACCACACCACCATTACACCATCACTACACCACCATTACACCATCACTACACCACCATTACACCATCACTACACCACCACCACACCACCATTACACCATCACTACACCACCATTACACCATCACTACACCATTACACCATCACTACACCACCACCACACCACCATTACACCATCACTACACCACCATTACACCATCACTACACCACCATTACACCATCACTACACCACCACCACACCACCATTACACCATCACTACACCACCATTACACCATCACTACACCACCACCACACCACCATTACACCATCACTACACCACCATTACACCATCACTACACCACCAGCACACCACCATTACACCATCACTACACCACCACCACACCACCATTACACCATCACTACACCACTACCACACCACCACCACACCACCTTTACACCATCACTACACCACCATTACACCATCACTACACCACCACACCACCATTGCACCACCACTACACCACCATTACACCACCACCACACCATTACACCACCATTACACCATCACTACACCACCATTACACCATTACACCACCATTACACCACCACCACACCACCACACCACCACACCACCATTACACCATCACTACACCACCATTACACCATCACTACACCACCACCACACCACCATTACACCATCACTACACCACCACCACACCACCATTACACCATCACTACACCACCATTACACCATCACTACACCACCACCACACCACCATTACACCATCACTACACCACCACCACACCACCATTACACCATCACTACACCACCATTACACCATCACTACACCACCACCACACCACCATTACACTATCACTACACCACCACCACACCACCATTACACCATCACTATACCACCATTACACCATCACTACACCACCACCACACCACCATTACACCATCACTACACCACCATTACACCATCACTACACCACCACCACACCACCATTACACCATCACTACACCACCATTACACCATCACTACACCACCAGCACACCACCATTACACCATCACTACACCACCACCACACCACCATTACACCATCACTACACCACTACCACACCACCACCACACCACCATTACACCATCACTACACCACCATTACACCATCACTACACCACCACACCACCATTGCACCACCACTACACCACCATTACACCACCACCACACCATTACACCACCATTACACCACCATTACACCATCACTACACCACCATTACACCATTACACCACCATTACACCACCACCACACCACCACACCACCACACCACCATTACACCATCACTACACCACCATTACACCATCACTACACCACCACCACACCACCATTGCACCACCACCACACCATTACACCACCATTACACCACCATCACGCGATGTAATCGCTTTGTTTATATTCCAATATGGTTTGGGCCAGTATAGGAAATATTTACTCCAGAAACTTGAGTGCACAATCCAAGCTGACACACTCATCCTTCAGTCTGAGGAGGAGCCATATTAGACTCGCAACGTTAACTCTGTTTTTCTCCCTCTACAGATGTTGCCAGACCTCCTGAGTTTTTCCAGCATTTTCTATTGCCAGCTCTGATTTTTTAGATGGGATATTAATCTGAGACCCTCTGTCCTCTTCTGTGGGCATAAGAGATCCTTCACATTATTTTGCAGAAGATCAGGTGATATTCCTCTGGTGCCCTGACTAACATTTACCCCTTAACCGACATCACCAGAGAACAGATGATGTGGTCATCATGACATGCTTTGTGTGGGACTTGGGCGTGCAAAAGTTGGCTGTCGCTTTTACCACACTGCGGCAGTGGCTACATTCAAAAGTACTACATTGGTAGTAAAGTGCTTTTTGACATCATGAGGTTGACCTGGATTGGCTCTCGGCCAAGCAACATCTTGATATTAAAATTTGCATCCTTGTCTTCAAATCCTCCCATGGCCTTGCCTCCTCCCTATCTCTGTAACCTCTCCCAGCCCCACAATCCTCTGAGTTATCTGCTCTCCTTTAATTCTGCTTTCTTGAGCACCCCTGATTTTAATCCCTCCACCTTTGGTGGTCGCGCCTTCAGTTGCCTGCGCCCCAAGCTCTGGAATTCCCTCCCTACACCTCTCCACCTCTCTACCTCACTTTGCTCCTTTGAGACACTTCTTAAAACCTACCTCTTTGACCAAGCTTTTGGTCACCTGATCTAATATCTCTTTACGTGGTTCAATTTCATACTTCGTTTTATAATGTTCCTGCGAAGCTTCCTTGGGATGTTTTACTATGTTAAAGACACTATAAAATACAAGCTGTTGTGCTACATAAACATTAATCTTCCTTTAGCACAAAACAAGCAGGACTTCTGTGTTTACAGTGCAGTAAGGCTTGATGCTGTACCTAGTGATGACTTTAATCAGAATTGGTACTCATGGTTTATGTACCGTAAGATATATTTTACGCGCTTGGATTGGAAACAATTTCAAAACACTGGTATAAACAGGTCTTTAAGTAAGTGCTTGTTTGGAGAAGGGCTCTGCTTGTTCCTCCATCTGAATGCAATTTTGCTTGAAAAATGCTAATGCGGGAGCTGAACCTTGACGAAATGTGATCTGGGAAAGAAGTTGAAGTGTGGTACTCAGTGGGATTCATAAACATTTCATCCGACATCAAAGCTGCTCTAGCCATGTCTCTGAGCCTGGCCTCACATCAGTAGGCCACTCTTGCGTGAAATCTGTGTGAAATGGCTATCAGCACATCCCACTCACTCCCCAGAAAATGTACATTCTCAACCGTAGAGCCCTCAGTGAATTCAAATAAACGCTGCAACCAAAATAGACCCTGAGCTAGGCGGGAAGCTGGTTGGGAACGGCTGGAAGGCTGATGCTATATTTCAACAGAGAACGAAAACAGTTCGGATGTAAGCGTGTGTGCATCCAATTTGGTCAGTTTCCCAACAGTCAGGCTTTAAGTTAACGTGCAATACACTGTTAGTGAAACTCATCGTCACCCAAGTACAATCCAAATTCATGTGATGCTTCTAAGATTAATTTTAAGCTAATTTGGTGTTTTTCTTCCCCTATTTCCACACCCCTTATCCTCTCTAATCTGTCCTGTTTGTCACACCTGCTGCAATATGCCTTTAAGGGAATGCGGCATGACATCGCGAAGAAGGAAGTGTGTCATGTGATCCAGTTTTAGTTTCACTTTTGTTTTTAAGCAGAGCACAGCACAGACAGCTCTGCCGTTGGTGTTTTCAAGCTATATACCCATGGATATCTATTTTTGTGTGCCTAGTCTCAATAATGAACCTGAATGTGTTTACCCAATCACCTATGAGTGATTGGTGCCTTTATATCATTTTAAAAACACGACAATACCTCACCAAAGATTTCTCTGTCGGTAAATATACACCACAGCTTGGCACTTTCCCCATTCACCACACTAGCACCTTCTTAAAGAGCTCGATCAGGTTATCCAAATACAATCTTCCTTTCTGAAATCCGCATGTTTCTAACTAAATTTTTCTTCAATTAAATGTTTAGTCAATTTGCTTTTAAAGACAGCGTCCAACATTTTCAAAGCATAGGTGTTAAACTAGCTGGCCTGTGATTACCTGGGTTCACCCTGTGCCCCCTTTTGCAAAATAGGTGTTACCCTGGCTAGCTAACCCACAGGCCGCTGACACGCACCTGCTTAACCTTCTCGGACTGGTGGGCTGGCCTTCAAGTCAGGGTCTGGAGGAATTTCGGAGACGTACACGTCTGGTGAAATTTTGTCAGTGACGTGCCATTCCCGGAGACGGATTCGGAATTTCACACCTCTTCTGGCTTTTGTGCTATTTCCCACGTGATGACAATTAAAATTTGAAGCGTTGGTGGCCCTGTACAGGGAGCATGTGCGATCACACAGCGCGGGGAGTCAGTCAGGGGTGAAGCCTGCCATCTGCTGATGGTGCTGGAGGTCCACGGCCGGGCTATAGAACAGCCTCCCGGACAAACAGGGAGGATCAGCATCGCAACCCCAACATTCCTGCTCAACTCCACTGCCATTAGCATTGAGGCTTATTCAGATCACAAAGCTGGCATGGGTGTTTTTTTCACATTTAAACTTTTCACCTGGAAATATTTTGCTTTGCATTGGTTTCACTTTGTTCGTGTGAGCATCATTGTTATTTTTTGAGAATAGCTTAGTCAGCGATCTAAACGCATTGACGCGCCTCATGGTTGACGTACGTTGATGGTTACAAGGAGTTAGGTGCATTCCCTTTATTGTGGAAGAAACAATGTTGTGTTTTTTGTTCACTCTTTATTGAATGTTCATGTTAGTGTCCAGTGTTGTACCCGCCACTCTGTGGGACATGGCTGAAGCTGCAGGCTCAGCTGGTCCTCCCTTCTATGCATTGTGAAGGAGCCTGCCCGAGATCACTCTCAGCGGGGGTAATTGGTGAGCTCAGAACCCTATGAGGATTCTGCCAGGCCACACCGAGCTGGGCTCACATTTAGACAGCACTGACACTGCCCTTTAGGCTTCTTATTTTCTTACCTTGACTAACTGTCTCCACCAACCCTCTCCCCACCACACACAGGATGCCTGGCCCTTCCCACTTCACTCCTCCATTTCCCTGACTCCACGCTCTGTCCTCCCTTAATCCCTCTTCTACTCCTCCATGCCCCTGGCCCCACTCCACACCTCCCCCCTCACCGCCGACTCACCCTTGCCAGTCCCGAGACTCCATGCAAGCTGCCATTCTCCTGCTGCCCTCCCTTGTGCCATTGAGTTAAACAAGGAAAACCGCTGACCTGGTGCACGCCAGCTACAAACAAACATGAAATGGATTCTCACATAACCGCTGACTTTATCTTGAAGGTAGGCCATAACTTGAAAAAGTTTTACGCTAACGAGGATTCATGGGATGCAAATGTATTACAAACACAGGCTGACGTGAAGCCCAATACACCACAGACATGCCATTGGTTCAATCTCTGCAACTCAACCCGTCATCAGGAAATCAAAATTGCACATCCTGCCTAATTCAGTCACCCCCCCACACCACGTATCCCCTTCGTGTGGGTTCCATAAGATCCTTCCTGCTGGGTCAACAGCCCAACCCTTTCATGCCCTGGAACTCTTTACCCAGAGACAGTTCACCTGCAGCAGAGCCTGCCAGTCCGTAGTGGTCCCGACTCATACTCACAGCTGAAAAGCAGAAGATTCCAACCAATAGAATTGCAAAATACAATCCCTTTGGCCTTCACAATTTTTCCACACACCTCCCTCACAATCTTTGGGTGTATCCTCTCAGTTCTCAGTACCTTGTCCTCTTTCAGTCTGTCCAACTTATCTAACACCGTGGTTCCTACAGCATAGCATTGCCTACACTTCAAAGGACTATAAAGCACTTTGAAACATCCTAAGGTTGTGAAGGGCATTATAGGAATGCATGACTTTCTTTCTCTCTCTCTTAATTCTCCCTCATTAATATCCGTTTGGGTTTTGAAATTCAACAGTACTACATGTCCTACCTGGCTTGCTGTAGTCATGTGATCTCTGCCATAAGGCAAGCTCCCTGTAGGCTGCCATTTTACATCAGTTCAATAAAGACCTCACACTGAGAAAGACACTAAGAAGAACTGCTGTCTTTGAACACGAAACATGGTGTCAGAAGTGGGGATAAAGTAAAGTTTTGAGACCCTGGAAATGCTGCAGAAAAGTCACAGCTCAAAGGCACACAGAAATGTTCAAATCTGCTAAAAACTGCTGAAAAAGGACAAGGAAAAGCAAACTCAAACTGAAAGCTGCAAGTAAAACACTGGGTGAGTTAACATGGCTGTACACTTTCCCACCCCTGCTCCAGTAGAAATGAAAGGCGATATGTGGAGAAACTGGCAGTTTTTCCACTTGCAATGGCAAAAGTACGGGCTCACAACAGATTTACTTAACAATCTGGAACCGGTACGAGTAGCCACACTTCTAAAACTGCTGGGGAGGAACTGCTACAAATTGTATTTCACCCTAAACCTATCTGCCGAACAAAGGAAACAGACAGAAAAGATTTTGAAAGTTTTAAATGCACGCTTTGAACCCTGAGTGAATGCTGTTTATTTAACACTAGAGCTCAATAGATCGATACGTGATTGCAGTAGCACAGCCTGCAGACTCATGTGAATTCAGATAGCTAACAGATGATCTGATTAAAGATCGAATAGTCTTAAGCATACAAGACCCCAGTGAGAGCAAGTCTGCTGAAAGGGGAGAAACTTACATTCAGGAAAGCAATAGGTGTGTAGAAATGCAGTGCTTGTAAAATGTCAGTTAGAGACCATGTACAACAAAACTGACCAGGAGATGCATTATGCTGAGAGATATTACAGGCCAAAAGGGCAGAGCAATCTGCTCAGACTAAGGGCAGGATGCAAATACTGTAGACAATATCATACAAAGGAAAAGAAGGATTGCCCAGAGTGGGGAAAGCAATGTTTTAACTGCAAGAAGCCAAATCATTTCGCACATAAGTGTTTGCTAGAAAAAAAACAAAACGAGCCTATACAGATGGCCACAGGAGAGATATCAGCAGAAGAGTCTATTGAAGAGCTATATATGATACAACAGGTTGGTTCCATCAAGTCTATAGGTGAGAACTAGTTTGTGATTGTTACAATGATGACCACAGAAGGAGAATATCAAGTGAACAAAAAATGTCAGATGGACACTGATGCATCATGTAACATAATGACCTTCACAGGTCTGTGCTTAGTGGCTCAACATGATGATCTGAAAATAAAGCCCCTGAAAGTGAGGTTGAGACTGTACAGTGGCACCAACACTCATACTGAGAGGACAACTTAGTCTGAGAGTCCAATACAATGGCAAGAAGGAAGGTCTAGAGTTCTAGATCATAGGTGGGACACAGCGGCCACTCATCTCAGCTGGAGCAAGTCTAAAGCTTGGACTGGTAACCCTGAATGTGCCAACAGAGATTTACAATGTGTCACCACACACTAAACCATTGCCTGCCCAAAGATCCTAGAGGAGGACAAAGATGTGTTTCCAGGGTTGGGATGTCTACCAGGAGAAGATCATCTGGAAGTAGATTAGTGGACCAGTTTAGCATCTACCGAGAAGAGTTCCAGCTGCCCTCAAGTCAAGCCTGAAAGACAAGATAGAAGAGCTGGAAAAGAAGGGAGTAATCGAGAAAGTGACAATTCCTGCAGACGGGATTAGCAGCTTGGTAACAGTGAAACAACCTGGGAAGCTGAGAGCTTAGACCCAAAGGATCTAAATGAAGCACTGAAGAGATCTCACTACCCTATGCCAACCATCGAACAAATTTTGCTGCAACTTGCCAAGGCAAAGATCTTTACTACCCTAGATGTGAAGGATGGTTACTAGTAAGTGAAGCTGGATGAAAGCAGCAGCTTTCTAATAACATTCTGGACTCTGTTCGGGTTGTGCATGCTGTTTGGCTCTAGAAGATCATCAACATTGACAGCATGAGATAGTCAGTGATCCTCCTAGAGTGGAATCCATAGTGGATGATGTACTGGTCTATGGATGTGGAGACACAAAGGGAGAAGCCATTGCTGACCATGGTCAGAATGTAATATGACGGCTGGAGAAAGTGCATCAGATGAACCTGAAGCTGAATGAGAAAAAATTGCAACTGAAGATACCTAAATTCAAGTACACAGGTCATGTACTGACAGCAAAAAGTCTTTGCCTGGATCCTGACAAGGTGAGAGCTGTAGCAGCGATGCAGCGACCAACAGATGTGAAGGCAGTGCATGATTTGTTGGATTCATGAACTATTTGGCAAAATGTTTGTCTAATTTGTCATCGGAGTGTGAACCATTCTGCAAGCTCACTGCCAAGGATGTGCAGTGGCATTGGGGAACAGAACAAGAAACAGAGTTCACTAAAATCAAACAACTAGTGAGGATAATACCATAAGTATTATGATGTCAGTGATGAAGTCACCTTGCAGTGTGATGGCAGCGAGACAGGTCCTGGAACAACCCTAATGTAGCAAGGACAACCAGTCCCACTTGCATCCAGGGCACTAACGAAAATGGAACAACACCACATTCTGATCAAGAAAGAGTTTTTGCTTGTGAGCATTTTCATTTTTCATCAATACCTGCTTGGGAGAGACAAAGTAACAGTGGAGTTTGACCACGAGCCACTTCAAAGCATTTTTCTCAAATCGCTACTCTCTGCTCCAAAGCATCTGCGAAGAATGATACTTCGCTTACAGAGATATCATCAGGACGTGACATACAAGCAAGAGAAACAAATGTACATCGCGGACATGCCATCAGGAGCACCACTCTCCATGAAGAAAGTTGAGGATGCTACAACAGAATGTGAAATCTTCCAGATACAACACAAAGCAGGGACATTGAATCTTGCTCAAATCAAGTGAACCACCCAACAAGATGCAACTCTTCAAGTGGTGCAAGAAGTAGTGATGAAAGGAAGGCCTGACAGTGAAAATCACCAAAGGAATCACCATGAAATTGAATAAATCCAGCACAGATATATACAAAGCAATCCTCGAGTGGAGAAACCCACTGACTGAAGGCATGGAAAGTAATCCAGTCCGAAGAGCAATGTCACGCCGCACCCAAACTACTCTTCCAATAGCAAAAAAGCTCCTGACACCAGAAGCATTAACAGGCACGAGTGAAAAATTCAAAGTGAAACAGCAAAAAGGCAAATTTCATTTTGACAAGCCTGCAGAACCATTTTCAGAGCTGAACATTGGAGAGCCAGGCAAGGTGCAAACCTTCAACACTCTCAGCAGGAGTCAGCCCACATGCAAACTTGAGACATGCATAAAGGAATTGTCACCTCAATCGTACATGGTAAAAGCGAATGAGCAAATATAACTGTGCAGCCGCAGGCATATACAAACAACTAGCGAAGCTGCTCCTGCACTGCAGTTGGCTGGTCAGAGAGAAGGGATCTCACCAGCTGTACTGAGCACAGAACTACCATCAATCCCAGAGGTTGAATGACCCCAACAATGGAAATGGAACAACAACAGTTACCATGGCAACATGTGCCATGGGGACAACACCCCCCAGAGAGGGAACATCATCTAGATGAACAGCCAATGACAACACGCATGAGTACCACTAAAAGATCTGCATGATTTAACTACTATCTATGCATGTGCAGCGACCGATGAACAGTGGCTGAGTAGTGGGTAACTCATAGTTACACATGATCGTGCATGCAAATTTGTCTTTTGCTCGTTCAGAAAAGGGGGATGTTTGGATTATGAAATGCAACAGTACTACATATCCTATCTGGCTTATTGTCATATGACCTCTATCATGAGGCACTCTGTCTTGAAGCTGCCATTTTCCATCAGTTCAATAAGGACCTCACACTGAGAAAGAAACTAAGAATCACTGCTGTCTTTGAACATGAAACAATATCTATCTTGCTTCTTTAATGTCCTCCCCTTTTTTAAACATTGATGCCAAGTATTAGTCAAGCATTTGTAGAATACTTCATTGATCTTTTATATTTTTTTGAGATTTTTCTTTCATTTTTTCCTTATATCCCTTGGAGAGCTGTAGGAATATAATTCATCAGAGTAGCTCATTCAGCACCTTGAGCCTATTGTAACATTCAATTAAAGCATCACTGATCAATAACTCATCTCACTTCACCTGTCTTTGATCCATATCCCTTCATATCTTTTATCAGATAAAAATCTGTCATCTTCAGTTTTGAAAATTTCAATTGACATAGCATCCGCAGTTTTTTTCTGGTGAGAATTCTAGAATTTCACTATCCTTTCTGTGAAAAAGTGTGGCTGATTTCACTCCTAAATGGCTTAGCGATAATTTTAAAATTGCGCTGTCTCATTCTGTGACATCCCGCCAGAGGAAACAGTTTATCTACTCTTATCAAATCCTTATCATTTTAAACATCTAAATTCGATCACCCTTCATTCTTTTCAGAGAAAACAAGATGAGTTTATGCAGACTGCCCACAGAATTTAATCCTTTAAACCCTGGTATGAACATGGTGAATCTGCACACCCTCCATGCCAAACATACTCTTCCTAAGAGCTCTGCCCAGGTCTGAAAACAATATTCCAGATGACACCTGACTAAGGCAACTCACCACCATCTTCTCAAGGGCACTTAGGGATGGGAAGTAAATACCAGTTTTGCCAGTGATGTCCATGTGCAAATATATAAAAAACAAGGCTCTGTACAATTGAAGAATGGCTTCTTTATTTGACTGCTTCTCTTATTTTCTCATATTCGCTTGAATTTTTTTAAGCATTGTATCCCGCTCTGCTGATTTAGTTTGCTTCCACTATCTTCCCTTACCCACAGCATCCTGGAACCTGTCATAGCTTTCTTTTGTAATCTATTTATCCTGCATTACTTAAAAATAATTACCCGTTGTTCAGCTATAGTCCTGTAGGCCAGTGTTTCAGTCTGCCTCACTCCAAGGACATGTTCGCCTGGAACGTTGAACAGGCTGGGCCCATATCCATTGGCGTTTAGAAGAAAGAGAGATGATCTTCTTGAAACATATAAGGCGCTGAGAGGACTCTATAGGGTGGATACCCAGAGAATGTTTCCTCTTGTTGAGGGAAACTCAAGCTAAGGGACATAGTTTAAAAATAAGAGCTCCCGCTTTTAAGACAGATGGGGAGAAACCTTTAGGCGGGATTTTCCGGCCCTGACACCGGTGGGCATCATCGTGGGTGGGACGGGAAAATTTGGAGACCGCAACGGTGTCGGAGCTGGAAAATCCCGGCCTTTGTTTCCTAGATGGTCATTGGTGTGTGGAATTCTCTTCCCCAGAAAGCAGTGGAGACTAGATCTTTGAATTTATTCAAGGCTGAGCTGGATAGGTTTTTCTTAGGCAAGGGAGTCATGGGTAATGAGGGAGCAGACAGGAAAGTAGAGCTGACACTACAAGCAGATCAGCCATGATCTTATTGAACAGTGAAGCAGACTCACAGGGCTGAATAGCCTAGTCCTGCTCCTATGTTCCTGTGAAACAGAGCACTGACTAATTCATAGCTCTGGAAGGTTGAACTCAGTAATTGGTTATGTCCTGTTTCCACAACATAGTAGGGAGCAAATCAGTGCAGCCAATGCAACAGTGGCCTGGTATATCAATAAACAGGGTCCTGATCCCATGTTCAATGGAATTTAAAAGATTGAGAGGAGATCTCATTGAAATGTATAAAACTCTGACAGGGATGGACAGACTAGATGCAGGGAGGCTGTATCCTCTGGCTGGGAGTGGGGTCTAGAACAAGGGGTCACAGTCTCAGGATACAGGGTAGATCATTTAGGACTGAGATGAGAAGAAACTTCTTCAATCAGAGGGTGGTGAACCTGTGGAATTCTCTACCACAGAGGCCTGTGGAGGCCAAGTCACTGAATATATTTAAGAAGGAAATAGATAGATTTCTAGACTCTAAAGGCATCAAGGGGTATGTGGAGAGAGCACAGGAGGACGGCTTTGAGATAGAGGATCAGCCATGATCATATTGAATGGTGGAGCAGGCTCGAAGAGCTGAATGACCTACTCCTGCTCCTATTTGCTATGTTTCTGTGTTTCAGTAACACTGCCAAGGGTGGACAAGGACTTAACTGGGATGAGCAACATGACAGCTCATGCCCCGAGAGATTTGGCAGTGTACTCAGGTAACACGATTTTCCATTCAGAGGGTTAACAGCTGTCATTAAAAAAATGCATTGAGCGTCTGTGAAGTAACAGAATTAATTTTATCATGGAGTCAGAGTCATTGCAGCACAGAAGGAGGCCTTTCAGCCCATCAAGTCCATTCTGGCTCTCTGTAGAGCAATCCCGCCAGTCCTATTCCCTGCTCTATCGCCGTAGCCCTCCGAGTTTATTTTCCTCAAGTGCCCAACTACTTTGCTTTTGAAATCATCCATTGCCTCCGCTTCCACCAACCTCATGGGCAGCGATTTGCAGGTCATTACCACTTGCTGTGTCAAAAAGTATTTCCTCATATTCCCCCTTGGATCTCTTGCCTAAATTCTTAGATCTACGTCCCCCTAGTCCTTGTACCATCAGCCAATGGGAACAGCATTTCCTTGTCCACCTTATCCAAACCCATCATAATCTTGTACACCTCTCTCAAATCTCCCCTCGATCTCCTCTGCTCCAAGGAGAGCAAGCCCAGCTTCTCCGACCTAACCTTGTGGCTAAAATCCCTCATCCCCGGAGCCATTCTGGTAAACCCCATCTGCATCTCTCTGAGACATCAAGTGCCTCACATAAAAGAGCCTTTCTCAGAACTTCAGCAGCTGGACTTGCGTAGACAAATGGAAGTGGGTGTTTTGCGCACAGCAAGATCCCACACGCTAGCAACACCCTGCCCTCAGCCACCCCTCGCCCCCCCCGCCCCCCAATCACAAACAGCCCATAACCACTCATGACTTGACTAGCCCACTATACTTTGGCCACCCCATTAGCGCTGGAAATGAAATCTGTATTTGCACCAATTCCAGTTGCCGTGCAGCCGTGACTAGGTAGATGAAGATGACACACGTTAGGTTGCTAAAAACCTAACTTCAGCACTGAAACTCACCCCCTCAAATGATGCCTCACTTCACCACAAGGATACACACACCATCTTAAGGAGATGCTTTTCAAATCTGTTCAAGACAACCTCTGGTTTAGAGAACACAGAAGCCCTTCGATTCTGGCTGCAATATTTTTGTTCTTGCTTTAGCACGCACAGTAATTCTTCTGAGTCAACCAAACAAACTAAATTTACAAAATCAGGGACAAAGTAAAGGGCAGCCCCTTAAAGGGAAACTGCAAAAACAAAAGACAAATTGCAGAGGAAACTTGAAGAACATCAAACCAAAATATGATTAAGAGGATCAGTAAAACACTGCACGGAGAATAATTAAATAGAGGTTTGTATTCTGTCCCACCTATTTTTAGTGAAGCTATGCATTCAAATCTCCCATTTAATTCCTTTACCTCTGTGATTGGTTATAATTTTGGTGCATTACCTTTATGCGGTGCATCAGCCTCAACAAAATTCCAACTGCTCCCTGTCATAAATGAGTTTTCAAGCTGTTAACTTTAATCAGTCAGCGCAATGACCAGGGCCTGTTAACCTAATCACGTACACATTATCACATGGCCCATCATTTGTCCCAACCGTTCTCCCTGCTCCCTTTCAGCTGAGCACCTTCCCTCCCGCGTCTCAGCCATAGAAGGACAAAACCAGTAAGAACTGGGAATTTTGATTATTGATCCGAACTGTCTTTTTCCTTTGGGAGTTCCTTCAGTATTACGTTCTACTGAATTGATGGAATTTTCCGTGACACATACCATTTTTGCTGAAGGGCTGGGGGTGCCTTAGTTTACAGGCACCTCACAGCCCTCTGGCCTCGATGCTGAGTTTGATCATCTCAAACTGTAATCTTTTTGGTTCCTTTTCTTTTCGTGTTTCTGCCCTAATCTTGCTTTTCTCTTAATTTCGCTTTCGGCCAGCAGTTGTTCATTATACCGTCATCTCTGGGTGCATCCTTTATAGAACCGTTACAGCCCAGAAGAAGTCCCTTCGGCCCATCACCTCCATGCTGACCTGCCTCAGGAGCCCGCTGCCACTCCCCCGCCCTCTCTCCACATCACTGCAGAGAGGTTTATGGCACAGAAGGAGGCCACTCTGCCCATCACCTGCCACTTTGGCTGCGCCCCACTGACACTTTTTGTCATTTCACGTTCCCCGTCTTCCACGCTCCCACATTCCTTGGGCGGAATCACCCTATCCCATTGGCGGCAGGTGTCACGGTGGGGGGAGGGGTAAAATTCGGGTGTGAGGGGCGGAAACCAGTTTCGCGCCGGTGCGAGATCACGGCGGCAGCACGTCAATCCTGCTGAAGGCTGGCGTGAACCTGATTTACAAACTGTTAATGGGATGCAAAGTAAGGACCGACTGGAATGGCCCTGCCTTACCCACCCCTACGCCCGGTTTGCCATTACTCTGGCGGGAAAACACGCCGGCCCAGAACAGGTCTGGACAAGTGGGACGTGCAGAAGTCGGGACTCACCATTAGGGCCTCACTCAGATCGCGGACGTCCGAGGAGCAGAAGACGCTGGAGCCCTACAGCTACTGGGCCCTGGAGGAACACGTGCATCACGTGCTGGGTGGAGTCTCACGGACATGGCTCCACCACGAGGCAGCTCACGGGAGGTGGGAGGTCTCCATTGATGCCTAGGGACATCATGGTCTTGGCCACAGGCTGCCACGGATTCTCGGTGAAGGTGGGGAGAGGTGGGTCTAGGTGTGAGTGGGAGAGGAAGGCGAGGTTAGGATGTGGAGGGTGAAGGTTTCAGGGGGGTGTAAGGATGGGAGAGGGGTCAAAGGTGTCCGGGGACAGGAGAGTGCAATGGGGGAGAATGCTGCAAGTGGGGAGGTAGGCCTGAGGGGGAAGGAAGTTATAAGGGAGGGAGTTTGGAAGGGTAAAGATGTCCAGGGGAAGGAGGGAGTTCAGAGGGGGTAAGGTGTCTGGTGGGAGGAGGGAGTGAGGGGGGAGGAGGGAGTGAGTGGGGAGGAGGGAGGGAGTGAGGGTGGAGGAGCAAATAAGGGTGGAGGAGGGAATAAGGGTGGAGGAGGGAGTAAGTGGGGTGATGTCCAGATGACCATGTAAGGGAGGCGTCTGTGGAGTCAATGACTGCCTCCAGGTGAGTGAACTGAGGGTGGGCGTGGCAGAAGAGAATGGTGAGTGTGAGAGGGAGCAGAGGGAGCTGGTAGGGTGGGAGGGTGAGGGTGCGTTGGTAATGGTAGAAGGGGTGGTGAAGGTGGTTGATGGGAACACAGACCCTGAACCGCCAGTGGAGGAGGTGGGGTGGGGGGCTAGGTGGGGGTTCAGAGAGAGGACTCATGAAGCCTGTCAATGAAGCTGAAAGACACCATTACACATTATTCAGTGAAAGTGAATATATTTTCAGATCATAAAGTGACAAAATGTGTTCACCTGTCCAACCACTTGTGATCAGAAATTCTTAACTTTTCTAGGCCAATCACTTCTTCTAGGTGCTACCCTGACATCCGCAGGAGGGGTGGAATCAGCCTGTGCAATGGTTGGCCCTGTTGCCTCTGGTCACTTTGGCATGCATCCCCTGGAGGGCCAAGGCCTTGAGGCCCTGGCTTGCTTTGGCTGTCCTCCTGTGGGCCAGCTGCTCCCTCTGCATTGACAGAGGACAAGATTGAGGGGGGTCATAGGCAAAGGGGACTCGGAGGGAGAGGCCAGACTCTGAGATTCCTGAGTGGATGACCCAGGGGTGACCAGCTGCTGCTCCTCTTCTCTTCAGATGCCTGAGGGCCCCGGCCTGACTCCTTGAGGAGAAGGAGCACCTAGAGGGCTGTCAAGACACCCCGTTTCCCTCTGGCATTGTCACTGCAGAAACTCACCCATGGCTCCGGCGATGGAGTGCAGGTCTGCACACATCTCCGCGTTCTGCTGGACCAGGGTCCCCATCTTCCCCATGGAGACCTCCATACCCGCACATGTGGGCACCATTTCATCAGAGAGCAGGCGGATGCTCTCCTCCGACTCGTGTGACACTCCGCTGTGGGCTTCCAACAGCTCTGCGTGATGTTCCCCCTCCTTCCGCTGACTCTCCACGACGAGTTGGAAGCCAAATCCAGAGGCTCATCCTCTGACTCGGACCTCACAGATACCTCTTCCCCAGCCGAGTCCTGGGGAACTCAGCTGAACCTGCCTCCTCCTGCTGTGGTGACCACCAGATTGTGAACCCGAGCCTGCTCTGGATCTAGGTCCCTCCGAGGTGTGTGACTCTGCACTAGGGGAGGGTGTGGGTGAGCTCCGTGATGGGTCTTCAATGGTGCTGCCCTCAGAGTCCTCATTGAGGCAGTCTCAGTGCTGTGGTTGGGGTCAAGGTTGCCTAAGGGTGATGCGGCATGTGTGCCTGGGACAGAAAGTGGAGATTATTAGTGCTTGGTAGCCGCGTTACACACAGAACAGTGGACTCAGAATAGCGTTGAGAGAGGGACCATGCGGTGCAGGACCCTCATGTGCGTGTTCACCGCCGACCTCACCTTCACCGCAGGAATGGTCCACATCCTCTCTGCCAGGGTGGGGGGTAGAGGACTTCGCGGTGGGCCTCCACAGTGTCCAGAAGGCGTCCCAGGGATGCGTCACTGAACCAGGGAGGGAGCTGCACTCTCCTTGGCTTTTGGGGCCAAGTCTTCACTGGAGCAGCCCTGGGCTGCAGGCATTGAGAAGTCTGCACGCGGCTGAAGTTTAAATATGGCACCCGGTGTGAGGGAACGGTGAGGTTGTGGGCCAATCAGAGGCCGGCTGCCAGTGAGATGGCCTGTTTCCCGTGAATGTATTGTTAATGAGGCCGGATGCGCTGGGAATGAGACGAAATGGCGGAAAAACCCACCACTGCGGCCAGTGGATAAAACGTCATTGTTCACGCCCACTACCGAACTTGTTGCAAATCTGGGACGATCCCACCCAGTACCCTTTGTTCTTTCCCCACTCTCCACCATTTGAACTACTTAAAATCTATTCCATTTCTAACGTCTCCCAGTTCTGACCAACGATCGTCGATCTTAAACCACGTTAACCCTGTTTCCCTCTTCCTCCACAAATGCAGCCTGGCCCGATGGGTATTTCTAACATTTTTCCATTTTTATTTCAGATTTCCAGCATCCTTATGCTTTTGCATTAGCTTACAGGCCGGTTTATTTGTTCTTATCTTTGAAGTTAGTGTACCTGTATTTGTTTTTTCCTACTTCCCCTAAAGCCGGGAGTTCAGAACAAATGAGCAGTTTTGATTCTGACAAATCACGTTGATCTCAGACACAGTGTTACAGCAATCTTATTCTCCAGCAAAGAGACCTTCCTTCTCAACAATCGGATGAGGTTCTCCTGGCCACTGTTAGCTAATGGCTGTTGCTTCCTGGAGGCTGGCCTTCCACTCTTAGTGGTGGACGATCTATTAAAACATCCGCAATTGAGCTGACAATGTGAAATGGCAACGATTCATTCAGTGGTGGTTCACAGAGCCTCGGAGTTACGAGGGCCAGTTTAGCTTTGGCCTACTTCCATCACCTGGCGTTCTCCCATCTGTGAGTAACTTATGTTTGTGCCCATGTGGCAGCCATCATGCCTGCCCCCAAACCCTTCCAAACGAGCCTCTCATGGGTCATCCCCTTAATCCCTCACTTTAAGAAAGGATTGTGAGAGTGAAATCCCCTTTCATTCTCTTTTAGTCCCGCCAACGGATTCAAATCTTGTTCCGGGCGATGCAGATATTCTCCCTTTGGATCCTCGATTTCATTCTTCAAATGCAGGCGGTGTTCAGGCGCTGAAATTTCAGCCGAAATGCCTTGCACCTCCTTGAGCTTCATTTGTACTGGGTGATCAGGACAAAATGAAATGACATTCTACGCCTGGGACACACCCTTTCTGAGCAGGAGGTGTGGAGTCAGGGGGTTAATATCAGCAATACTATTTAAAAGAAATATTGTTCCTTCATGATTTTCCCCATATTTGGAACATGACTGTTTTGATGGGCCAATCAGTCTGCAGACGAGTACTTGGTTAGAATCGTGTCCTTTGACAACCATGACCCGAGGTCTAGTCCAACCCCACTGTCACGGGCTGAAAATGGCTTTCTCAAATGTTAAATTGATTTGGGCAACTTTAACCCTGTTTCCATTGGACGTAAGCTGTTTCCCGCTAAGTCATTATGGAGTTGGCAACTTCAGTCAGACAGGACATGCGATTTTCCTACATTTGGAACATATCTGGCAAAGCAATTAGCCTGTAGGACACATCCAGGTTTGAGAAATGCAGAAAGACCTGCAAGAAAGCTTTGACAGGTGAGTTGACTGAGGTGTTCAAAATCATGAAGGGTCTAGACAGAGTAAATAGAGGGCTGCTCCCATTGGCAGAAGGATTAAGGACTGGAGGATGCAAATTTAAAGTGGTTGGTAAAGAATCAAAGGTAACATGAGGAGAAACTTTAGTACGCAGTGAATGGTTATAATCTGGAATGCACTGCCTGAGAGTGTGGTGGAGGCAGATTTAATCATGGCTTTCAAAAGGGAACTGGATAAGCGCCTGAAGAGAAATAATTTGCAGAGTGCGAGCCGAGGGAGTGGGACTAACTCAACTGCTCTTGCAGAGAACCAGCACAGCCAAGCTGGACTGAAAGGCCTCTGTCAGCACTGTGACCATTCTGTGATTCTATATGATTAGATGTTTATATTGTTCTCCGTACAAGTGGAGACTGAAAACTGGGAATTACCTTTTTTTTTGATTTTCTCACTCTCGTCACCATTGTCCAATCTTAGGTTAGACGTATCCCAGACCAAATGCAAAGAAAGGCTCCCTTTGCTCCACTTCAACACTAGCACCAGTCTCATGAGACTACAGCCTAACCTGCCATTGTAAATCCCCTCTCCAAATCAGCAATCACTATGTCCATGTAAGATTGCCAATTCCTTAACAAATCATTAGATTGTTGACAGCTTGTGGCATGCAGCCTCCTAGTAGAAAGTGGGTTAAAATTGCCCAAGTTAAATTAGAGTTAGACAGAGAATCCAGTCATTCATCCCTGCACCACATGTTGGGCCACGTCATAGGTAACATATATGAAGGGACATTAACCTAAGCATGTGCACTGCTCTACCCCCACCACTGACAATTATGTTACACTTTAGTTAACCCCCCTTTTTATGCACATCAGTCATGTGAAAAGATATGACAGAATGTGAGTCATAAAATAGAGTTAAGCAAGAGCAGATAGGAATATTGTGTGATATGAAAGACATTTCATTTAAATCTAAACACATCTTTATGCCAGTGCACAGATTAATTGTGTATCTGTATCATTCAGACAGCGAAATAACAAAAAAAAGTTACAATTTAGAAATTAAGATCTTTTGTTGCTGGATAGTATGTTCCAGGAGTATATTTTTTATTCATTTGTGTGATGTGGGCTCCGCTGGCTAGGCCAGCATTTATTGTCCATCCCTAATTGCCCTTGAGAGGTTAATTAAATAATTACCCTTGACAGCCAGTGCAGACATGATGGGCTGAATGGCTCCTTCTGCGCTGTAACAATTCTGTGATTCTGAGAAGGTGGTGGTGAGCTGCCTTCTTGAACCGCTGCAGTCCATGTGGTGTAGGTACACCCACAGTGCTGTTAGGGAGGGAGTTCCAGGATTTTGACCCAGCGACAGTGAAGGAACGGTGATATATTTCCAAGTCAGGTTGGTGAGTGACTTGGAGGGGAACTTCCAGGTGTGGTGTTCCCACCTATCTGCTGCCCTTGTCCTTCTAGATGGTCGTGGTTGTGGGTTTGGAAGGTGCTGTCGAAGGAGCCTTAATGAGCTCTGGTGGAATTTGAGGCCAAGACTCTTTCTGACTCTTTATCAGGTCTGATTTATTCCATTGCTGTTTCATTAAACTCTCTAAAAATTTGTTAAGAATAATTAGCAACATAGGAACAGGAGAAGGCCATTCAGCCCTGTTCTGCCATTCAATGTTTTTTTTTATTTATGCTTTCATGGGATGTGGGCATCACTGGCAAGGCCAGCATTTGTTGCCCACCCTTAACTGAATGTCTCGCGAGGACCATTTCAGAGGGCAGTTGCTGTGGGTCTGGAGTCACAGGTAGGCCAGGCCAGACACAAGTGAAGCAGATGGAACATGGCCACCATTGCTGAGACTGGCTTTTCAATTCCAGATTATTAGTTGAATTTAAGTTCCACGAGCTTCTGTGGTGGGAGTTGAACCCTTGTCCCCAGGACATGCTGGGCCTCTGGGATTACTAGTCCAGTGACATCACCCACTACACCACTGTCTCCCCTCATCCTTGCTCCCTCTGTACCTTAACCCCTTCTACCTGCCTTGGTTCATTATCCTTAGCTCAAAGGAAGCTATCAGTTTTGACTTTTTAATGGACACCCCCTCCCCTCTCCCCTCCTCTCCTCTCCTCCTGGTCGGCCTCCCCACCTCCATTAGACCTAGTTTGGCAGTTTTCTGTGTGAGTTTCAGGTTTCCACAACCTTGACATCACCCAATGGCCTGACTTTTATTTCATTAATTATTCGTCCCTTTAGACTTCCCCATCAGAGGAACTAGTTTCCAGCTAAGTTAATAATTATTTTAATGATCATAAACACCTCAATTAGACCACCCCTCATCTTTTACGGCCAAGAGAACGCAGAGGTGCCAGCTTAAATTTTTTAAACTATTCATTTTTGGGCTGTGTGGATATCACTGGCTAAGCCAGGATTTATTGCCCAACCCTAATTGCCCTTGTTCAGAGGGCAGTTTTAAGAGTCAACCACATTGCTATGGGTCTGGAGTCACATGTAGGCCAGACCAGGTAAGGATGGCAGATTTCCTTCCTTAAAGTGCATTAGTGAACCAGATGGGTTTTACAACAATCAGCAATGGTTTCATGGTCATCATTAGACTTTTAATCCCAGATTTTTATTGGATTCAAATTTCAACTTCTGCTATGGTGGGATTTGAACCTGGGTCCCCAGAGCATTACCCTGGGTCTCTGGAATACCACTAATACCATTCAGTGACAATACCACTATACCACTGCCCCCCCCGCAAATGGGCACGTAGACAGTTTTCCTGCCCATTTAAGGGTTGCCAGTTTGAGACGAACAGCTAGCTGCAGTGGAGGGTGAGTAATTGGGAGTTACCTTCAACATAGGGTTACCCCCTCACTACCTCCTTTAACATAGAATACAGATTCAGCAGCCAGGCCACTACTGTGGGTGGGTTGGGGGAATCCCTCTACAAGGTGGCCTTTGGCTGTACTCACACCCAGGTAGGCAGGAAGGGACTGTAGGCCTAGCTGGGGCACTATCCCTGCATAACCTGCAGCTGAAAGGCTACCTCCAGGCAGCTAAACTGTCCCCTTTTGGATCAGGAAACTGGAGGCTGACTGGAAAATCGCAATTGGCCTACTTAAAATGCTTTTTTCATTCATTCCACGGAGTGTGGGCTTGGCTGGCTGGGTCCAGCATTTATTGCCCACCCCTAGTTGCCCTTGAGAAGGTGGTGGTGAGCCAACTTCTTGAACCGCTGCAGCCCATGTGGTGTGGGCACACCCGCAGCGGGCCTTGTAAAGGCTCTTAATGAGCCTAATTGGCTACCTGCCCCTTTATGGGTGGGTTGCCCAGCTGCTCCCAAACCTGCCGTTGCCAAAATGGCTGGCGGTGAGAACGACATCAGGAAACAGGCATGCCAGCCAGTGCCAGTATTTTTGGGTTCCTTCCCTCTCTGCACCTACCCTCAGCAGGGCCTAAAAACCCAGCTAGCCAGTCCTGTTGCGGTCTCAAATTGGCGCGAGCGGGTACGTGCAGCGGTTAAAGTGTTGTACCCGAGAGATGTCGGCCCATTAACAAATGCTTGCAAATGTTTAGCTTTAGGGCACAAGGAATAAGCATGAAAAGACTTGCCTGTCTTTTATTTCCCTTTTTTCTTTATAATTAAGTGTCGTCACACTGTCAAGTTCTTGGGGGTCGTTTATTGACCTGTAGGTTAACTGTGCCAGCCGTATAAAAACAGGGAAGAGCCTGTACACTGAGTCACGAGTGAGTTGCTCCTGACCATTCGACAAGAGGGATCTTCCCCTCCGCGGACTAAGTGCGGTGGTGGGCGGGTGAAGCAGCTTTAACCCCGCCGGCTGCCATGGCGTTTTCTCGGGCCCAATCGTCCGCCTCTCGCTTCACCAGCTGGAAACACGCCAAGCTGCCGGCAGGCAGCCTCTGATTCGCCCGCCCCGCCATGATCTCAACGGGACCTCGCTTCGGCCGCCAGATTTAAACCGCACCCACGCACAGATCTTTCAAGGGCAGGAGGAAGGGCCCAGCCGAAAAATGGGCCCCCCCCACCCCCCACCAAGAGCAGGAAGCATGCAGGCACAGCCCCTGGAGTTTCGCGATGCCTCGCTGGATGCTGTCAAGGCCCGCAGTGGCCTTCTCTACCCTGGGGGTGGCCAAGCAACAGGGTCACCAACCCGGCTTGGGGAGGAGGTGCCTCTGGCGGCGAGCGCCCCCTCAGCTGGCAGGAGAGCAGCAACACAGTCCCGCAAACGGGTGAACGATCTCACCCGCACAGCCAGGGTAAGTCAACCTCCTCATTCCCCTCAGCCCACAAGCTCCCCTCACACGTTGGCAGGGATGACAGTCCGCAGGGATCTCACACACGACCAGCACAGGGGACATTGCCACTCACTCCCGCCCACCCGCGCACCCTCACACCCCGTGCCGTTGGCGCCCTCACCCCGTACACAGCTCCACACGCAAGGCGGGCACCCTCGCCATCTGCCTTGGCATGCTTCCTGCTCTCACTTCTCTCCGTGCAGGACAAACCCATCCAAAACAAGAGGGAGAGGTCCCAGGCCGGTGTCAAGATGGCAGAGATCGGGGCTGTCACCCAACATGAGGAGCGGGCAAGACGCCTGGCTGGAGAGGACCAGGATTGGGCCTGCGGCGATGGTGACGTTGGCAGCTCACACCCAAGTGAGGATCCCGCACCAGCTGATCCTTCAGACAGCGAGACTGTGGGTGCAATGTTATGTTTTGGAGCCTGTTGCCATGCACTGATTACCTCTACTTTCTTTCATAGGCATCGCAGCCAAGCACCCCAGGGATACCGGGAGCCAACCCCTCATCTCCAGCCCCAGAGATGCCTCGGATGAGGATTTTGCGGGTCCACTTGTGGAAGACCCGTCACAGCCCTCAGTCACGCCCTGCTCCAGCACAGAGATGTGCCACAGCGGGACCTGGATCCAGAGCAGGCCCCGTGTCACAATCCGGTGAGCAGGGCACAGATTCTGGCCCATAGCAGGCGGAAGCAGGGACAGCCAAGGTCACCGATGCTCGGAGGACTGCCCGAGGCCAGGATTCTGCTGAGTCGCAGTCAGATGACCAGCCTGTGGACTCGGTCCTGAGGCAGATGTTGGAGCAGCAGCAGCAGACATGGGGATATCAGGCAGGGCTGTCAGCTGCATTCCACAGACTGTAACGTACGATGGAGGAGCCCATCTGCGTTCAGTCTGAGGTGATAGCGTCAGCATGCCAGCACACCAAGGCCAACACTGGGAAGATGGTGCCCGCCATTGAGATCTTAGTCCAGGACATAGCGCCTGCTGCAGGAGTTGCACTTCATTGCGGTAGGCATTGGTGACATCCACCATTGGCATAAGAGAGGGGGCCTGGACACCTAGATCTTACTTCAGTTGCCCCTTTCTCCTCAAGGTATCAGCCACAGGCCCTCGGGCACCCATAGGGACAAGGACCAGAAGCTGGACACCCATGGCCATCCATCCTGGGGGCTGCAGGAGTGTCTAGCCAATCTCAATTCCTTCTAACTGTGACCCCCCCCCATCTCCTCCAGCTCCACAGGCCAAGAAGGGCACACCTGCCCCACAGCAGGAGACCCAAAGCAGGCCGGGGCCCTCCAAGTCTTGGCCCACCAGACGACGCCTACTAAAGTCATCACAGAAAGCAGGGCGTAAGAGTCAGCAGGATTCCTCCACCTCTGCTGTGGATGTCAGGGATACACTAAGCTGTGGCCATAGGGTTAGGAAGATCACAAAATATTAGGGGCACAACGGAGGCTTGGACATTCACCACATGTATATACTTTCCGCCAATGTAAATAGAATTGCATCCATTCCACATCTCCTCTTGTGTATGCCTCCTCTGTGTGCTGAGTTGTGTTGTGCTCAATCAGGTGTCACACCGTCCCCCCCAACTTATCACAGATTTTGCACCATGTGCCTCTGGTCGTTGTTGTGTGCATCTCATCACAGTGTGTGTCCCTTCTCAGGCCATTCCCAACGTCGGCGATGCCTCACCCTCAGTGTAAAGTGTGCTTGTGCCAGGCGTCTTGTCGGCATACTTTGCAGGTTCAAGTGATGTTCGTTCTTGGCTGTGTACGATGGAGGCTCGCGTAATCACCCAACTCACCTGCATCGTGGAAAGGTGAAGGTGTCGTTTAGAAGGAGAGATGTAGAGGTGTACGGGGAAGGGTCATCTTTCCTTGAATGCCACGAGGGCTTTCAAATCCACAAGCCCATACTCGGAGGCCGTGTGCGCTCCTGCCAGCCTTGCTGGTTGCCGACTCTACGAGTGTGCGTCTGCTAAGCTGACCAATAAGTGTGCGCAGCTGCCCACCGCAACCATAAGACCACAAGACCATAAGACATAGGAGCAGAAATTAGGCCATTCGGCCCATCAAGTCTGCTCCGCCATTCAATCATGGCTGATAAGTTTCACAACCCCATTCTCCCGCCTTCTCCCCGTAACCTTTGATCCCCTTACCAATCAAGAACCTATCTATCTCGGTCTTAAATACACTCAATGACCTGGCCTCCACAGCCTTCTGTGGCAATGAATTCCATAGATTCACCTCTCTCTGGCTAAAGAAGTTTCTCCTCATCTCTGTGCTATACACTGTGCCAGTGCTCTGCTCCTCGCGGGCGCGATTTTGCCCTGGCTCTCAAAGCCAAGCTTTAACCATTTCGCACCTTGGAATTGTCTGCTTAGAGTCCACAAGGCTTTCATCAAAAAGACGGGGAGCAGCGCTGGCACATTCATTCTGCTTAGCCTCCCCTCCCTTAATCACTAGCTGAGCTCAGTGATCTACATCCATATGGGATGTGTGCTGGGGTCAATGGAACTGTTGAGCATGGTCTCAATGCCCATATGTTAGCTTGATGTGCCCAGAAGGAAAAAGCAGTTTGGACCAATATCCTTATTTCCCAGTTTTTACTGGTGTTCCATTTTAAGGTATACAAGACCAGTTCGGACCAGTACATTTATTTCCCAGTTTTTACTGGTGTTCCATTTTAAGGTATACAAGATCAGTTCGGACCAGTACGTTTATTTCCCAGTTTTTACTGCTTTTTTTCCTCCTGGGTGGGAGGACAATGCTGAGGGCAGCTCTGGGCTGGGAGCTGGAATATGGTGCAGCTGATTTGTCCTGTTTGATATCAGTGAAACACAGCCTTGAGGGCTTCACGGTGTGTCTGTATTTTTGGGGTCACAGGGGCTGACTATTATGGGAAACTGATGATGTCAAAAAGGAGGCTTATTCATGTCCATCAGGCAAATGTGTGAAGATGGTAATCGTGAGGTGATCTAAGTCCATTGAAAGGTCAGGATAACTGGAGCCCCGCATCCCTCACTGAGAGTGGAGGGTCTCAGTGTAATGGGGACTAAGGTAATGCTGAGGGCTGAGGGCTGAGAGCTTTGAACAAGCGTTAATACCCGTTGAACACCCTCGCCTGCCTCGGCCTGAATCTAGCCTCGCAGAATGACTGGCACAATGGGCGTTTTCCCACTGCTGGAGATGGATCTCCTTGAGGCGTTTTGTTGGACTGAAGGTATACCGCCATGATTCCACTGAGGACTGCAGTGCAAGTCCTGCCTCTTGTAGGCTGCCTGAGTGACTGGGATGCTGGAGAGACACTCGGAGCAGCAGCATTTTCTGTTGTGTGATGCCAGAATATTTCATTCTGAGATTGAGTATTCCCATATTGTGCTCACTATGGCCTCCTGCTGGAACCTCACCTCAGCAAGGACACATACCCCTCAGGCTTCATCACCCTTCAAAGAATGAGGACATGGTGAGCAGAAAGGGGAAATACTCCTTCTCACAATGAAGAGGGTCGTTGAGAAGACTAGCCTTGCTGGTGATGATGTGGGCCCATCATGGAGGGCATTGGTCCAATAGGATAAGCTACTTGTCATCACCCTCCTGGAATCTGATGGTTACGAGCGCCTCATATACACGCCTGCCCCGTGTGGCCCACGCTATGGCTTCTTCCCCTGCAGCCACGGCTTCCTCAACCTTATTGCCCTCATCCGTCTCGATGCCCTCCTCATTGGAGGAGATGTACACCTGGCAAACCCTCCCCCCTTTGAAGCGCCAGATTGTGCAGGGCACGGCAATCCACGATGATCCGTGAGACCCCCCTGGGGAGTACAATGGGGTGCTCCACCAGATCAGCCGATGCATCGGAATCACATTTTCAAAATGCCAGTGGTCTGCTGTGCCAATGTTTGCATGGCGGAGTGAGCATTATTGTAACTTCCCTCAGTTGGAGTTCGTGGCTGTTGGGTGGGCATCATCAGCCCTGCCCTGTAGCCTTTGGCACTGAGGAGCCAATCCTGGATTCTGCGGGGTCCCTCGAAGATGTCCAGGACCTGCGATCTACTCAAGATGCAGGAGTTGTGGCAGCTTCCCTGGTATTTCGCACAAACTTGCAAGTTTCGTTTCTGGTGGTCGCAGACCAGCTGCACATTGAGCGAGTGGAAGCCTTTCCTGTTGATATATTGGAGTGCCTGTTGCCAGGAAGCGTTTATAACCACATGAGTGCAGTCCGGGCATCCTGCACCCGTGGGAATCCGGAAATCGCGGCAAAGTCCAGCTCTCCGGCGTTCCAGCTAGCTTGATCTCTAGCAAAGTGCACGTAATTGTGGGCCTCGGCGATGGGGGGGGGTCTGTTACCTCTGGTGCGTGGAAGCTTGAGAAATGCCACAGGGATCCCAAATGGAGCCTTGGAAAGAGCCACTCGTGTACAAGTTAAGAGCAGCAGTGACTTTTAGAACCACTGGCAAAGGAAGTCCTTCCAGTCCCCGCGGCATCTACTCCCGGAGGATGTGAGCCACCAGATCCCTGGACTTGTGGAGACATTGACAGCACTGTAACTCATTCAGCTGCAGAAAAGGACATGTGTGCTCTGTACACCCTCAGTCTTAAGAGGCGCCTACTCGCAATGTTTCTGTGAGCCTCATCCTCCTGGTCTGGAGGGAGCTCTGCTGCCTCTTGCTCATCAGGGTGAAGCCCCCTCCCTTCGGCGAGGCTTTTCTCCGTGATGATGCAGGCAACATTAAATATACCCTCCATCTTCCTGAAGGTTTCCACTCTGCAGGAGCATTGTAAGGAAGACATGACTGAGCATCAGACTCCAAAGGTTCTCTTCCTGACACTGACTCAGTGACTGTGGGTTCAGGGGCTCGGTTACAGACTAGGCACCTATTAGCCAATACAATCCTGGCCATCGCTATGACTGCTCTCAGTGTCAGAGGTATGCTTTCCCCAACCCCCTCCCACCACCGCACCCCCCCTCCCCCACCACCGCACCCCCCCCACCCTCCCCTCCCCAACCCCACTTCAGTAGACCTGCAGTGAGATTCGACCAGGCGCTTGGATGTCCTGCATTTATTTGAGGCAAATTACTCATTCAGTGGACTCTATGACTACCACCTTTGGAATACATATGAGGGCACATGCTCTGCGAGGGGATGGGATTCCTTTAGGGGGTGCCTGGGAGTTCCCATCTCTGAACCCGGCAGCTGCAAAGTTCCAAGAGGTTCCTCCTGTCTGTCGAGGTGCCCACTTGTTTTCGGAGTCATTATCACACTGGGGAGTTACCATGATTGGTCCAATGGGTTATTGCAGGGCGATCGATGATTGCAATGCATTGGAATTAATCTCACTATTACATTGAAGGCTCCAGATTGCCTCTATAGTCACTGAAATGCTCCTAACCTGTCTCCGCTGTGCATTCCTCCTCACGTGGTAATACAGATTCCAGATGGGTGCACCTTTAATTGTCCCCCTGACCCCCCAAGTGCTGTGATCCACCCCTCCCAGCAGCCCTAATATCACCCCCCCCCCCACCCCCCCAGTAGGGTTTTTTCTTAGTTTTACTTTCTCTATGCCAATACATGAGGTTCCAAGCTGGTAGTCCTCTGTTTTTATTTCCAGACCAGCTTCAACCTTCCCTGTGTGACTGTGGAAATCGCTCCCATCGTCCTGGAGGAGCAGAGCGCTCAGGATTCCCTCCCTCCTGTTACTCTTAGTCCTCCCCCTGTAACACTTGAAGCCGTTGTAATTATGGTTGATAGTCCTGTGTGTGTGTCCCATGTATACCTTACCCTATCCCATCTACTGCGGACTACCATACCACCACATATAGGGCCCCCCCCCAACCATGAGACCATCAAGTGCCCGCCCCTACACTACCCCATCTAGAGGCTCAGGTGTTTCCCCAAGCTACAAATGTACCACCTGAAGCTGAATATTATGCCAGAAAACTCTGGGCTGCCGTGTGTGAGGTGATGACCACACCCTGCGCACACTATGCAGGACACGACTGCCACTGGGCTGATATACCCTCTCTCTCCCAGGACTGGGACAAGGACTATCTTTGGAAACTCAGCAATGTAAGCAGAAATGCTTCTCCCCTCCACAATCCTCCCATTCTTGCCCCCATTCACTTATGTTCTTCTGTAAGAGACTCTGTCCCAATTCTGGCCCAGAGGACACTTCGAAATTGAACTGGACCAGCCAACTAAATAATATGGCTACAAGAGCAGGTCAGAGGCTGGGAATTCTCACTTCCTTATTTCCCCAAAGCCTGTCCACCATCTACAAGACACAAGTCAGGAGTGTGATGAAATACTCCTCATGTTCCTGGATGAGTGCAGCTCCCACAACACTCAAGAAGCTTGACACCATCCAGGAAAAAGCAGCCCGCTTTATTGGCACCCTATCCATCACCTTAAACATTCACTCCCTCCACCACCGACACACAGCAGCAGCAGTGTGTATCATGTACAAGATGCACAGCGGCGACTCACCAAGGCTCCGCAGGCAGCATCTTCCAAACCCGCCACCTCTACCACCTAGAAGGACAAGGGCAGCTGACACATGGGAACACCACAACCTGCAAGTTCCCCTCCAAGCCCCTCACCATCCTGACTTGGAAATATATCGCCGTTCCTTCACTGTCGCTGGGTCAGAATCCTGGAACTCCCTCCCTAACCGCACTGTGGGTGTACCTACACCACATGGACCGCAGCCGTTCAAGAAGGCAGCTCACCCACCACCTTCTCAAGGGGCAATTAGGGACGGGCAATAAATGTTGGCCCAGCCAGTGAAGCTCACATCCCATCAATGAAAAAAATACATGGTCTTCATTATATAAAGGGTTGCATAAATGCTGTTTATTATATAGAGGATAACATACATTGTGTATATTATATAGAAATAAACATATACAGTCCATATTTTACAGAGGGTAATAAATGTATTTTATATTGCAGAGACAATTGCATAACTAGTGTACATTATATAGAATAACATACACTACATACATTATATATAGGATATGATATACTGTATAGAGAATATCAATCAGTGTATTTTACAAAGAACTAACAAGTTGATAACACTCATAGTAAATATTATAGGCTATGATACAGTAAGTATATAGGTAATAAACAAATTGTCAACAGTGCTATCAAGTGGCACTTACACAGCAATAACTTGCACATCGATGCTCAGTTTGGACTCCACAAGGGACATTTGGCTCCTGACCTCATTAAAGCCTTGGTCCAAACATGGACAAAAGAGCTGAACTCCCAAGGCGAGGAGAGAGTGACTGCCCTTGACATCAAGGCAGCATTTGACAGAGTGTGGCATCAAGGAGCCCTGGCAAAACTGGAGTCAATGGGAATCGGGGGGAAAGCTCTCTGCTGGTTGGAGTCATACCTAGCACAAAGATTGATGGTTGTGGTTGTTGGAGGTCAGTCATCTCAGTCACAGGAAATCAATGCAGGAGTTCCTCAGGGTAGTGTCCTTGGCCCAACCATCTTCAGCTGCTTCATCAATGACCTTCCAACATAAGGTTAGGTGGGAATGTTCGTGGATGATTGCACAATGTTCAGCATTCGCGACTCCTCAAGTAATGAAGCAGTATGTGAGTATGTGTCAAAATGTAAATATTCAGGCTTGGGCTGATAAGTGGCAAGTGCCAGGCAATGACGATCTCCAACAAGAGACATCTAACCATCTCCTCTTGGCATTCTATGACATTACCATTGCCGAATTCCCCACTATGAAAACATCCTGGGGGTTACCAATGACCAGAAACTGAAGTGGACTAGCCATATAAATACTGTGGCAAAAGAGCAGGTCAGAGGCTGGGAATTCTGTGGTGAGTAACTCACCTCCTGACTCCCCAAAGCCTGTTCATTATCTATAAGGTAAAAGTCAGGAGTGTGATGGAATACTCCCCACTTGCCTGGGCGAGTGCAGATCCCACAGCACTCAAAACGTTTGATACCATCCAGGACAAAGCAGCCGCTTGATTGGCACCCCATCCACAAACATTCACTCCCTCCACCACTGACACACAGTTGCAGCAGTGTGTACCGTCTACAAGATGCACAATAGCAACTCACCAAGGCTCCTTCGACAGCACCTTCCAAACCCATAACCTCTACCACCTAGAAGGACAATGGCAGCAGATAGATGGGAACACCACCATCTGGAAGTTCCCCTCCAAGCCACTCACCATCCTGACTTGGAACAAAATCCTGGAACTCCCTCCCCAACAGCATTGTGGGTATACCTACACCACATGGACAGCAGCGGTTCAAGAAGGCAGCTCACCACTGCCTTCTCAGGGGCAATTAAGGATGGGCAATAAATGCTGGCCCAGCCAAGGATGTCTACATCCAGGAAAATTAAGAAAAAGGCATCTGGAGTGTGATGGAATACTGTCCATTACTTGCATGAGTGCAGTTGCAACAACACTCAAGAAGCTCGACATCATCTAGGACAACGCAGCTTGTTTGATTGGGCAGCCCATCCACCACCTTCAATATCCACTCCCTCCACCACCGCCACAATGTGTATTCTCTACAGGATGGACGGCAGCTCACCAAGGCTTCTTCAAAAGCACCTCCCAAACCCCCTCTACTCTACTACCTAGAACAGCAAGGGATGAAGGTGTGTGAGAACACCACCACCTTCAAGTTCCCCTCCAAGTCACGCACCATCCTGACTTAAGCATATATTGCTGTTCCTTCATCGTTGTTGGATGAAAATCCTAGAACCCCCACCCTGACAGTACCTTCACACACAGACTGCAGTGGTTCAAGAAGGTGGCTCACCACCACCTTCTGAAAGGGAGCTGGAAATGAACGACAAGAGTTGGCCTTGCCAGTGACACCCATAGCTCAAGGATAAACTTCGTACTTGGTATTCCAGATCTGAAATTTACAATAATTAGGGGCAAATTACTTTTTGAAGCCAGTGATTTTTAATTGTTTGGACTGGCTCATAAAACTTCCTCTGGGGTTTTAAGTCAAAGTTGTGAAATCCAGCAAACAGGTGGCGTGACGAATATGTCATGAGGTCTTGCATGGTGTCACATTGCTAGAATTATAAGTACAGTATATAAAACTTCCTGAAAACTCAACAAAGCTTTTTCTAATGTATGCACTCCACCTTCACAAGCAGCTCTGAAACCAGTGTAGCTCCTGTGACATGATGTAGAAACAGGTGCCGGGTAACTACATTCTGAGAACATGAGAAATGGGAGCAGGAGGCTATTTGGCCTCTTGAGCCTGTCCTGGCACTCATTAAGATCACGGTGGATCCTTGACCTCACTTCACTTCCCTGCTTGACCCTTATATCCCTTAATTCCCCTCTGGTCTAAAAATCTGTTGATATCATCCTTGAATATAGTTAATGACTGAGCATCCACCACGTGCTGGGAATGATAGTTCCAAAGATTCACAACCCTATTAAAGAGGAACTTTCTCCTCATCTCAGTCCTAAGTAGCCACCCCCTTATCCTGGGACTATGCCCCTTAGTCCCAGATTCTGTAACCAGAGGGAAACAATCTCTCAGCATCTATTCTGACAAGCCTCCTCAGAACCTTGAGATCGCCTCTTGCTTCTAAACTCCAATGTGGTCAAGTCCATGCTACTCAACCTCTTATCATAGGTCAATCCTCTCATCCCAGTAAGCTTTCACTGCACTGCCTCCAAGGCAAGTACATCCTTCCTTAGATATGGAGACCAAAACTGTGCACAGTACTCCAGATGTGGTCCTACCAAATCTCTGTACAATTGTAGTGAAGCTTTACCCTTGTACTCCAGCCTCTTTGCATTAAAGGTCAACGTGCCATTTGCTTTCCTAATGGCAGAGCATTAATTAACACTCCATCAGGGGTTAATCTTCCTTTTTGTTTTGCCTCTTGTTATTAGATTAGTTAGGCTAGCTACTCACTGCATTTAGTAGTCAGCCATCGTTTGCATATATACAATGTCATTTGACCACATCCTTACCTTTCTGACCTGCACGATAAGCCTGGACCCAGGCAATACTCACAATGTTGTATCTCCAGCAGCCCAGGGAGCATGGGAGACTCCAGAACTCGATTTCATTGAGAGAACGTCCTCACTCATGATATAACAACTTGCCTTTATTGGTTATTGTGATTTCAAACGATAGCACAGCAGCCCCTCACGTCAAAGGGCAAAATACAGTCGCACATTTGCAAAATTAAAAGCGTTGTGTCAAGTCGAAGAAGGCGGTTGTTCTGCGGAGTTCAAGTGAATGTTCTGGAATCCTAGCTTCAGTGAATGCTCAGAAGTAGCCTGACTGGAAATAGCTCGATTGTTAAAGAAGTTCTTTTTTTTAAAAAAAAATGCAATCATAAATACCTATCTGCATGATTTTTTCTCTTTTTGACCAACCCACTGTAATCGCTCCCTGGCAGACCATCGTGCTGTAAAAAAAAGCACTTCTTGATACTTTCAGACATGTTTCGACACTGATTTTTAACATTTACATAATTTAACCCCACTTCTTTGCAACAGCGGCCAACTGCGTGAATGTGTTTGCTTGCCCCTAACGGGTGCCATTTATACCCGCCTTGGTTTACTCCTGCCCTCTATTTTGCCGGCCTTTTTTGGGTTTTGTTTCGGGCCAATTCCCCAGGTTTATAAAGCGCTACTCTGGAAACAGACAGCAGCTTTTCTACAACTCTCCCCGGGCCCCTCCCCCCCCCCCCAGTGCCACCAACAAACCCAAGCCCACCCCTCCCTCCCCGCCCCCTAATCCAAATCTATGGAGATGCAGCGGCACTCCTTCACCAGCTGGATGCGCCGACGCTTTGATGGGGGGTGAAGCCTGGGGCAGTTGAAAGTGACAGTGACAGTGTTGAACTTCTTGGGCTTGCAGAAGGAGCAGGACCGGAACGGAGCCCCGCCGTGTTCGTGGCTGGGGATGTAGAACGAGTTGCACTGCCCATAGCAGAAGCGGTTGACCACTGTGCGGCTCATGCAACTGTCCTCCGTCAGGGTCTGGATGAGCGGGTGGGACTTGCACCAGTCCCTGCGCACGTTCCGCCGCTCGGTGACAGGCAGCGCGGCGTGGTTGGAATCCAGGACGTCCTCTTTCTCCTTCGTCTTGCGAGGCCGGCCCGGGTCTCCGCGCTGTCCTTTCCCAGGGGAGGGAACGGCACCAGGAGCTCCTCCGCGATCAGCAGTCTCTTCACCGCGTGAAAGTCCAGATATGATTAACAAAGCCAGAACGCTGTAAAACATCCTGCAAATAGAACAGGCAGGACATTAGGGAGATTGATGGCAGCAGCACCGTTGACAGACCTAAAGAGGTTTTCCTGTTGGTTGCACACTGATTAATACGCTCACATCAAATTATTTTCTGTCCCTTTTGAACTTAGATGCTATCCCATTTTAAATCAGTACATTAAGGAATCCCTACTCGAACATGTTAAGAACTGTGCTACAAGAGATCGGCCAAGAAAATAGGCAAAACGACTTCCACTAAAAGGGACATTCACCATCATATTGACTTGTATTTCCCCCACTCGGAGGTCTTGTGGTGCCCCTGCTTCTGAGCCAGAGGCTCTGGGTTCAAGTCCCACCCCAGGACTTGACGGCCAAGGCGGGTGTGTTCATAATGTGGCCAATCAGGTTGAGTGTCAACTTGTAAATCCTTACAACACAAGGGGCAGAATTTCCAACCCCCACCCCCGTTGGGGGGGGAAATTCTGGAGCGGGTGTGCCGCCATTTTACGTGGGCGGGCCAGAAGGTGTGACATCTGCCGGGAAGCGCTATGCGCACCCTGTGCGGACGGGGGAGGGGATTCCCTAAGCCGAGAGTGCATTCATCTCTCTGAGGCTAAGTGCAGCCTCAGGGAGATCGGCACCAAATTCAAAAATGTTAAAAATAGAAAAATAAAATTTTCCTGACACTGTCACATGAGTTGGGACATGTCTATCGCTTTTAGTTAAATTGTTACTACATTTTTAAAAACCTACATGAAACCTCATCCCGCCCTTTAACTATTGCAATGACTTTTTAAATGGCCTCAATAGGCCTTTGACAGGTCGGCGGGCACACAGCTGATTCGGCTGCACCCTCGCCGACCTGAGAATTGAAATGGCGTGGGGTGGTGTCGGGAGTTCCGCCCGATGTCGTCCAGCGTTATTTTACACGTCAGCGAGCGGGTCTCGTCCCCCGCATGCCAACCGGGAAATCATGCCCAAGGTGGTAAGAGTGTGAGAGGTTCCTGGTCAGCCGTGTGATGGAAAGGATGTTGGAGCCTCTACCGTCACTGTCCATGGCTACAACATGCATGTTATAAGTGAATGTGGCCACAGCAACTTGGACTCTGTGTGTGAACTGTAAATACCACCAATGCCTTCCATTCAACAATGATGACTAGCATTTATACTGGCTTTAAATGTGACAAAATGTCTCACAGCACCCACAGAAGTGTTAGGAAGAAATGTTGACATTAGCAGCTATCAGGAGAAGTGACCAGAAGCTTTGTCACAGAGAAAGGTTTTAAGGAGTGTCTTAAAAAATGACTGAGAGGTGGGGAGGTTTCGAATCATAGACTGGTTATAGTGCAGAAGGAAACCATTCAGCCCATCATTCTGTGCTGGCTCTCTGCAGGAGCGACTCACTTAATTTGCCCCCACCCCCACCCCTGCACTGCCTTTTCCCTGTAACCCAGCACTTTTTTTCTCTTCAGATAAATACCCAATCCGCTTTTGAAAGTGTCAGTTGAACTCGCCTCCATCACAATCTCAGGTGCTGTATTCTAGACCCTAACCACTCGCTGAGTGAAAAGGCTTTTCTTCATGTCACCTTCGTCATGTTATTATAATGATTATAATACCTTCAGCTTTCTTACTGTACAAAACAAGGCATCAATCACTCGTAAGGAGTTGGGTTAACACGTTGTGGGTTTACTTATTAAGATGAGGCGCATGAGAACAGTTATGCGCGGGCAGAATTTTGCCCTTGTCGGGCAGGCTCGGTGGGGGCAGGCGGGGGGAGGTGGGTGGGAAGCCGACTGCTGCACGCGCTCAGGGCCAGACTGCAATTTCTTGCTGGGCGGGGCCAGTTGAGGTCAGCGCTGCCTGTGGGGGGAGGGGGGCCAGAGGGGAACGTCGCTCATGCATGCGTCTGTGCGCTGGAAAAACTCCCTGAGGCAAGGAGCCGCCTCGGGGAGGTGAAGAGTTTCGAAAAACAAAATGTCCCCTCATGCGACTCGGTCACATGAGCAGGGACACGTTATGAATGTGATGTAAAATTTTTTGTTTCATTTTTATTTACTGTTCATTCCCGTCCGTGGATGAAGTTTCCTAAAAAGTGCCAAGGCCACTTGGCCTTTTTGCCTGCCCGCTAACCTTAATAGGCTGTCTAATTGGTGGGGGCATGCTGCCGACTCCTGCGCGTGCTCGCCGACCAAACTATCAGGCGGCTGCTCGTTGGCGTCGGGACGCTTACCCATCATCGCGCATCATTTCACGCTCGAGCGTGAAAATTCTGCCCCACAGGTATAAAGTTTGAAGGCATCAGAGCTGTATGTGTGTGTGCTCTGTTCAAAGCAGAAGTGAAACTAAGACTGGATCGCGTGACACATTTCCCTTCTTGTGATACCATGCTGCTGTCCCTTAAAGGCACATTACAACGACCTTTGCTTCTTTTGCCAATCACCTTCGATCAGCTTCCTCTGATTTTTGCTCCTTCCACCAACAGTTTCTCCCTATTTACTCCCTCCAGACTCTTCATTATTTTGAATACCGCCATCAAATCTCGGCTCTCCTTCTCCAAGGAGAACAGCCGCTGCATCTCCAATCTATCCACGCAACTGAAGTCCCCCATCCTGGAACCATTCTCGTGAATCTTTTCTGCACCCTCTCTCAAACATTCACATCTTTACTAATGTACAAGGTTATGAGGGGCATGGACAGGGTGGATAGGGAGCAGCTGTTCCCCTTAGTTGAAGGGTCAGTCACGAGGGGGCACAAGTTCAAAATGAGGGGTAGGAGGTTTAGGGGGGATGTGAGGAAAAACTTTTTTACCCAGAGGGTGGTGAGGGTCTGGATTGCGCTGCCTGGGAGGGTGGTGGAGGCGGGTTGCCTCACATCCTTTAAAAAGTACCAGGATGAGCACTTGGCACATCGTAACATTCAAGGCTATAGGCCAAGTGCTGGTAAATGGGATTAGGTAGGTAGGTCAGGTGTTTCTCATGTGTCGGTGCAGACTCGATGGGCTGAAGGGCCTCTTCTGCACTGGGTGATTCTGTGATTCTGTGATTCTGTGAATGTGTGATGGCCTGATATGAACGTAATATTCCAGTTCAGGTAGAGCCAATATTTTATACAGATTTATCATAATTTCCTTGCTTTTGTACTCAATGTCCCTGTTTATAACTGAAATGCTCTATTAAACATTTTCTCAACCTGCTCTACCAATGATTTCTGCACATACACCTCCAGGTCCCTCTGCTACTGTAATCCCTAGGCCACTGAAGGTGCGGCCATCGATGGTGCAGTGATTAAAACCAGGGATGCACATGAAGCCAGAATTAGAGGAGGGCAGACACCTCGGAGGAATGTGGGGCTGGAGGAGAACACAGAGGTAGGAAAGCGTCATGTCACAGAAAAGCTATTTGAATACGAGGATGAGAATTTAAAAATTCAGGCTTTGATGGATTGGGAGCCACTGTAGGTCATTGAGCGTATGGGGTGATGCGTGACTGGGACTTGCCGTCGGTTAAGATAGGGGCAGCAGTGAGGGTATTAAGGGGAGATGGTGGTGTAGTGATAATGTCACTGGGCTAGTATTCCAGAGACCCAGGGGTTCAAATCCCATCACGGCAGCTGGTGGAATTTGAATTCAGTTAATAAATCTAGCATTAAAAGCTAGTCTCAGTGATGGTGACCACGCTGATTGTTGTTCACTAATGCCCTTTAGGGGAGGGAAATTTGCCGTCCTTACCTGGTCTTGCCTACACGTGACTCCAGACCCACAGCAATGGGGTTGTCTCTTAACTGTCCTCCGAAATGGCCCAGCAAGCCACTCAGTTCAAGGGCAATTAGGGATGGGCAGTGATACCTGCATCTCATAAAAGAAAATCCCTTTTGGGATATCACAGAGGAGGATGCTGTAATAAACTGACACAACTGGGTGCTTCTGGGTTGCACTGGGAGCCCAGATCATCACGCTTGCTCAAGTTTAAATTGAAGCTGCACATAAGTGATATCTTGACATCCTTCCTAAGCTTAGTTGCATATTAATTGTGTGTAATGGTATAGAGCTGATGGGCCTTAGTGTTTCACTTGAACACATATATGAATAATTAAAATAAAAGCAAAATAGTGCAAATGCTGGAGTCCTGCAATAAAAATAGAGGGCGGAATTTTGCCGTTGGTGAGCAGGGGGCGGGGCCTGCTCGCCGACGCGTAAAATGACGCGGGATGATGTCAGGCGGAACCCCCGATGTCATCCCGCCCCATTTAAATTTTCAGGAAGGCGGGGGCGCAGTAAAATCAGCTGCGGGCCCGCCCACCTGTCAATGGCCACTTGAGGCCACTGACAGGATCATTAAAACAATTAAAGGACCTGCCCGTCCGACCTTAAGGTTGGCAAGTGGGCCAGGAGCCCCAGCGGGGAATAGAGAAAACACGAAACCTCATCCAGCGGCGGGAGGAGGTTTCATGTAGGGTTTAAAAAACTTTAATAAAGTTTCAGTGAAATTTATTAACACGTCCCATCTCGTGTGACATTGTCACCATGAGGGGGACATGTTAAGGATTTTTTACTCTTTCTATTTTTAATGTTTGTACAACTTTCAGCGATCTCCCTGAGGCTGCACTTAGCCTGAGACCAGCTGAGTTTTTCCAGCACCTTTTTTTTTATTAAAGAGACACTTACCCCTTTAAGGGGCTTTCAATTAGTTAATTAGTTTGTATTTGTTTATGTGTTTTACAAAAAGTATAAAGAGATACTAATTTAAATGGTGGTGTGGTGGAATTAGGAGGTGTATGCCTATAACGTGAAACTCTGTAAATAAATGTAAGATTGAGTAAAGACCAGCTCGAGTTCATCCTTCACCAACTGGCTTTCTAGAGAATAATAGTTTCCATTATTGGACACATAACTCCCACTGAGGGCTAATCAGTGATTTCTAAATGTTTAGCATAATTTCCTTGCTTTTGCCCACTCTGCCTCTATTTATAAAGTCAAGGATCCCATATGATTGTTTAACTGACTTCTCAACTTGTCCTGTCACATTCAAACACTTGTGTACTTACTCCCCCAGGTCTCCCTGCTTTTGCAAGCCCTTTGAAATTGTGCCATTCCGTTTATATTGCCTTTCCTCATTCGTCCTGCCAAAATGAAGCTAGTCCTACTTCTCTGCTTCAAGCTGCATCTGCCATGTATCCTATTCATTTCACCAGTTTATGTCCCCTTGAAGCCTGTTACTATCGTCCTTATTGTTGACTAGATTTTGAGTTTTGTATCATCTACAAACTTTGGAATTATGCCCTGTATACCCAAGACTGATGTAATTTGCACAAATGTCAAAAGCTGCCTAATTTAAAACAAAATAACATCAATAATGGATTTACTAAACTGACAATGAAAAGGTTGTAAACATACAGAAATCACCTTAAATAATCCATTGTATCGGTGGTGCAGTAGTAATGTCACTAGACTAGTATACCAGAAGCCCAGGTTAATGCTCTGGGGACACAGGTTCAAATCCCACTACAGCAGCCAGTGGAATTTAAATTCAATTAATTAAAGCCTGGAATTGAAAGCTAGTCTCACTAATGGTGATCATGAAACTTCACCAATTGTTGTAAAAACCCATCTGTTTCACTGATGCCCTTTAGGGAAAGAAATCTGTCATCCTTACCTAGACTGACCAACAAGTAACTCCAGATCCACAGCAATGTGGCTGACTCTTAAGTGCCCTCTGAAATAGCCTAGCAAGCCACTCAGTTCAAGGGCAATTAGGTCTGGACAACAAGTGCTGGCCTTGCCAGTAATGCCTACAATCAATAAAATGTTGTTTAAAAAATGTATATATTCATTCCCATTCATTAAGTGTCAGCAGTAGTATTCTTGTCTCTTGAGTCTGCACGTTCATGTCCCACTCTTGATCACACTGTCTTGGTTGACACTTCAATGCAGCACAGAGGGAGCTCTGCACTATCAGAGGTGCTGACTTTTGATGAGATGTTGAACTGAGCTTCCATCTGCCCCCTTAGATGCACATAAAAGATCCCAAGAAGCTACTTGATGAGAAGCAAGGGAGTTCTCCCAGTATCCTGGCAAATAGCAATTACTCAACCAACATTACCTGTGGGACTTGGCCAAGCGCATTTCGGCATTTTGGCTGCCTTTCCAACTCTATGACAGTGAGCACTTCATTGGCTGGAGAGCGCTTTGTGGTGTTGAGAGACATTATGTAAATACGGAAAATTATATTACAAGCCTTATAATCATCATGAACAAGTTTGAGAACATGGAAAGAAAATAGAAAATGCTGGAAAAACTCAGCAGGCCTGACAGCATCTCTGGAGAGAGAGACAGAGTTAACGTTGCGAGTCCATATCACCTTTCTTACGGACTTGAAACGTTAACTCTGTTTCTCTCTCCGCAGAAGCTGTCAGACCTGCTGAGTTTTTCCAGCATTTTCTATTTTTGCTTCAGATTTCCAGCATCCACAGGATTTTGCTTTTATCTTTGAGAACATGGAAGCTTTTCAGTTCGAAATGTGAATTACACCAATGTCATTAAAATGCATTAAAACAAACAGAAAATGCAGCAAAGGTCTCAGCAAGAATAAATATTTTAAAATTCTTTTGAAAACTTTAATCCTGGAACTCCCTCCCTAACAGCACTGTGGGTGTACCTACACCAGAGGGACTGCAGTGGCTCAAGAAGGCTGCTCACCACCACCTTCTCAAGGGGCAATTAGGGATGGGCAATAAATGCTGGCCCAGCCAGCGAAGCCCACATCCCGGGAATGAATAAAAAAAATTATAATTTTTAAATTATTTTAAAAACAAAAAATCAAAACAGAACACCTGTTAAATGATTTTGCTGCTGCCCAAAATTCTGGGTTTAACTTCACACCCTTTAAAATCAGCCTAATTGCTGGAAATTCAAGTCCGCTGTTCCTCAGCCTGGGGATGGATATAGCCGTTTGAGAGTAGGAACTGATAAGAGAGCAAGGAAATTTGGGGCTAATGTAATTATGACATAATACACTTGCGCTGGAGTTTCCTCAGCATTTTACATCGGAATCTGCGCCATGTTCCGGCCTCGTGTCTCGTGGTGGTAAAAACCCTGTGTGGTCACGACACCCGGGCTTTGGTTCTCTGGAACAAGTTCCCTGGAATGTGACTTGAGACACTCGCAATGAAATATGCCAGTTGCTCCCTTTGCTTATTTGTAACTTGTCCCATCTCCAGCCGTCTTTTTTCTCCGCGATTAATCAGGATAGGCCTAAGTCAAATAAAGCATCCTCTTTGATTGTAATTTATGTCAGAATCAAAATGAGAAATCCCATTATTTGTTCAACTTGGACACACTCCAGAGTCACACAGCAAATACATTTAGTTGAACCCTTTCCTCTCTGGAAGCCAACTCCTATTCACAGACATTATCGCCCCTCGAATTTTGACTCTGACTGACTGACATTCAAACTCCCATTTCAGTAGATCCCACAGTCATTATTACTCCTGCCATGGGTTTCTGGAACAAAGTCCCAACAAAATATAAAGAACTGTAACATTAGGTTCAACCAGTTCCCCTGGACTCCTAGTTTAGATTGATGAAAAGAATTGATGCAGTCACCACTATGTATGCAGGCAAATGGAGAGAAGAATCCTCATGCAGTTAAAGGGAAGGGTCATTTGACTAACACCGGACATTCAACTTGTCTGAACTTTTATTTATTCACTCATGGGATGTGAGAAACATCGGCCAGGCCGGCATTTATTGCATATCCCGAATTGCCCTTGAGAAGGTGGTGGTGAGCTGCCTTCTTGAACCGCTGCAGTCCCTGTGGCATAGGTACACCCACAGTGTTGTTAGGGAGGGAGTTCCAGGATTTTGATCCATGAAGCAATTGCCTTTTACCGGCTCTTGATATTTTCATCAAGAACTGTCAGCGTGACATCGGCCATCTTAATTTCTCTGCCCCTCCCACCCACTCCAATCTGTCTCCTTCTGAACTTGCCGTACTCCATTCTCTCAGGTCCAACTCTGACCTTGTTATCAAACCTGCTGACAAGAGTGGTGCTGGTGTTGTCTGGTGTACTAACTTCTACCTCATAGAGGCTGAGCGCCAACTCTCAGACACTTCTTCCTACCTCCCCCGGACCTTGATCCCCACCACCGAACATCAAGCCATTGTTTCCAGGACTGTTACTGACCTCATCTTCACCGGATATCTTCCCTCCACAGCTTCCAACCTCATTGTCTCCAACCCCACACAGCCCACTTCTACCTCCTTCCCAAAATCTACAAACAGGACTGTCCTGGTAAGCCCATTGTGTCAGACTGTTCCTGCCCACGGAACTCATTTCTTCCTATCTTGACTCTGTTCTCTCTCTCCTTGTCCAGTCTCTTCCCACCTTTGTGATTTCTCTGATGCCCTACGTCATATCAATAATTTCCAGTTTCCTGGCCCTAACCGCTTCCTCTTCACCATGGATGTCCAATCCCACTACACCTCCATCCCCCACCGGGATGGTCTGGCGGCTCTCTGCTTCTTCCTCAAGCAGAGGCCCGAACAATCCCCATCCACCACTATTCTCCTCCGTCTGGCTGAACTTGTTCTCTCGCTGAACAATTTCTCCTTTAACTCCTCTCACTTCCTCCAAATAAAAGGTGTGGCTATGAGTACCCACATAGGCCCCAGTTATGCCTGTCTCTTTATGGGGCATGTGGAACATTCCTTGTTCCAGTCCTACTCAGGATTCCTCCCACAACTTTTTTCTCGCTACACCAATGACTGTTTCAGTGCTGCTTCATGCTCTCATCTGGGCCTGGAAAATTTTATCGATTTTCCTTCCAATCTCCACCCCTCCATCATTTTCACATGGTCCATCTCTGACACTTCCCTTCCCTTCCTTGACCTCTCTGTCTCAATTTCTGGTGATAGACTGTCCACCAATATTCGTTACAAGCCTACCGACTCCCACAACTACCTCGACTACAGCTCCTCACACCCTGCTTCCTGTAAGGACTCCATCCCATTCTCTCAGTTCCTTCTCCTCTGTCGCATCTGTTCTAATGATGCTACCTTCAAAAACAGTTCCTCTGACATGTCCTCCTTCTTCCTTAACCAAGGTTTTCCACTCATGGTGGTTGACAGCGCCCTCAACCGTGTCTGACCCATCCCCCACATCTTTGCCCTCACACCTTCCCCTCCCTCTCAGAAACATGATAGGGTATCCTTTGACCTCACTTTTCACCCCACCATCCTCCATATTCAAAGGATCATCCTCTGCCATTTCTGCCAACTCCAGCATGATGCCACCACCAAACACATCTTCCCCTCACCACCCACCCCCCCACCCCCACCGGTGGCATTCCATAGGAACTGGTCCCTCTGGGACACCCTGGTCCACTCCTCCATCACCCCCCACACCTCATCCCCTTCCCACGGCACCTTCCCATGCAACCGCAGAAGGTGTGACACCTGCCCCTTTACTTCCCCTCCCCTCACCGTCCAAGGGCCCAAACACTCCTTTCGAGTGAAGCAGCATTTCACTTCCACTTCCCTCAACTTAGTCTACTGCATTCACTGCTCCCAATGCGGTTTCCTCTACATTGGAGAGACCAAACGCAGACTGGGTGACTGCTTTGCGGAACACCTTCGGTCTGTCCGCAAGCATGACCCAGACCTCCCTGTCGCTTGCCATTTCAACACTCCACCCTGCTCTCATGTCCACATGTCTGTCCTTGGCTTGCTGCATTGTTCAAGTGAAGCTCAACGTAAACTGCAGGATCAGCACCTCATCTTCCAATTGGGAACTTTATAACCTTCCGGACTTAACAATGGCCAGAATTTTACGTTCCGCAGGCAGGCACGCACCCGACCCGAACGGGCGTAAAATCACGCGAGATGACATCGGGCGAGCGTCTCGATGCCATCGTGCACTCACGCGATATTTTGCTTGGTGGGTGCGCGCAAAAGTCAGAAGAGTGCCCGGTGACAATTAAGCAAGCAATTAAGCTCATTAACAGCTCAACTGTAAACGATTTTTCACGGCCCATCCAACCTTACAATTGGAGGATAGGCCAATCAACTGGGTGGGCTTTACATTTTTGACGAAACCTCATCCAAGGACGGGATGAAACCTCCATTAGGATTTAAAATAAAAATAAATATCTGGGGTCTGTTTTATTTAATGTGGTCTGCTTTCAGGTGCATGGTTGTGTCGCATGGACATTTGCTGAAGCATTTTTGTGCTTTCTTTTATTACCTGGAAGCCTGCAGCTCCCTGAGGGGGTCTGTCTGCCTTCAGGGAGCTTGGTGGAAGTGCCCCACCCTCACTCGGGGTGAGGTCAGCACCTGCCCTCTTCCCACCACCTCCCCCCCCGGCAGCGCTGAGCCTTTCTCCGGGTGTGTTTCACACTGGCTGCCCCGCTAGTTGGGCCCAGGCAGCGTAAGGTCACATCCACAGCGCAATCTCGGCCGGGAGCGGGTTTTACCCCCGCTTCCGGCAGCGCCGACTTCGGGGGCATCCCCGGGGTAAAATTCAGGCCACTGAGTTCAACAACTTCAGATTGTGAACTCTCTCCTCCATCTTTACCCCTTTTTAATCGAATTGTTTTATTTTTTTTTATATTTTAGTTTCCTTATTTATTTATTTTTATTTTTATTTATTCATTTTTTTATCCTTTTTCCACAAATCCCCCCCACCCACAGGGCCATCTGTCGCTGGTTTCTACATTGTGCTTTCACAGAGCGCCGACTCTTGTTCTGCTAGTAACACATTCTGCTCTTACCTTTATGCCACCATCAGCACCTTCTTTAGTCTTTAACACCATCAATAATACTCCCTTTGTCTTGTGTCCATGACATCTTTGTCAATCTCTCCTGAGCTCCCACTTATCCCTCACCTATTATTTTGCTTCACTCGCTCTACGCCCTCTTAAGCAGCCTTAAATCCATCTGATTTCTACTTCTCTTTAGCTCTGGAGAAGAGTTGTATGGACTCGAAATGTTAACTCTGTTTCTCTCTCCATAAATGCTGCCAGACCTGCTGTGTTTTCCCAGCACTTTTTGTTTTTATTTCAGTTTTCCAGCTTCCGCAGTATTTTGCTTCATTTCCTCAATGCTACATTTGGTCAAATGCTGCCTTGACGATGGGCAGTCACTCTCACCTCACCTCCGGAATTCAACTCTTTTGTTTATGCTTGGTCCAAGCTGTAATGAGGTCTGGAGCCAAGAGGTACTGGTAGGTCCCAAGCTGAGCATTGGTGAATGGTTATTGGTGAGTAAGTGCCAGTTGATAGCATTGTTGATCACTTTGCTGATTATTGAGGGTAGGCAGATAGAGCAATAATTGGCCAGATTGGATTTGTCCTGTTTTTTGTGAGTAGGACACACCTATGCAATTTTCCATGTTGTTGGGTGGATGACAGTGTTCTGGTGCTACTGGTACAGCTTGTCTGAGGTGCAGCTAGCTCCAGAGTGCAAGTCTTCAGCACTATAGCCAGGATGCTGTGGGGCCCATAGCCTACACTGTCTCCAGTGCAATAAATTTCGAGATACTGCATGGAGTGAATTGATTTTGTTGAAGGCTGGCTTCTGCAATGGTTAAGATCTCAGGGTAAGGACCAGATGGATCACCCACTCAACACTCCTGGCTGAAGATGGTTGCAAATGCTGTAGCCATGTAGGGTGAAGGTGCAGCTTATCTGAGTGCAGTCAGGCCAAGTGCTTACCCTGGGCAATTTTGTAAGTGACATAATTTTAAGGTGTTGATCTCTTTTCTAAAGTCTAGTGAAGTTTGAATTTAGCATTTAACTGATTTGTTACCGTAAATTTTAATTTATTTCAATCTTAGTGAGAAACAAACTCTTGCTGAAAGGCAGCTGCAGCTACTTAACTAGGTACTAGTTAGAACTGCTTCCCTAGCCAGCGGTGACTGACTCACGTCACTGGAATTCCAGCTAGTATAAAAGTTTAGCAGATGCGCAAAGTTAAGTAGCACAAAAAGGCAACTTGTCTGAATGCAGCAAAGCCAAGTGCTTCACTCTTGTGAATCTGGTAAATGAGGGAATTTGGTGCAGTGAGGGAAGAGGAGCTGTCCGGTCTTTTACAAAAAAAGTGACCCATGAGAGGGAGCCGGAGACAACAAGACCTGAGAGCTGAAGTCCAGAGGCATTAATTGGGCGAGTATGTAAGTAATTGATGATAAAAGCAAAATACTGCGGATGCTGGAAATCTAGAACAAAAACAAAAATACCTGGAAAAACTCAGCAGGTCTGACAGCATCTGCGGAGAGGAATACAGTTAACGTTTCAAGTCCATATGACCCTTCATCAGAACCAAGGAAATAGAGAAATGGGGTGAAGTATAAGCTGGTAGAGGCGGGGGTGGGACAAGTGAAGTTGGATAGAGGGCCAGTGATAGGTAGAGGCAAAGACGAGATTACCAAAGATGTCATAGACAAAAGGACAAAGGGGTGTTGATGGTGGTGATATTATCTAAGGAATATGCTAATGGGGACATTAAGGGTAGGAAGCAGGACAAACTAGTGGCAGATGGCCCTAGTGGGGGTGGGGTGGGGGAAAGTGGGGAGGGATTGAAATGGGCTAAAAGGTGGAGATGAAATAATAGATCAAAATAAATTTTAAATAGTGGGAAAAGAAAAATATATTTGTAAAAAACTTATAAATTATTGGAAAAAGGGGGATCGGAAAGGGGGTGGGGATGCAGGAGAGAGTTCATGATCTGAAATTGTTGAACTCAATATTCAGTCCGGAAGGCTGTAAAGTGCCTAGTCGGAAGATGAGGTGCTGTTCCTCCAGTTTGTGTTGAGCTTCACTGGAACAATGCAGCAGGCCAAGGACAGACATGTGGGCAAACCCCTGTGGAACTCCACTCGTCACATTCTGTCAACCAGGAAAAGACCCATTTATGCATACTCTCTGTTTTCTACCAGCCAGCCAATCTTCTATCTGTGCTAATGTGCTACCTCCTACAACATGAACTTTCATTTTTTGCAATAATCTTTGATGTGGCACCTCATTAAATGGTAATTGGTGAGTTTTCTTCTCTCTCTCTAAACTGGGACAGTAATTTAAAATGGTATCGAGGAGAGGTAAGTATTCTATTAAATTTCTAGCATAACTAGTTAAACTCCATAACATAACTATTGGTAAACATTGAGGAAAAACTTCCAAATTTGAAACCTGATAAGTGAAATAAAATAAAATAAAGATGACAGGGTGATGTGCTGCAGCTGTTGCTTTTGGGAGATGGTGGATACTTGTTTGATCCACAGCAAACAAACATACGGGCATATGAAATAGGAGCAGAAGTAGGCCATTTGGCCCCTTGAGCCTTTCCCAACATTCAATAAGATCAAGGCTGATCTGTTTGTGTTTTGAATTCCACATTCCTATCTACCCCCAATAACCTTTGATTCCCTTTGATCTACCTACCACTGTCTTAAAAATGTTCAATGACCCTGCCTCCACTGCCTTCGGAGGCAGAGAATGACAAAGTCACACAACCCTCTGAGAGAAAAAAAATCTCCTCATCTCTGTCCTAAAAGGGCAACCCCTAATTTTAAAACAGTGCCCCCTAGTTCTGAACTCACCCACAAGAGGAAACATTATTTCCATGTCCATCTTGTCAATACCATTCAGGATCTTAGGCACTTCAATCAAGACACCCCTCAATCTTCTAAACTCCAGTGGAAACAAGCCCAGACTGTCTAACATTTCCTTATAAGACAACCCATTCATTCCAGGTATCAATCTAGTAAACCTCTTCTGAACTGCCTCCAATGCATTTATATCCTTCCTTAAATAAGGAAACCAAAACTGCACACAATATTTGAGATGTGGTCTCACCAATGCCCTGTATAACTGAAACATAACATCCTTTTATGTTCAATTCCTCTCATAATAATGGATAGCATTCCATTAACCTTCTTAATTACTAGCTGTACCCACATATTGACTTTTTGTGACTCATGTGCTAGAACACCCATATCCCTCTGCACCTCAGAATTCTGTAGCCATTCTCCATTTAAGTAATGGTCTGCTTTTTTATTCTTCCTGCCAAAGCAAACAACATCACATTTTTCCACACTATACTCCACCCGCCAGATTTTTGCCCACTCACTCAAACTATCTATATCCATTTTCAAAATCCTTATATCCTCTTCACAACATACTTTCCTACTTACCTTTGTGTCATCTGCAAGTTTAGCTACCATGCCTTCACTCCCCTCATCCACTCATCTAAGTCATTGATATAAATTGTAAAAAGTTGAGGTCCCAGCACAAACCCCTGCGGAACTCCACTCGTCACATTCTGTCAATCAGGAAAAGACCCATTTATGCATACTCTCTGTTTTCTACCAGCCAGCCAATCTTCTATCCATGCTAATATGCTACGTCCTACACCATGAGCTTTTATTTTTTGCAATAACCTTTGATGTGGCACCTTATCAAATGTCTTCTGGAAACCTGAGTACACCACATCTACAGGTTCCCCTTTATCCACAGCACATGTTACTCCTTCAAAGAACTCTAATAAATTGGTTAAAAATGATTTCCCTTTCACAAAATCATGCTGGCTGTTCCTGATTATCTTGAGTTTTTCTATGTGCCCAGATATAATCTCATTAATGATTGATTCTAACACATTCCCCACGACAAACGTCAAGTTAACTGGCCTATAGTTTCCTGTTTTCTGCCTTCCTCACTTCTTGAATAAAGGGGTCATATTTGATACTTTCCAGTCTGACAAAACCTTTCCACAATCTAGGGAATTTTGGAAAATCAACATCAACACATCTACTACCTCAATAGCCACCTCTTTTAAGACCCTAGGATGAAGTCCATCAGGACTTGGAGACTTATCATCCTGCAGCGCTATCAGTTTGCTTGGTGCTGTTTCCCTAATGATTGTAATTTCACCAAGTTCCCCTGTCCCTTCCACCACCTGATTTACTGCTATTCCTGGAATGTTTTGCATCAATCTGCAGTAAGTACCTGCAGCTTGAGGAACTTTAGCTCAAGGTTGATGAGCTGGACTCTGAACTTGGGCACTGCAATACCTCAGGGAGAGCGATATTTACCTGGACACTTTGTTCCAGGAGGTAGTCAAGCCCTTAGACTAGGAGCTTCAGATTTGGTCCATGGTCAGAGACAGGAGAGTGTAATAGAGGCAGGTATGGGGATCCAAAAGGAACTTCAGCCTTTGCAATTGGCCAACAGGTTCCATGTTCTTGTAGCTTGTGTGGATGAGGGCAGGAACTGCAGGGAGGACGAGTAAACTGACCACAGCACTGTGATGCAGGAGGCCATTCATGAGGGGAGAATGAAAAGTGGTGTAGTTGTAGTAAGGGATAGAATGGTTATGGGGATAAATACTGTCCTCTGCAGCCAAGAACATGAATCCTGAAGGCTGTGTTGCCCGCCTAGTGCCAGCATTAAGGACACCTTCATTCAAGTATATAAGATCCTGATCGGCCTTGACAAGGTGGACGTAGAAAGGATGTTTCCTCTTGTGGGTGAGTCCAGAACTAGGGGGCACTGTTTTAAAATTAGGGATCGCCCTTTTAGGACAGAGATGAGGAGAATTTTTTTCTCTCAGAGGGTTGTGTGACTTTGGAACTCTCTGCCTCAGAAGGCAATGGAGGCGGGGTCATTGAATATCTTTAAGACGGAGGTAGATAGATTCTTGTTAGGCAAGGGAATGAAAGGTTATCAGGGTAGACGGGAATGTGGAACTAGCAAATCAGACAGATCAACCATGATCTTATTAAATGGCAGGGGAGGGTCAAGGGGCTGAATGGCCTACTTCTGCTCCTATGTCAAAGGTTCGTATGTTTGAACATTCATATCTCCTTGGGGCTGGAGAGGAACTTGGATTGGGAGGGGAAGGATACAGTTGCTGTGGTCCACATGGGTCCTACATACGTAGCAGTAAGAAAGGGAGAAGAGCAGCTAACAGCTAAATTAAAAAGCAGAACCATAAAGGTCTTGGATCACTACCTGAACCATGAGCAAATTGGCATAGAGTAAATAAGACCAAAGACATGAATACATGGCTCAACAAATAGTATGGGAGAAATAGGTTTTGATTCATGGGACACTGACACCAGTACTGGGACAGAGGGAGCTATACTGTAGGGACAGGTTCCACTGAACTATGCTGTTTCCAGTGAATTGGCAAATTTTATAACTAAGATTATGGAGAGGGCTTTGAACTATATAGTGAAGGGAAGGCGGAGTTCACATGAGTAGAGATTTGGAAAGTTGAAGAGAAAGGACAAATCTGTAGTGCAGGTAGTGATGTGGGTTATTATAACCAGAATGGGACAGGAAAAGACAGAGCATACAAACTTAAGAGTGTAGCAGCAAATAAGGTCAGGGTAGGGTAAAATGGTAAAAGGGCAGATTAAAGGCTCTTTACCTGAATGCACACAGAATCTGTAACAAGATGAATGAATTGATAGCACAAATAGACATAAGTGAATATGATACGATAGCCATTAGAGACATCGTTGCAAAGTGACCACGGCTGTGATCTGTATATTCAAAGATATTTGACATTTTGGAAGTACAGGAAGAAAGGAAAAGGAGGTGGGGTAGCTCTGTTAATAAAGGATGAGATCAGTACAGTAGGTGAGAAATGATCTTTGTTCGGAGGACCAAGAAGTAGAATGAGTGTAGGTGGAGATAAGAAATAGGAAAGACAAGTCACTGGCAGGAATGGTTTATAGGCCCCCTGACAGAAGCTACACTGTAGGACAAAATATACATCAAGAAATATTGCGGGCTTGTTTAAATGTATTGTAATAATTGTGGGAGAATTTAATCTTCATGTAGATTGGATGAATCAAATTAGCAATGGTAGCCTGGAGGATGAGTTCATAAAGTGTATTCAGGACAGTTTCTTAGGGTAATACATTCTAGAACCAATCAGGAAATAGGTTATTTTAGACTTGATAATGTGTGTTGAGATGGGATTAAAACATCATAGTAAAGGAACATATAGGTAAGAATTGATAGAATTTCACATTCAGTTTGAGGGTGAGAAATGTGGATCTGAAATTAGTGTCTCAATCTTAAATATAGGCAATTACAGAGGTATGAAAACAAAGTTGGTTAAAGTGAAATGAGAAAATAGGTAATACAGTAGTGAAGAAAATTCTTCAATACTCTTAACAAAGGTATTTCCCATTGAGAGAGAAGGATATTAAGGATGTGCCATCCATGGCTAACTAAGGTAAGGATGGTATCAAGTTGAAAGAAAAGACTTCCAATGCTTCAAAGATTGGTGGTAGCCCAGAACATTGGGAAAATTGTAGAAACCAGCAAACTGGAAAAGGATGACTTAAAAATGAATGAAGAGCGAGAAATTGGAGTGTCTGAGAAAACTAGGAAAAAATACAAAAACAGACAGTAGAAGCTTCCACAGTTATATAAAAAGGGAAAAGACTAACTAAAGTGAGCATTGGACCCTTACAGGGTGAGACTGGGGAATTAATAACGCGAAAAAAAGGAAATGAAAGAAATTTTGAACAAATATTTTGTCTCTGTCTTCACAGTAGAACACACAAAAAATCCCAAGAACAGTAGAAAATCAAGAGGCAAAAGAGAGGGAGGAACAGAAAGCAATGCCAACCATTGGAGTAAAGGCACTAGGAAAACTAATGGCACCTGGATCTAATGCCCTTAAAAGTGGTGACTGAAAAGCTAGTGGATGCATTGGTTGTAATCTTCCAAAATTCCCTGGGTTCATGCAAGGTCCCAGTGGCTTGGAAAACTGCAAATCTAACATCTCTACTCAAGAAAGGAGGGAAACAGAAAGCTGGAAACTAGAGACCAGTTAGCGTAACATCTGTCACTGAGAAAATGCTAGAATCCATTATTAAGGAGGTAGTAGCAGGACGTTTAGAAAATCATAATATAATCAGGCAGAGTCAACATGGTTTTGTGAAAGGGAAATTGCCTTTGACAAATCTATTAGAGTTGCTTGAGGGTGTAACAAACAGAGTGGATAAAGGGGAACCAGTAGATGAAGTGTTTTTGGATCTCCAAAAGGCATTCGATAAGGTGCCACAAAAAAGTTTATTGCATAAGATAAGAGTTCATGGTGACATATTGGCATGGATAGAAGACTGGCTAAATAACAGGAATAAGGATAATTTTCAGGTTGGAAAACTGTAGTGACTGGAGTGCCAGAGGGATCAGTGCCAGGGCCTCAACTATTTATGATCTATATTAATGATCTGGTTGAAAGGACTGACTCTATTGTAGCCAAATTTGCTGATGGTACAAAGTTAATTAGGAAAGCAAGTTGTGAGGAGGATAAAGGGATATAGATATATTAAGTGAGTGGGCGAATATTTGGTAGATGGAGATTAATGTGGGAATATGTGAGGTTGTCCACTTTGGCAGGAAGAATAAAAAAGGAGAATCTTATTTAAATGGAGAGAGACTACAGAATGCTGCAGTACAGAGGGATCTGGGTGTCCTTGTACATGAATCACAAAAAGTCAACATGCAGGTATAGCAAGTAGTTAGGAAGGTAAATGGAATTGCGGCCTTTATTGCTAAGGGAGGATGGAGTATAAGAATACAACACTACAGAGCATTGGTAAAACACACCTAGAGGACTGCATACAGTTTTGGTCTCTTTACTTAAGGAGGGATATACTTATACTGGAAGCAGTTCAGAGAAGGTTCACAAGGCTGATTCCTGGGATGAAGGGGTTACCTTAGAAGCAAAGGTTGAGCAGTTTGGGGCTATTCTGATTGGGGTTTAGAAGAATGGGAGGTGATCTTACGGAAACATAGAAGGCTCTGAGGAGGGCTTGACAGGTTAGATGCTGAAAGGATGATTCCCCACATGGGGAAATCTAGAAGATATAGTAGACATAGATTCAAAATAAGGGTCCTCCCATTTAGGATGGGGATGAGGAGGAATTGCTTCTCTCAGAGGGCTGTAAACCTTTGGAATTCTCTTCCCCAGAGAGCAGTGGAGGCTGGGTAATTGAGTATATTCAAGGCTGAGTTAGACAGATTTTTGATCGACATGGGGAGCAGGCAGGAAAGTGCAGTTAAGGACACAATCTGGTCAACCACGATCTTATTGAACAGCAGAGAGGGCTCGAGGGGCCGAATGGCTGCTCCTTCTGCTCCTATTTCTTATGATCTTATTTTGAGTGCCACGTCACATGAGGCAGGCAGCATGCCAACTGCAGGAGGGCAGGGCATAGATAGGCTCCCAAGTGAATGGACAACTGGAGGCAGGAAGATGGGGAAGAGGTAAATCTGTGCGGGAGGTTGGAATGGGGGCGGGGGAGGGGTAGCTGGGGTTTTTTGTAGGCCCAAGGGGACGATATATTTGAAAAAATTTTCACCCAAATGTACACCGACTCCCCAGCTGCTTAAAAACACTGCCTGGCCATTTATTGTCCATGCCAAGTTGCTCTTGAGAAGATGGTTGTGAACCATCTTCTTGAACTGCTGCAGACTGTAAAGGTACTCTCGCAGTGTAAGGAGTTGCAGGACTTTGATCCAAGACTACTGTTTTATTTGCCAATTATTCCTATTCAGACGAGATTTGACTTCATCTCCTTGGCTTCATTACCCAGAAACAAGCCCTTCCTTGTTGAAGCAGCAATATATTAACTGAGGGAAAAAACCTGAATTTCAAAACATCTCTTTCTCGCTACAATCCTCTTCTCTCTCCCGGTATGTCTTGGCAGAATTAAAATCATCTGCCATTTTCAACAAATATCAACGACCCTGGGGTGGAATTTAATCCATGCCTGGAGTTGATAAAATGTATTCCTGGAGGTTCCATCACATGACTCACCCCCACACTCCAGCCATTAGTCGGCCAACACATCCATCCTTGTGACGCACGGCCTTCCTACGCCAATTGGAAAGCAAAAAGACTCATTACCCAATTGGATGATGATTGACTATCAACCAAACAGTCTTTTCTCCCCCCCCATTTTCAATATTTTCATATCTGGTAAAGAGAAATGAGCAAAGAATATGACCAAAAAAAACAATCTTTTTTCAACATCTGGATGATTTTCCTCTAAGATTGCACACAGCAGTGTCCTGGAGATTGATCTTCAATTCCTGGAGTCTCCAGACCAATCCTGGAGGGTTGGAAACCCTATATGTGAGGCACGGGTACCGATGGGGGAAATGGAAGGGTGCACTATTTCCACTTCTCTCTCGGCAGCCAACAGACACGAAATGTAATGTTAATTTTCAAGGTTGGGTGGTAGGTACGTGAGGCACGAGTGACTACGTGGCTGGGGTGGGAAGCAGGAAGCAGCCAAACCCACCATCAGGGGACTGCATCACAACTCCGAGCAAGCAACTAAACAGCCCCTTGCACAAGCCTGCAGGCTCTGCAGAGGCAGGGGACAGGTCAACTCGGGGGTTGGGGGGGGGAGGGGCAAAAGCTACAGTTTGGCAACTGATATCATCTGGAAGCCAAGTGCTCATCCCTCTTTGCAGCTCTAAATCTTCTACCCCCGTCATTCGCCTCCTCATAATTCCATATCATCTTCTGGGATCACTCCCCCACCACCACCCCCCTCATCACTTCCACCCCTCCTCCTGCAGTCCAGTCATCTCCGGGACTGCCCCCTCCTCCACTCGCCCCATCACCCAACCTCCCACTTTGCCCTTTCTGCTATTGGCAGTTCAGGTCCCCGAACGTTCCCTTGCTCCCCCCCAACCCCCCACCGTTTCCTCAGTGCTCACCTATGACAGCAATGGACCATCGGACTTGGTGGACCTTTAACCAGGCGTAAATCAGGTGGCGTGGACTTTCCGTCCGGCGCTGACTTAATCTTGAAGGTCTGGCGGAGTTTGGGGCAGGATCTTTACCTCGCTGGGCGGGCGAGGTGAACAGGCCTGGGAGCGGCCACGAAACCAACCACCACCCGTGATCGGGGCCCCGGCCAATCAACGGTCAGCCGGTGTGAATCGCGGGCTGCAACGCTCAGCGGTGCCTGGGTGGAGGTGGGCCAGCGCATGCGGGGAGGGGGGTTGCGCTCAATGAAGGCACAGAGCTGCCTCAGGGAGCTGAAGGTTTTTAACATTGAAAATAAACGATTGGAAAATAAGGAAAACACATCCCCTCACGTGACTCTGTCACATGGGCCTGAATTTTCCAGTCAGCGTGCAAGGGCGGGCCTAACCATGCCGGCGTGGAACATGACGTGCGATGGCGTTGGGCGTGTGTCCCGACGCCATCGCGCAGTCTCGCGATGTTTCATTCGACGGGCGCCCACCAGAGTCGGCTGAGCCAGCCAATATTTAAACTGCCTACGAAGGCCATTCAGGAAGTAATTATCGTAATTGTTAACGCTGCCCGTCCAACCTTCGGGATGACAGGGCAGGTGAAAAGGCCAAGCAGCCTTCACATTTTTTAGGAAACCTCATCCACGAGCGGGGTGAGATTTCCTACAGCTTTTATTAATTAAATTTTAAAAATATCTGAAACATCAAAACATGTCCCATCTCATGTGACACAGTCACATGAGGGGACATAAGAACAAGGAGCAAGAGTAGGCAATTCAGCCCCTCGAGCCTGCCCCACCATTCAATACGATCATGGCTGATCTCATTTCGGCCTCAACTCCAATTTCCCACCCTCTCCCCATAACCTTTCAACCTGTTACTAATTAAAAATCTGTCTATCTCCTCCTTAAATTTATTCAGCGTCCCAGCATCCACTGCACTCTGAGGTAGTGAATTCCACAGATTCACGACCCTTTGAGAAAAGTAATTCCTCCTCATCTCTGATTTAAATCTACCACCCTTTAGCCTAAAACTATGGCCTCTCATTCTAGAATGCCCCACAAGGGGAAACATCCGCTCCATGTCTACTGTGTCTACCCTTTAGCATCTTATATACCTCAATTAGATCTCGTCTCATCCTTCTAAACTCTAGCGAGTATAGACTAAACTGCTCAATCTCTCCTCATAAGACAAGCCCCACATCTCTGGAATCAACCTAGTGAACCTCCTCTGAATCGCCTCCAATGCAACTACATCCTTCCTCAAGTACGGGGACCAAGACTGTGCACAGTATTCCAAGTGCAGTCTCATCAATGCCTTGTACAGTTGCAACAACACTTCCCTATTTTTATACTCTATTCCTTTAGCAATAAATGCCAAAATTCTATTTGCCTTCCTTATTACCTGCTGTACCTGCATACTAGCTTTCAGCGATTCATGCACCAGGACACCCAGATCCCTCTGCACTGAAGCATTCTGAAGTTGACGGTGTTTAATTAAATTTTTAATCCATTTATCTAATAATTTCAAAAGTGCTTCAATCTACCTGAAGCAGCTCGGTGCCTCAGTAAGATTGAAGCGCTCTTTTCAAATGAGCGCTGGCCCTGACTCTCCCTCCTCACCCCCCCCGCCCCCCCACCGCCCGCACAGGTAGCGCTGAGTGCTATGGCTCACGTAGTACACTGGGAGGGCCTTAATTGGCCCGCCCATGTAAAATGTTGGCGTGGAGCTGATTATGGGCAGTGGTCAACTCCACGACCAACCCCCACCCTCTCCCGCCGAGCCTGCCTGCCTAATGAAAAATGCAGGCCATGATCAGGGACGTGTTAAAAATGAGATTTTAAGGTCTTTTGTTTGGTCACTGGTCCGAAACCTCATCCTGCCCGTGGGTGAGATTTAGCAAAAAATGCAAAGGTGATTTGGCCTTTTCATCCACCTGCCAACCAAACAGTTCGAAGGGCAATGAAAAATTCCATTTAATTAATTGACTAAGGGCCTCTATAGGCTTTTTAATTGTTGGTGGGAGCGCTGCCACCTCTCGTGAGTGAAATATCGCGAGAGTGTGCGATGACATCTGGACGTTTGCCTGACCTCATCGCGCACTATTTTTCTTCTGTTCGGGTTGGACACACGCCTGCCTGACAAGGGAAAACTGCTGCCCTTGGAGAAATTGTGACTTAATGAGTATTCTTGGCATGCACGCTCCTGAGCTCATTACAGCCTTGGTCCAAACAAGAGCTGAACGCCAGAGGTGAGGCGAGAGTGACTGCCCTTGATAACAAGGCAGCATTTGACCGAGTGTGGCATCAAGAAGCCTCAGCAAAACTGGAGTCAATGGGATTCTGGGAAAACTCTCCACTGGGTGAAGTCATGCCTAGTAGAAAGGAAGATGGTTGTGGGTGTTGGAGGTCAATCATCTCAGTCCCAGGACATCACTACAGGAGTTCCTCAGGGTAGTGTCCTTGGCCCAACCATCCTCAGCTGCTTCATTAAGAACCTTCCCTTCATCTTAAGATCAGGAGTGGGGATGTTTGCTGATGATTGCACAATGTTCAGATCCTGAAGCAGTCCATGTCCAAATGCAGCATGAGCTGGACAATAGCCAGACTTGGACTGACAAGTGGCAAGTTACATTCGCACCAGAAAAGTGGCAGACAATGACCATCTCCAACAAGACAGAATCCAACCATCTCCCTTTGACATCGCTGAATATCAACACTCTGGGATTTACCATTGGCCAGAAACTGAACTGCCATATAAATACTCTGGCTATAAGAGTAGGTCAGGGGCTGGGAATCCTGTGATGATTAACACAGTCCTGACTCCACAAAGTCTGTCCACCATCTACAAGGCATAAGTCAGGCGTGTGATGGAATACTCTCCATGTGCCTGGATGAGTGTAGCTCCAACAACACTCAAGAAGCTCAACACCATCCAGGACAAAGCAGCCTGCTTGCTTGGCACCCCATCCACCACCTTAAAGATTCACCCCATCCATTACCTTCAACATTCACTCTCTCCACCATCGTCGCACAGTAGCAGTAGTGTGAACCATCTATAAGATGCACTGCAGCAACTCACCAAGGCTCCTTCAACAGTACCTCCCAAACCCACGACCTCTAACACCTAGAAGGACAAGGGCAGCAGACAGATGGGAACACCAGCGCCTGCAAGTTGCCTCCAAGCCACTCACCATCCAGACTTGGAAATATATCGCCGTTCCTTCACTGTCACTGGGTCAAAAGCTTCCCTAACAGCACTGTGGGTGGGCCTACACCACATGGACTGCAGCGGTTCAAGAAGGCAGCTCATCACCACCTTCTCAAGGGGAAATTAGGGATGGGCAGCGATGCCCGCATCCCGCAAAATCATTTCAAAAGCTTAGGGAAGCAAGGTTCCTGCCACCGGACACTGTGGCTGGGATTTTCCAGCCCCCCAGTGGGCGAGAATCGTGATGAGCGGTGCGGGAAAATTTGGAGAGCGGCCCCTCTCCCGCCCACTGGCGGGGCTGGAAAATCCAGCCTTGTGAGTCCGACCCACGGCTGAAAGGTCACCTGTTTTATTGCTTAGACCTAGCCTGCCAGCGGGAAGTTTGAATTTTGTCTCCCGCTTATGTCACCCCGCGCACCCCGATATACGGGGCAAAATTTCAACGTCGGCAGGGAACATGAAGCCCAGGAAAGCATGGAGGACGATTGTGGCTATCAGCAGAGGATAATAACTACATCATCTGTTTCGGGCATTAGATGAGAGCAAAGGATTGGCAGTTGCTGTGTCGACTAATGCAGCGGCCACGTGTATGTTGAGTAAGGGATGGCAGTGTAGGGGTCACACTACCGGATTAGTAATCACAAGGCCCAGCTAATGCTCCAGAAACTTGAGTTCTCTCCATGTGAAGGCACTTCCATGTTGTGAATATGTAGGATTATAATTTAGATGAGGAAGAGCTCTGCAATTACTAATCCATTTGAGAAAAGGTCTTTCAATCTGAAACAGTTGAGAGCCATTGCTTTAAGCAGTGCTCCAGTCTTAAAAGAAAAGAGCAAAGAAAGGCTCATATTTATAAAGCTATCTCACGGCCACCAGACATTGCAAAATGCTTTACAGCCAATGAGATACTACTGAATATTTTTAAGGTGTCGTCACTGTTGGAATGTAGGAAACGTGGCAGCCAATTTGTGCACAGCAAGCTTGCACAAATAGCAAAGCGACAGAGGCCAGATGATCTGTTTTGTTGTAATTATCAGAGGCAATTATCAGCCAGGACAACAGGCCTTCTTCAAAACTCTGCCATGGGATCTTATACGTCCACCCCAGCAGGCAGATGGAGCCTCGCTTTAAAGTCTCATCCAAAAGACATCGCCTGTGACAGTGCAGCACTTCCTCAGTACTGGATTTTAAGGCAGCCTTGATATATTCTTATGAGGAGAGGCTGAGTAGGTTGGGCCTGTACCCATTGGAGTTTCGAAGAATGACAGATAACCTTATTGGAACATATGAGATTCTTAGAGGGCTTGACAGGGTAGATGCTGAGAGTGCGAGAGTCTAGGACCAGGGGGCATAATCTCAGATTAAGGGGTCACCCATTTAAAGCAGAGATGAGGAGGAATTTCTTCTCTCAGAGGGTAGTGAATCTGTGGAATTCTTTACCGCAGAGGGCTGTAGAGGCTGGGTTGTTAAGTATATTCAAGGCGGCGATAGACAGATTTTTAATCAGTAAGGGAATCAAGGGGTAAGGGGAAAAGGCAGGAAAGTAGAGTTGAGGATTATCGGATCAGCCATGATCTCATTAAATGGCAGGGCAGGCTTGATGGACCGAATGGCCTACTGCTGCTCTTACGTCTTATGGTCTTGTTTGTGTTCAAGCCCTGGGGCGCTATTTTACTCCAGCATCCTTTTATGGTCCCGCCGAAGTCAGTGGACCTTTGACCCACTCGCTGCATTTTACAGCCCTGCCCCCGCCATGAGGGGCTGTAAAATTCCACACCTGGAGTCCTGAACCTGGAAACCTATGACTGAGAAAAGGGTGGTATCCAGGGAGCCCCAGCTGTCACACATCAAACCTACCTGCTTCACTATTGCTCTTGAGGGAGGGAAATCTGCCACCCTTACCCGGTCTGGCCTACATGCAAGTCCAGGCCCACCGTGAGGCGCTTGACTCTTAAATACCCTCCAAAACGGGTGAGCAAGCCACTCAGTTCAAGGGCAATTAGGGATGGGCAACAAATGCTGGCCTTGCCAGTGACACCCACATCCCGTGAAAGAATATTTAAAAACGCAGCGTAGCAACATGTAGGCGTTTCTTAAAAGAAAATAGAAAACGCTGGAAAAACTCAGCAGGTCTGTGGGGAGAAACAGGACGGGATTGGCCAGTCCCGATGGGCTTCGTGGAGGGTGGGGGGGGGGGGGGGGGGGGTGGGGGGGGGGTGCTGGGGAGAGAGAATTCAGTGTGAGGGTCAGAAATCGGTGCCGGCGTGAAAGCACAGCGGGATCATCCGATGGTGTCCGCCACGGCAGAACGCCAATCCCGCTGCAGGCCGGAGTGAGCCTGATTTGCATCCTGGTAACGGGACGCTAAGTAAGGCCCGACCGGAATCATTCCCCACCCCCCCACCCCACCACCCCCCACCCAACGCCAGATTTACTGCTGCACCAGCAGGAAAATGTGCCAGCCCAGAATGCGTCCGGACAAACGAGAGGTGCAGATGTCGGGACTGGTCGTTAGGGATATGTTCAGATCGCGGGCGTCCGAGGAGCAGACGATGCTGGAGGCCTACAGCTACCGGGCCCTGGAAAAACACGTGCACCACATGCTGAGTGGAGTCTCACAGACGTGGCTCCGCCACAAAGCAGCTCACGGAAGGTGGGAGGTCTCCGCTGATGCTTTGGGTCCACTTCGGAACATCACGGCCTTAGCAATCGGCTGCTATGGGTGACCGGCGAGTTGGGGGGAGAGGAAGTTCTAGCTGTGAGTGGCAGAGGAAGGTGTGCCGGAGTGGGTGAGGTTGGGTGGGGGGACCCAAGGTGTTGGGGGGCGTCTGAGGTTGGGAGGAAGGAGTATGAGGAAGGAGGGTGTAACAGGGGAGAATGTGGCAGCTGGGGAGGTAGGTGTAATGGGGGAGGTAGATGTAAGAGAGAGAGTTCAGAGAGGGTAAGGTGTCTGGGGAGAGATGGGAGTTTGGTGGGGGAGCGTTCAGTGGGAGGAGGGAGTTTGGAGGGAGAAAGTTGTTGGGGGATGGAAGGAGTTTGGAGGGGGGAAGAAGTCTTTGGGAAGGAGGGATTAGGGGCAGAGGAGAGAGTAAGGGCGGAGGAGGGAATGAGGGTATGTCTAGGTGAACATGCAATGGAGGGGTCTGTGGAGTCAATGACTGCCTCCAAGTGAGTGAACTGAAGGTGGGCATGGTAGGAGGGAATGATGAGTGTGAAGGGGGCAGAGGGAGCTGGTAGGGTGGGAGGGTGAGTGTGCGTCGGTAGTGTTAGAAGGGACGGTGTGGGTGGTTGGTGGGGACTCAGAGATAGACACAGACCCTGGGGGTGGGAAGGAGGAGGCCGGGGAGGTCAATGTGGATGGGGGGTGGGATTCTCGGGAAAGTAGGAAATGTGCACATTCACCTGGACATCCCGGAAAGACATGGGTTCAGGTTGGTAGGTGATGGTAGGGAAGTGGAAGGTGATGCCAAGGGGCCATCAATGATGGGGGAAAGGACATGGGTGACTGGGGGAGGGGAAAGGATGGGGGAGCTAACAGCACACTTCACCACTATCAAAGTTGTCAAGTCAAAAGTGAGCGGAGCCTCATTTTGGATGGGCACAGAGTTACATGGGAGGGCAAACAGTGGGTGGGTGGAGATGCAGGTCAGCTCAGATGGACAACTGAAAGAGAACCCCAGCAGGCAACATTGAAAATGCTTGAGACAGTGAAATAGGTATGATGGATGAAGGCTCCATGTGCGTGGGGGAGTGACAAAATGTGTTCACCTGTGCAACCACTTGTGATCAGAATTGCTTCACTTTTCTAGGCCAACCACATCTTCTAGGTGCTACCCTGACATCCGCAGGAGGGGTGGAGACAGCCTGTGCAATGGTTGGCCTTGTTGCCTCTGGTCACTTTGGTGTGTGTCCTCTGGACAGCTGAGGCCTTGAGGGCCCCGGCTTGCTTTGGCTGTCCTCCTGTGGGCCAGCTGCTCCCTCTGCAGTGATAAGGTTGATGGGTTCACAGGCAAAGGGGAGTTGCAGGGAGAGAACGACCTCACAGGTTATGGAGTGGATGACCCAGGATGTCCAGCTGCCACACTTCCTTGCTTCAGGTGCCTGAGGGCCCCGGCCTGACTCCTTAAGGGGAAGAAGCACCTGGAGGGACGTTGAGGTGCCCCGTTTCCCTCTCGTGTCGCCACTGCAGGAACTCACCCATGGCTCCCGCGATGGAGTGCAGGTCTGCGCACATCTCCGTGTTCTGCTGGACCAGGGTCTCCATGGTGTCCGCCATCTTCCTCATGGAGACCTCCATGCACACACAGGTTGGCACCATTTCATCAGAGAGTAGGCGGATGCGCTCCTCTGACTTGTGTGCCACTCTGTTGAGGGCTTCCAACAGTTTTGCATGATGTTCCCTGCCTTCTGCTGACTCTCCATGATGAGTTGGAGGGCTGAATCCAGGGCTCATCATCTGACTCGGGCCTCACAGATGCCTCTTCCCCAGCAGCCCTCCGAGTGCCAGGGAGCTTGGTTGAACCTGCCTCCTCCTGCCGAGGGCACATGTCCACGCGGTGACAACCAGATTGCAAACCCAAGCCTGCTCTAGATCTAGGTCCGACCGAGGTGCGTGTCTCTGCGCTGGTGCAGGGTGTGGGTAATCGCTGTGATGGGTCTTCAAGGCTGCTTATTTTCAGCCGTTCCATCCAGTCCTCTTGGCTGGAGGTGAGGATGTGGATGGAGCTGAGGGATTGGCTGGCTGAGGGTGTCGGTCACTTGTCAGAGCTCCCTGTGAACCAAAGTAGAGATAATTGCTGCATGGCAGCAGAGTCAAAAGCAGGAGAGAGAGACACTCACAGTTGTGCTGAGAGAGGGATGATGTGGTGCAGGATCCTCACGTGGGTGTTCATCACCGAACTCACCATCTCCGCAGGCAGGGTCCATGTCCCCTCCAGTCAGTGCGATGGTCGCTCCTCAAAGTGAGTGAGGAGCCTAATGTGGGTCATTCTACCCCCGGTCTGGGACCTCTCCCTGATGTGAGCAGGCTTCTCCTGCATGAAAACAGATGGAGAGAGGGTGAGCGGGACACATAGCACTGAGTGGAATGTTTGTGTGGTGAGCAGAGCCATGGGCAAGATGAGGACACAATCTCCAGAGGAAATGAGCCTGATGGAGATGTGAGGGTGTGTGTGAGAGTTAGTGGTGTTGTCCCTTGAGGTGTGAGATTCCTGAGGATGTATGATGAGTGTGTGAGAGTTGAGAGTGATGAGAGGAGTGACTTACCCTGATGGAGTGAATGCCAGAATTCAGCATCTTCCCACACTGACTGGCTACGAGTGGGTGCTGACCACTGCTGCTACCCCTTTCCATGCTGGGTTGGTGATCTTGCTCGCTGGCCTTTGCCCAGAGCAGGGGTCGAGGATATCGCGGTGGGCTTTGATGAAGCACCGTGATCACAGAGTGGTGGGCAAATCCGAGCCCACCCACCAGCAATCCAGTTTGTTTCCACGGACGGATAATCAATGAGGCTGTGGAGGTGACAATACGCTGCAAGTACCTGTCACTGCGGCCGGTGGGTAAAGTGACTTTTTCACGCCTGCTACCATACTTAGTGCAAACCTGGGACGAATCCCCCCCCACCAAGAGTTAACATTTCGAGTGCGTTTACTTCTTTTTCAGAGTCCTTCATACCGACTCAAAACGTTGACTCAGTTCCTCTCTCCAGCGATGCTGCCAGACTTGCTGAGCCTTTCCAGCACTTTCGGTTTTTATTTCAGATTTCCAGCATCTGCAGTATTTTGCTTTTATTGCTGGACTTTCTGGTCCCAGCCAGACAACCGGGGTCTCTCACACCTTCACGTGCGAGTGTCTGGAAGATTCAGTCTGATAACATGCAGATGTGCGCTCAGAAACATCTCTACTTAACTTCCCCCATAAATCACCGACTCTCATCAATCATGTGAAGTCAGATCCTGCAGTTCTGATATCATATTGGTGCCCACAATCCGAAATCGGGGTCAATTCAGCTGATTCCTGCTGCCTTTTCTTTTTAGTCACAAACAGGGTGGGTATTAAATGTTTAACACAAAACGATAGCCTTCTCTGGTTTGCTGAAGCGGCTGTTAGGAGGGAAGCAATGTGTTATTGAATTCTCATATCCAGTTGCAGACACAGCGTCCAGGCTCTTGGTAGCTTTGCCATTTATGATACAGCAAAGTCCGAGTGGGATCACACCACGGAGGTAAGATCAGGAGGGAAATCCAAAAGGCCGATGTCAGGTTGGAGGGCTAACATGTTCTCACCTCTAGGCAATTGTTGCAGGATCAGCGCCCCACCCAACAGCAGCGGCTAGCCAACGCTAAGCAATTAAGCGGATAATCATTGGCGACAGGGAGGGATCTCCCTGGTGACCGAGTAGCCTCCAGCTGAGCACCCAGCCCAGCAGCTCAGTGGAGGCAGGGCCAACTAACCTCAGGGGCTGGAGGCTCCACGTCCCAGTGAAGGGGACCCGAGTAGGAAAGTGCAACCTGCAGCCCAAACCAATTCACCCTCTGCCCCTACCAGCCATCGTAATTTTTAATTGCGCTGCGTGTTTCCCAGGGGCGTCTCCATGTTGAGGTGCCCCTCGCGTTCTGGTTACTTCCTGGGCAGTGCCCACCTCGCCTGGCGAGACTGCTGACCTTCCGAAACTCCAAGCCCTCTGACTGGGCCTGCAGGCTCAGGAACCTGCCCGCCACCCTTAACTAGACGGGGCTCTGAGAGGCTCTGAGATGATCATGCAGACCGGATGGGACTCATAGGACTCATCGATCACTGGGATGGGACCCGTACATTTTCAAAGGTGGTATGACTCCCACCCTCAAAGAGCCAGCACCGGCACAGCCAACGAACTGAATGGAATGAATATAATTTAATCCAAAATGTCAAGAGTTGATAAAGAATAAATATAAGGCTGTAATTTAATCTCACAATTGGAAAACGAATTAAACTTTCCTGGTATAGCCTGTGATGTCTCATAGACGTTCACAGCACAGGAGGAGGCCATTCAGCCCATCGTGTCCGTGCCAGTCAACAAAGATCTGCCTACACTCAACCCATTTTCCAGCACTTGGCCCATAGCCCTGGAGGCTATGGCAACACAAGCAAATATCTAAATACTTCTTAAATGTTATGAGGGCTTCTGACTCAACCACTCTATCAGGCAGTGAGTTCCAGACTCCCACCACCCTCTGGTTGAAAAAAATTCTCCTCAATTACCCTCTTAGCCTTCTACCTCTTACCTTAAAGCCCCTTGTTTACTGGCTCCTCTACTAATGGAAAAAGTGCCTTCCTATGCCCCCTATCCATGCCCCTCATAATCTTATACACCTCTATCAGGTACCCGCTCAACCTTCGCTGCTCGAAGGAAAGCAATCCCAGTCGATCCAATCTTTCCTCCTAGCTCAGACCCTTCAGCCCAGGCAGCATCCTGGTGAATCCCCTCTGCACCCTCTCCAGTGCAATCTGAATACTTTAACTGGAGCACAGCCTGATAATCTTCCAGTGAGGCACTCAGTGCCCGTTCTATTCTGGGCTAACGGCTGGATTTATGTAATCGTTTCAATGTCCATATATTATTATCTGGCTGTATAAAGAAGGCTGGCTGCATAGAGTATTTAGCATTCATGGGGCTGGTTTTAATTCTGGGGTATATATTTTGAAGGGCAAGATCATGGCAACTTTACCAAGTTAGAACTTACATTCTTTTAATTTAAAAAAAAATTGGAATATTTACAATGTGAGTTCAACCCTTTCCTTTAGGCCTGAGGTGACCCCACTGTCTGACGCAGTCTGAAATAATAGCATGAGCGTGTGTAGATCAAGCACATTGTGGAGTGAACTGCCAGTGGAGTTCTGGGAAGTGGATCTTAAATTGTAGTTGCAAAATTTCAAGTCTGCTCATGGAATTCAGCGTGAGGTGGGTAATACACACTCGTACAAAACTGCACTGTCAGTTTAGCTCTGCAAATCAGGCATCCAATGATGTCATTGAATTGACCGAAAATGGCACAGAGATGCCTGTCCTCTCAAGGGGAACGTTAAGGTTTTTATGTATTAAATGTATTTGTTAAGAAGATATCGTTTGAAAAAAAGTAGCTTCCTCAGACCAACAACAGAAAATGATTTGCTTGGTAAAGAGTTGTTTGGTCGACCTTAACCTCATTCTCCCCCTTACCCCTGGGTCAGAAGGTCAGAGTTCAATCACCCCTTCTGGATTTGAGCACTGAATATAGGCTGCATGACCAGGCAGCCCTGAAGGGGTGCTGCACTGCCAGAGATCAGATGTTAAGCTGAGCTTGTCTGTTTCTGGACATAAGAGATCCCAAAAGCACTAGTCAAAGAGCGAACAATCTCTGTCATTCTCTGAAGGAGGGTCACACGGACTCGAAACGTTAACTCTGTTTCTCTCTCCACAGATGCTGTCAGGCCTGTTGTGTTTTTCCAGCATTTTCTGTTTTTATTTTAGTCTCTGTCGTGTCCTGTCAGCGTTCCTTCTTAAAGCGTCACCGCTAATAGCAGGTTAAATGGTTTGTGGAACCTACCAGTGCTCAAGTTGGCTGACAATTTGCCTGTAGGAAAACAGCGATTGGGATTATGATAAAAGCAAAATTCTGCGGATGTTGGAAATCCGAAAAAATGCAAAAAATGCTGGAAAAACTCAGCAGGTCTGGCAGCGTCAGTGGAGAGAGAAACAGAGTTAACGGGCAGGATTCTTACCTCGATGGGTGGGTGGGCCCCACCAGCTTGGCAGGCGGGCGGGCAGACGATCGCCGCCGCCGAAAGGGGACCCGCCGCCATTTTGAGTGGGCGGGCCAATTAAGGCCCCGCCCAGCGGCCTGCCCGACTGGAAGTGCTATGCTCTCCCTGTGCGAGGGTTGGGGGGGAGGGAATCCCCAGCTGTCAAAGTGCACACTGCTCCCTGAGGCAAAGTCATGTCTCAGGAAGGTTCGTGAGAGGTAAATAAACTCTTAAAATAGAAAAATATTAAAATTATTAACATGTCCCCCTCATGTGACAATGTCACACAAGATGGGACATGTTAATAATAAACACATAAAATTTATTACATTTTTTAAAAAACGGACATGAAACTTCATCTCGCCGGTGGATGGTTTCATGTATAATCTGCAGCCCGCTGAGACTCCTGGCCTGCCCGCCAGCCTTGAGGTTGGAACAGGCAGGTCTTTAATGATCTTTATTATCCTGTCAGTGGCCTCAATTGGCCATTGACAGGTCGGCGGGCGGACAGCTGATTTCGCTGTCCGCCCGCCTTCCTGAATATTTAAAGGGATCGGGAGGACGTCGGGGGTTCCTCCCGATTCATCCCGCGTAATTTTCCCCTTGGCGAGCGGGCCCCGCCCCCAAATCGCCAATGGGAAAATCCTGGCCAATATTTCGAGTCCACATGACTCTTCTTCAGGGTGATTGGAATCAATTTGCGATGAAGCATTTTGGGACATTTTGAGGGCACAGAGAGATACGATATAAGTACAAGTTCCTTACTCCATCTGGGAAAGATACACGGAAGAAGACAACTAGAAGTGATGGCTTCTGACATACATTCAGGTAGAAACAGTCCACTGGCAGACAATTCCCATCAAGCAAATACTTAATGATGAGGTACCAAGCAAAACAGAAAAGGTACTAGCTCAGGAGGATGTAAATGACTCCAATGCTAACAGGAGAAGTGGATTAAGGGGAAACTTGGGAACAATGTCAGAAAATATTTCTTCACGCAATGATTGACCAATCGTCTTCTAGATAAGATAGTGTAAACCAATAGGTTGTAGTGATTGATAGATTTTCTTGTTAGGCAAGGGTATTCATATTGATGGAACCAAGGTGGGCAGATGGACTTATGAATAGGGTAAGTTGGACTTACAGATAGACTTATGACATGGATAAGATGGACTTACAATTCAGCCATGATCCAATTGAATGGCAGATCAGATTTGAGGGGCTAAATGGACTCCCCTTGTTCCTATTTTCCTATGTTTCAAAGCTCTGGAATTATTCAAGAGGCACAGAGGTCAAAGGCGAGGACATTGTGATAAACCTTTATAAACCTCAGCTGGAGTATTGTGGGTGCCATACTTTAGAAAAAATGTCAAGGCTTTAGAGAGAGAGAGTGCGAAAAAGGTTTATGAGATTTGTTCCAGGGTTGAAGGACTTCAGTTGCGTGGATAGATTGGAGGAGCTGGGCTGTACTTCTTACAGCAACAGAAGAGCAGGTTGAGAGGAGATTTAATAGAGGTGTTCAAAATCATGACAGGTCTGGACAGAGTGGATGTTCACATTGGCAGGAGGGTTGAGAACCAAAGGACACATGTTTAAAGTGATCAGCAAAAGAATCAACAATGATATGATAAAAATCTTCTTACCCAGCCAGTGATTACAAAGTAGAATGCACTGCCTGAGAGTGTGGTGGAGGCAGATCCCATCACAGCTTTCAAAAAGGAATTGGATGAGCACCTTAAAGGAATAAATTTGCAGGGCTACAGGGAATGGGCTGAGGATTGCGACTAGCTAAATTGTTCTTGCAGAGAACCAGCACAGGCTTGATGGGCTGAATAGCCTCCTTCTGTGCTGTAACTGTTCTATGTTTCAATGATTCTAAGAGGCAGTTACATTGTGTGACAAGGGGTGTTGGAACTGTGTTTTTTATGGAGGTATGTGCTAGATGGACTGAATGGCTTTCCACGCCTGTGCTTTAGATATATTTCTTCATCGGAAAAAGATCTTCTCTTTTTCTCACCAGTCTTCTGCCCTTCTATCTTGAAACCTCCACCCCCAGCCCTCCACCAACTACAATGCCCAAGAGTTCATTATTAATGTGATGCTGACTGTCAACGGGCCATTTGGCTGCAGAAGTCATCACAGATGGAACCTGACCCTGTTTTACCTGCTGTGCATTCACAGATTTGGGTTGCTGAAGAATAATCAGGAATAAAGACCCTGGAAAATGTTCCTTTCCCTAATCCTGGATTCCCCAGCCTACATAAAACAGTTACTCTCTGGACAAACTACATGAGGCATTAGAGGAACCAAACTGCTTGCTTCAGATTATCCTGACTCAAATGGAGATTGAGGGCTATGAGGTCCCAAAGCTCCCCTTCCTCACCCATCGAACCAGTCTATTCAATGGAGCAACTCAGATCCACAGATGACAATCCACAACATTCTGCCACTATTCTGACTTTCATAATAATGGGACAGATTTGTAGCTGGGTATATACGGGCATCTGCCATTAGTTAGATTTTCTCCTCTGTCCTTCGGATCAAATGAAAGTGGTTGAAAGTGTGAGCCGTTAACAGCGCAGTGAACGAAACAGGACACAAGGAACCTGAGTAGCTGGGACAAATAATGCGGCATCTCCTTATCCCACGAGACACATGAAACATCGGAAAGATAAACAGTGCAAAGACTGAGAAGGAGGGTGAATTAAAGGGGAGATTTCAATATCAAATCAGGTACAGAAAGAGTAATAAAGAGAAGGAAAGAAAGATTGGACTGTGATAGAGGGAAAAAAGAGATAGAAGGGAAAAGTAGAAAAAAATTACATTTAAAACTGTGCATTATTGTCATCTGATAAAACAATTCACAGCCTGAAGGAATGAGACTCCACATTTATAATACTTCATCTTCAGTGCCAGAGAGGTTGAGTGTTAGTCATTAACACTTAGTCATTAACACTTAGTCATTAACACTTAGTCATTTAGTCATTTGGTAGTACAGAACTTGACTATTTCTGAGAAAACAGATTCATGGTCTTGAAGCTTTTTGTTTTGCACTCATCAGGACAGATTTGCAAGATGCAGCAAGAGTAAAAGGGACAACAATTTATACTGCATGGGAAGAGAGTGCTGATTTGCCAATCAATCAGCACTTTCTTCTCATGCAGTATAAATTGTTGTTGCCTTTACTGTTGTTTAATCTTGCATTGCTGTCCTGATGAGTTCAAGATGAAAAGCTTCAACAGCATGTCCCTTTTTTCAGCAAATACTTAATCCATTGTTAAAAGGGTACTAACTATTGAAATTCCTAATCCTAAATACCTGTGACAAATGTAGCTCACATGTATCATGCAGATACAGCACCTTCATGCCATTCAATGCATCTCGATGCTGAGGCACACAGTGAGATGCTGTTTTCACAAAGCTAATGGTAGAGGGGCATTTTTTGGGCCATTACTTTTAGATTTCCATGTTTAATCTCACCCGACATCACTGCAGCACTTGTGTAAATAACCCCGAGTGCTATTAGCCTTGCCCTTATTTTGACAAAAAAAAATCTGACTCAATACATTAATCAAAACATTAAAAAGACATCTTGTCTATTTTTTTCTTCATGCTTATTTTGTTCCTGAATTTGTTATTGGAACATTAAACATTATTGCTGGCAAACATGGATCTGGTCTCCATTAGTTATTGTAACACTGTCGTTCCATCTTGATCTCTTATGGAAGTTAATAGTCATATTATCAATGACTGAAATCATCCCATTAGGAAGTATTCTCAAGCCAATGTGTTAGGATCATGCCCGTATCCAGGTTTGGTCAGCATTCCCAATCTTTCTCTAACATGATCTCACCTGATAATTGTGTCATTAGATTCCAATTATCCATTATTTTCGGAATGAACACTAAACACATTCCACATGCTCTCTGGCTTCTCCCCATCCCACTTAATAATACTCAGGAGATCCTTTCCTTGTGTGGCTAGTTCTGAAAGTCAACAACATGAAAGGGAAGAGAGAGCAGCACTAAGATGAAAAATCTACCTTTCACTTCTCTTTCACCCCTCTGTCCTGAAGTTGATCGGGGCAACTAGTTGAGCAGAATCCGAACTTTCCTTGATTTGGGCTTGGAACGTTTGATTTCTTTATTTGTGTTTTTTTTGTGCTTTCATTTTTTTCAGTGTTGCTGTTGGATACATTGGCAAAGAAACAGAGCTGGACGCTTGAGCCAAGGCTTGCCATTGCCATCAAGCTAGGGGAATAAATGATCACATTTATCGGACTGGAATCAAGGTCAGTGGACTTGTTTATGTCCAGATGGAACCAAATGGAGTCATCGCTCGCAGGCTGCGTGCTCATCACTAATGCAAAACACTCCTCATCATTTTCCCAACAAGGTTTCAAAATGCAAGGGAAAAAAAAAAATCTTCCAGTCGTCCAAGGGTGAACCTGTTAAGCGGCACAGACCCTGCGTCTAACTTTGAACTGAATGCCTTGGGGACGAACTGGAGTCTGTATTTTCACTGGCACCAGGATCTTCCCTTTGTGAACTTTTCACATGTGTGTGCCATTATAGAAATGAAGGACACGTGAAGTAGATACAATTCAGTACAGATCCTCATCCAGCCTCGCACTATTATTTACTGTCCACTGGAATACTCTGCACTAAAAAAAATACTGATATGGAGCTCTGTGCCAAACAGTAGACAAATCTAATTGATGGGAGTCAGTCAGTTGTTGTGGCCATTAACTGTTTGGCAAAACAGTCAACAATCAATCCACCATTAACTGTTCTGATACTCTTAAAGATATTTATGTTTCAGCTCCATATTATTCAATTATTCTTTTCCCCTCTGGAACATATTTAATTAATATTATGCTATTTACACCCAAAAGATAAACACACTGTACTGTTTATACCCTAGAGAATGTACAAAATCTTAATACCGTGACATACGGTCCTTCATCGTTTTTCTGTTGAGTAATGTGCAATGAACCAACTGAGCTGCAAATATTAGTTCCATAGGAATTTGATCAAATGATAATGTTTCCTTCAAAGAGATATGAAGAAAAGATTAATGAGGAGAGGAATAGTGATACAATTTTACAAGGGGTGCAGGAACATAGGAAATAGGAGCAGGTTTAAGTCGACAGCTCATCACCCACCTTCCATCTTTTCAGTGCCAATTAGGGATAAGCAATATAAATACTGGCCATGCAGCACTGCCCACATCCTGTGAAAGAATAGAAACAGGAGTAGGCCATTCAGGCCCTTCAGCTGGCTCCGCTAATCAACTAGATCATGGCTGATCTTCCATCTCAAAGTCATTTTTCTCGAAAATCCCCATATCCCTTGATGCCTTTAATATCTAGAAATGTATCAAGCTCTGTCTTCAATATACTCAATGCACAGAGAGGCCTGGGGATTTACATACACAAATCTTTGAAGGTGACAGACATGTTGTTGGAGCATATAGGATCCTTGGCTTTATACAGTGAGACATAGAGGCAAAAGTAAAGACGTTATGCTAATTCTTTGTAAATAACTGTTAGACATCTCCTGCCCTTCAAGCAGGTTGTCAAGGCCTTGGGAGAGGGTCCAGAGGAGACTCACTAGAACGGAACAAATGATGAGGGGCGTGGGGAGACTGGAGAAGCTGGGGTTGTTCTCCTTGGAGCAGAGAAGGTTAAGAGGTGATTCAATGGAGATGTTCAAAAATTACGAGGGCTTTTGATTGTGCGAATAGTCGGTGACCAGAGGACAGACACATCTCTCAGATGTGAATTTTTTTTAATGCAGCGAGTTGTTATGAGCTGGAATGTACCTCCCTCAAGCAGAAACACCTGGGATTATGGTTCCATTGTCAAGTCCAGAGTCCAGATTTGTTTTAATAGCACACAGTGGGGTGGGGACAGGTGGGAGGGGGGGTGTGGTCCACAGGTAGCCTGGCAATACCTGCAGACAAGAATGTTTGCAGATTCTTATTATTGAGAATGTAGGGGGTCACTTTAACTTTCTCACAGATTTTCCACGCCGCAGTGTTGCACTGTATACGTCCCCCTCTCCTTCAAGCCGACAGGTAGGAATTTCTTTCAGAAAACAAGCCTTAGAAACATCATCAGGAGCAGCCAGAAAGGCCAGCCCTGATGGCAAGACTACAGATGTGCATTTCTAATACTCCTATATTCCAGACCACTAATCTCACCAAGGGCCCTGTCTGGGTGGGAACCTGTCCTGGGAGGTCATCCAGCTAGGCCTTGCACATAGCCCCGGACAGGAACTTTGTCATTAAAAATTCCATTCAAGCCGTCAGGAGCATGTTTTATCCTTTAGGGCCCTATATATTATAGGGGGTACAACTGTAAAAGATGTGCCAGGGCAGAGGGACATGGGTATCAATCATTAAAGGTGGCAGGACAGATGGAGGGAGCTGTTAATAAAAGCAAAATGCTGAGGGTGCTGGAAATCTGAAATAAAAATAAAAAATGCTGGAAAAACTGGCAGCATCTATGGAGAGAGAAACAGAGTTAACATTTTGAGAAGTAGAAATGTGATGAAATTTATACAATTTAAGGGGTTTGGAGTAGGAAAAGCTGGATAGGAGGTGTTGACAAAGATGTCATGGACACAAGACAAAGGGAGTGTTAATGGTAGTGGTAAGGGCTGAAGAAGGTGCTGATAGCAGCATAAAGGTAAGAAAGCAGAAGGTGATAATAGCAAAACAAGGGTCAGCATTGTCTGAAGGAACAACATGGTCCTTTTGGGGGTGGGGTGGGGAGAGGGGGCAGTGGTTGAGGAAGAAGATTGGAATAATGGTTAAAAAGGGGGATAAAACAATGAATAAATGAATAAAAATGAAAATAAGTGGATAAAAAATAAAAATAAATTTTTAAAAAGTGAGGGTTAAAAAGGGGGTGAAGAAAGAGGAGAGAGTTTATGGTCTGAAGTTGTTGAACGCAATGTTAAGTCCAGAAGGCTGTAAAGTGCCTAATCGGAAGATGAGGTGCTGTTCCTCCAGTTTGGGTTGAGCTTCACTGGAACAATGCAGCAGGCCAAGGATGGACATGTGGGCATGAGAGGAGGGTGGAGTGTTGAAATGGCAAGTGACAGGGAGGTCATGCTTGTGGACAGACTGAAGGTGTTCCGCAAAGCGGTCACCCAGTCTGCATTTGGTCTCTCCATTGTAGAGGAGACCGCATTGGGAGCAGCAAATGCAGTAGACTAAATTGAGGGAGATGCAAGTTTGGCGCTGCTTCACCTGAAAGGAGTATTTGAGCCCTTGTACGGTGAGGAGAGGGGAAGTAAAGGGGCAGGTGTTGCACCTTCTATGATTGCATGGGAAGGTGCAGTGGGAGGAGGTTGAGGTGTAGGGGGTGATGGAAGGAGTGAAAAAGGGTGTCCTGGAGGGAATGGTCCCTGTGGAATGCTGACAGTGGGGGTAAGGGGAAGATGTGTTTGGTGGTAGCATCATGCTAGAGTTGGCAGAAGTGGCAGAGGATGATCCTTTGAATGCGGAGGCCGGTGGGGTGAAAAGTGAAGGGGGACCCTATCATGGGAGGGAGGGGAAGTTGTGAGGGCAGAGCTGCAGGAGATGGGCCAGACATGGTTGAGGGCCCTGTCAACCACCGAGGGGGAGAACCTTGGTTAAGGAAGAATGAAGGCAGTTCAATAGCACCGTTTTGGGAGGTGGCAACATCAGAACTGATGCGACGGAGGCAAAGGAACTGAGAGAATGGGATGGAGTCCTTACTGGAAGTGGGGTGTGAGGAGCTGCAGTCGAGGTAGCTGTGGGAGTTGGTGGACTTGTAATGAATATTGGTGGACAGTCTATCACCAGAAATGGAGGCAGAAAGGTCAAGGAAGGGAAGGAGAGGTGTTGGAGATGGATCATTTGAAGGTGATGGAGGGGTGGAAATTAGAAGCAAAATTGACAAATTTTTCCAGGTCTAGGTGAGAGCATGAAGAGGCACCTAAACAGTCGTCGATGTACCGAAAAAAAGCATTATGGGAGGGGCCCTGAATAGGACTGGAACAGGGAATGTTCCACATATCCCATAAAGAGACAGGCATAACTGGGGCCCATGCGGGTACCCATAGCCACACCTTTTATTTGGAGGAAGTGAGAGGAGTTTAAGGAGAAGCTGTTCAGTGAGAGGACAAGTTCAGCCAGGTAGAGGAGAGTGGTGGTGGATGGGGATTGTTCGGGCCTCTGTTCAAGAAAGAAGCGGAGACAGTTAATAAAGCAAACAGTATCCTAGGTTTTATTAATAGGGGCTTAGAGTACAAGAGCAAGGAGGTTATGCTGAACTTGTATAGGACACTAGTTAGGCCTCAGCTGGAGGATTGTTTACAGCTCTAGGGGGGTGCCACACTTTAGGAAGGATGCAAATGCATTGGAGAGAGTGCAGAAGAGGTTTATAAGAATGGTTCCAGGGATGAGAAACTTCAGCTATGAAGATAGATTGGAAAGGTTGAGACTGTCCTCCTTAGAGAGGACAAAGCTAAGAGGAGATTTGACAGGTGTTCAAAATCATGAGTGGGCTGGACAGAGAAGATAGGGAAAAACTCATAAATGTCGAGAACAAGAGGGCACAGATTTGAAGTGATTTGCAAAGGAAGCAAATGCGAGGTGAGAAAAAAACTTTTTCACAAAACGAGTGGTTCGGGTTTGGAATGCACTGCCTGGAAGTCTGGTGGGGGCAGGTTCAGTTGAGGCACTCAAGAGGGCATTGGCTGGTTATTTAAATAGAAACAATGTGCAAGGTTACTGGAAAAAGGCAGGAGAATGGTACTGAGTCATAATGCTCATTCAGAGAGCCAGTGCAGACAGGATGGGCTGAATGGCCTCCTTCTGCACTGTAACAATTCTGTGGCTGTCTCCCTTACCGCTGACTGCATTCCCAAAGCAATGTGGTTGAGTCTTAACTGCCCAATGAAGTGGCCTGGCAAGACTCGCAGTTGTATCAACCTACTACCAATGGTTCTAGAAGGAGGATCACCACCACCACCACCCCCATTGTCTCAGGGCATTTAGGGATGGGCAATAAATGTGAGACGGCCAGGGATGGCTACATCCTTAAAACTAAAGGTGTGCCCTCAGGCCTTTGCTGCTCACTCTCAGCAAACTGCAATACCTGTGTCTGATGGGAAAGCTGCCTGAACGATCAATGGGGCCAGCGTCTCACTATCTCTTCACTTTGACATGGGGTTCGAGCATTGAGACTGCTTTAGCCCCCGGCCAAACATTCCTGCCTCCTCAGCAATCATGCCGCCTTTGAGCTTTGCCACTGCTGTTCAAACATGGATTAAAGTTATTGGTAAAGATTAGCAATTACTTTTGACTGCATTTGTAGCCACTTAGCTTTCAAGTGGCTGTATGCTTTTACATTTACTCATTCATCTTGTCTATGTAACCCTCTCATGGACTTCAACACCATTTCCTCATCAACCACCAACCCCCAACATTGACCTCCTAAAATGGAGGGGGGAAGGAATTGGCCACATTATGTAAATCCATCAGGGGCAAAACGCTAATGATCAGGCAGCACTAGTAAGTTACCATCTGACTAACTGCCAGTCACTAAATCTATGTTATGGAGTAAATCAGCTAAAAGAAAACAACATTGTTTATTAATCTGTATATTGGCATCTTGCCATCTGTGAGAGATGATGGGAATGCAGCCTCAGGACTTTGGTGAGGTCAGATGAGGTCACCCGCTGCACTTCTGTTGTTGACTGAGCAAACCTCTTCTGGAAAGGCAAAATCTGCCGCACACGAAGTTGTCCCTTACCAGAGGTGCGAGGTGATCTCGGCCGATGTCTCGTTTCCAGGGTTGGCGTCTGCTTTGGAGTTTCTGAAGCCCCATGTTGTTATGTGAATCCCTGGCCACAGCTGGTGCCGCCATTTGCACTGGTCCATCAGCTGGAGTTTCCCACTTGTTGTGATTGATGGCAAGGGCTTTCATATCTCTACTGGCAGCATCCTTGAATTGAAGCTTTGGGAACTCTGCTGGTCTCTTGCCATGGGCTACCTCCCTGTATAGCATATCCCTGGGAAGCAGCCATCTTCCATCCTGTGCACATGCCAAAGCCAGTGAAGCCTCCTTTGTTTGATTGGTGCTTGCATGCTCAGGACATTTGCCCTGGACTGCATCATTGGTGAATTTGTGTTATACAAAGATTTCTGAATATGAGTATTGCTGACCAAAGAGACATGCTGTTGAATCTTTTCGTCTTGCACTCATCAGGACATTTCGCAAGAATACAAATAGTAAAGGGAACAACAATTTATACTGCATGAGAGGAGAGTGCTGATTGGTTGGCAAGTGAACTCTGATTGGCAGGGGTGTTGCCATGGGGAATGCACCAGGGAACAGTTAACTGCCAAGCTTTTGCTCAAATTTAAACCAGGCAGGTAGACTCTGATTGGTCAAGGCATTACCCTGGGGAATGAACCAGGGAATGGCTGTCCCCCAAGCTTTTGTTTAGTTGAAAAAGGCGCAATGCGTGGACATGCTCCTTCTGTCTATAAAGGACAGGGTCCAATACTCAATTCTGCACTACCAAACAACTATTTCTGAATATTTTCAGAGAACAGAAAACAAAATGAATTTGTTTGGCCTGCCTTACAAGGGCAGAGAAAACCACTGTTTTCACTCCAATTTTATTCCCCTCTTTAATAACGTGGTAACTGTTTTTCTTCAAAGTGTTTTCATGTCTTTGTCAAACAGTCCCTGTTTCCAATCCTCTAACTGTATATGTTTCAGCAGCTGGAGTCTAGTCATGGAAGTAACACATCCATTCATCTGGAAAACTCTTGATTGGAAGCTCGAGGATGAAACAGCTTGAAAACTTTGGCCTAAAGCAATTGGTTTCTCTCTATTCTTCATTTAATGTAGTTCCACACGTACACAATACTCAGAAGGAAAGAGGGTGAGGGAATTTGCAGAACTTGAGCACATCTGCTAACAACTCATCTCTAAGCATCCCTCACTATTTCAGGGAAGAGTTTTCCTCAGTATTCTTGGCCAATACTTATACTCTAGCCTGTGGTCACTAAAAACAGTTGATCTAGTTCTCAAAACATTGCTATCTGTGGCAGTTTGCTGTGTGCTAATTGGCTGCCACAATTCCTAAATTATATCCATGCCTACACTTCAAAAAATATTTCATTTTCTGTAAAGCGCTTTGCGAGTTGTGCACGTTACTATATAAGTCAACGTTTTTTTTCAGAATAGGTAGTTGGCCAATTCTCTCAGGGGAGTGCTCCTATAGGGAGACCCAGAGGAGCAGAAAAAATTACTTCCTTTTAAAAAAAAATAATAAATTGTGGGTACATTTACAGAATCGTAGAATGGCACAGCGCAGAGAGAGGCCATTCAGCCCAGTAAGTCTGCGTCAGCTCCTTCCAAGAGCAATCCACTTGGTCCCATCGCTAATCTTCCCCTATATCTCTGCAATTTTTTTCTCCATATATTTATCTGATTCCCTTTTGAAAACAGTTGAATCAGTATCCACCCTAATCAGAAACCAAAACAGAAAATGTTGGAAAAACTCAGCAGATCTATCAGAATCTGCAGAGAGAGAAACAGAGTTAATGTTTCGAGACCTTATGACTCTTCTTCAGAGCTCTTCAAAGAAGAGTCATAAGGACTCGAAACATTAAATCTGTTCTTTTTCTCCTTCCACAGATGCTGTTAGGCTTGCTGAGTTTTTCCATTTTTTGTTTTTGTTTCAGGTTTCCAGCATCTGCAGTATTTTGCTTTTATCCACCCTAATCTGGCAGTGAATTCCAGGTCTCAACCATTCGTTGTGTTAGAAGATCTTTTGCTCATTCTGCCTCTGGTTCTTTTGCCAATCACCTTCAACCTTTTCCCTCTGGAGATCAACCCTTAAGCCATTGGAAACAGTTTCTCTTTATTTACACTTTATCTAAACTCTTCATGATTTTAAACAGCTCTATCCAATCTCCTATTAACCTTCTCTGCTCAAAGGGAAACAATCCCAGCTTCTCCAAACTCTCCACATAACCGCAATCCCTCATCCCTGAACCACACGAGTAAACCTCTTTTGTACACTCTCCAAATCCTCCTTGCCCTTCCTAAAGAGAGGCGCCCAGAATTGGTCACAATACTCCAGCTACAGCTTAACTCATGTTTAAGATTAAGGTTAACTGTTAAGGGAGCATTCTACTGCTGGTTTTGTTGGCACGTTAATTTTTCCAGTGCTAAGATTGCATTGTTATGGAAAATCATTTGGGAAGTGCTGTTCTAGAAGCTTCCCCATCATAGACAAACATACGAACATATGAATTAGGAGCAGGAGTAGGCCATTCGGCCCCTCGAGCCGGCGCCGTCAGTCAAAGCATCATGGCCGATCTGATTGTGGCCTCAACTCCACATTCCTGCCCGCCTCAGATAACCTTTGACTCTCATTAGTCAAGAACCTATCTACCTCTGCCTTAAAGGTATTCAATAGCCCCGTGAAATCACTGATGTTAAACTCGCTCGTCTGTAATTGTCAGGTTTAGCTGGCTCCCCTTTTTAATCAGCGGTGTAATGCCTGCAATCCTCCAGTCCTCCGACACCAACCCCCTATCCAAAGTTGACTGGAAAATTATAACCAGCTCCTCTGCAGCTTCTACCGTCAGTGCTCTCGGAAGCCTAGGACGCAGCCCGTTCTGAAAAAGAGTCATACTGGACTCGAAACTTTAACTCTGTTTCTCCCACCATGGATCCTGAGTTTTTTCCGACACTTTTTTGTTTTTATTTCATATCTCCAGCATCTGCAGTGTTTGCCTTTTATTTCATCCTGCATCCTGCACAGATAGGATGACTCATCTACTTTATATATTGCCAAGCTAGTTTTTTTTTTAAATTTATTCTTGGGACATAAACAAGGCCAGTATTTAGTGCCTGTCCCTGATTACCCTTGAGAAGGTGGCGGTGAGCCACTGTCTTGAACCGCTGCAGTCCGTGTGGTGTAGGTACACCCACAGTGCTGTTAAGGAGAGGTGGGGGGACCTCCTTTTTATCCATTTCTATCTCATCCAGTATTCCAGAAACCTCCTCAAGCTTTAGTGAAGCCACTTTCCTTGGTGACCACTGATACAAAGCAATCATTTAGACCCTTAGCCATGCATTCTGCCTCAGGCCTTTCATTTTGGAACCTTACCAGCCCCATTGCTCCTCTTTTTACTGTTAATATGATAGAAGATCTTTGGATTCTCTTTTGTGTTGGTTTCCTTATTCTTTCATGGGATGTGGGTATCCCTGGCAAGGCCAGTATTTGTTGCCCATCCCTAATTGCCCTTGAACTGAGTGGCTTGCTAGGCCATTTCAGAGGGGCAGTTAAGAGTCAGCCACATTGTTGTGGGTCTGGAGTCACATGTAGGCCAGACCAGGTAAGGATGGCAGATTTCCTTCTCTAAAGAGTGAACCAGATGGGTTTTTTTTACAACAATCAATGATAGTTTCATGGTTACTGTTACAACCTTTATATTCCAGATTATTTTTTTAATTGAATTTTAATTCTACCAGCTGCCATGGTGGGATTTGAACTCATGTCACCAGGGCATTAGTCTGGGTCTCTGGATTACTAGTCCGGTGATATTACCACATTGCCATCATCATCATCATCATCCTCCACCACCACCCCCACCCCCACCCCCACCCCCCACCACCCCCCGTCCCCTTACCTGCTAATCTATTCTTATTCTCATCTGCTCTTATTTCCTTTGTCATTGTCCTCTGTAATTTTCATGTTCATTCATGGTTCTCTCTTCTATTATCAAGCCTCACATCTGTCATTTGCCCCCATTCTTCTGCTTCACCTTACTCGCTAACACCTTGGTAAGATCTTCAGATTCACTTATGTGTGGGTTTCTTCATTCTTTCACAGGATGTGGGTGTCTCTGGCAAGGCCAGCATTTGTTGCCCCATCCCTAATTGCCCTTGAACTGAGTGGCTTGCTCAGCCATTTCAGAGGGTAAGACTCAACCCCGTTGCTGTGGGTCTGGAGTCACACGTAGGCCAGACCGGGTAAGGATGGCAGATTTCTTTCCCTAAAGAGTGAACCAGATAGCTTTTTACAATAATAGTTTAGCAAAGCCACCTTTCTTGGTAACCATCAATGCACAGCAATCATTCAGACCTTCTGCCTCTACTTACATTTTGGACCCTTACCAGCCCCATTGCTCTACTTTGTATTTCATTGCACTACATCTCCCTTTTTCCTCTTGTGGGAATGCACCTAGGCTTTACCCCAACCGTCTCCTCTGTCCAGGCTGCCCATTGCTCTATCCCATTCCTACCCACCCCAGTCTTTGACTCTACTTACCCAGGCCAGATTCCCCCCTCAATTCACTGAAATATAAGCAAGAATGAGGAGGCTTTGTTTCAGGCCCCAACAAACTCTGACAGAAAGTTCGGTCCTGTTGACCCGCTGCTTTTATTTCAAGATTCTGGCAGTTGCTGGGTTTGTTTTTCTCTTTTGATCTTAACTGCGCATATTTTTTCAAAATCACCTTGGACAATCTTTTTGAAGGAGCCATGCTGTCGAGCTATTCTAGTTTGATGCGTGCATAGCTAGATTTAAAGAGTTGCCCAGATTGGTCCAGGCTCGAGACGAGTGCCTCCAAACATGCGGACGGCCAATTTTTCTTTTAAAAAAAGAATTGAAAAATTTAACAGATGCTGTTTTATATTTTTCTCTGAAACATATTAACGACTGACTTGTTTCCAGGACTCAAAGACCTTTACCTATCCAAATTTATGATCGAGAAATGTTGGCAAATTTGCAAACCCTTTTCACTTTGCTTCCAGATTCGTCAAAAACCAGGCTGGAACCCATTCACATTGATGTTATGAAGGGTTGGGCAGCCAATGAACCACAGCTGTAAAATCAGCCCCAGTCAGTCAAACAATGAAACACAGATCAAGGGGAAAGTAATTGGAATCCTTACTTTCACTTCTTGGTATACCAGTCACTTGCCTTCAACAAAAAAAAAATCAAGAATCATAAAAAGCCACTGACAATAAAAGCTGGGTGTCACTGAGGTGTGAACGCTGGCTTTTAGGTTGTTAACCATCCAGAATTGCTCTGGGGGCTCGAGGATCGAAAGATTAGTCTCCTGGACACTGCTGGAAGCAACAGTGGAGAGACAAATGTGTTTTTAATAATTTCCTTTCAATGCTTTTGCTTGTTGTTAATAAAAACGTTGGAGGCGGGAGAAAAGAGTGACTGACAGTCAAGGATCATCCAACCAAGTGATAACGCCTGCTCCCCTTCCAACCAAATGGGGACCCTGCGAGGATTGGCGTGTGAGGTGACCAATGGCAGGAGCATGGGGACGGAGCAGTCAGAAGGAGGGCTGTCACGTGATCAAACCTCCAGGAGTAGATCTGATGAGAGTTGGCAACCCCGCCCACTTCAAAGTGATGACCACTGTCCCGTTCAAACTGTCATAAAATTCAGCAAATTCGACTGTCGTTCTCACATAAACAGTCAGAAGTTTACATAATAGAAGGAAGAACCAGGCTAAAAACCAATACTGGGTTTTGGTCGGGAGGGGGCACAGGTGGGGGCAAATGGATGGACAACTGTTTAGAGGTAACGTCTCTGCCAACAGATGCTGTGAGCTAGTGACATAAAAAAAGCACCTGAATTTTTGTAAAGCAACTGAGAACAAATACTTAAAATAAAAGAGCACACAGCACAGAAGGAAGCCATTTTGAAAAATTCACTCATGGGGTGTGCTAGGGTGTGCTGGCTAGACCAGCATTTATTGCCCATATCATTTATTGCCCATTCAGCTCAATATATCTATGCTAGCTCTCTGAAAGAGCTCACCAGTTAGTGCACCTCTTGTTTCCATTTCTTAAATCTCCACTCAGAAACAGGAATGTTAATTATGTCATCATGTTGTTGGGTTGGAATAGTTACAATAACTCCTGGCCACCAAAGCGAGTACCAGGTTCTGGCTCTGCACTTGGTAATACCTAAATTATTTGATGTAGGTGTTGTAAGATCTCAAGTTTAAATGCTCTTGGCTTTACTATCCTAACATCACGTACCAGTAAACCTTCAACCACTGCCAGATGTGCTCACTGCTCAAAATACGGGGCCGAATTTTACAACCCATCCTGCTGGCGGGATTTTACAGTCCTGTCAAAGCCAATGGAGTTTTGAACAGCTCATCACATTTTACAGCCCCATCCCCACGATAAGGCCGTAAAATTCTGACCCATGGTCTCAAGATAAGACTACGCGGTATATATATCCAATGCAAAATTCTCTGATTTGCTTGCATTCCTTGTCTGATTTTTGAGCCTCTTTGATTTCACTCAATCTGTGTGCAGTTGCCGGTAATGTATGGACTGGTCATTGTAGCAAACTCCTCAACTTCTTCCACAACTCAATGCCGCATCTTTCTGGATTCTCAGTTTCGGTGCATGATAATGAGTCTGCTGCGCTCTGTGGTCTCCCTTGGCCATATACCACCTGAGTACCAAACCTTATCAATTAATTTGAACCTGTGAACTCCTGATGTCGCCACTTCAAGCTCTTCAGAATTCGATAGTGTGTCTAAAGGTTTATGGTTTATTTCTATCGTAATGTGAAGATCTAAGGTGTAGGCAGCAAATTTCTCGCACACCTGCGTGGCTGCTAATGCTTCCTTTTTGATTACTGCATATCTCTTCTCTGTATCTATCAAGGACTCGATGCATAATAGACTGGTCTACGTTTTCCATCTCTTTGTACCTGAAAAAGTATTAAGCCCAATTGTGTAGAGGACGTGTCCAATGCTATTATTGTACGTAATTCCAGATCATAATATGTTAATATCTCTGATGACCTCAACCTTTCCTTGATTTTTTTCAAATGATTTCTGATGTGCTTCTTCCCAACACCATTCATTGTCTTGGTATAATGCTGTAGTGGCTCTTTACATTTTATTTTAGAAATTTTGCCACATGATTCACCATTCCCATGAACCTTTGCAGCCCCATGATACCTCTTCGAGCTGGAAATTCTTTGATCACTCCAGTCGTCAGTGGATCAACCATTATTCTTGATACACTCACTGGCCGGGATTTTCCTGCCCCAGCACAGTGGCTCCTGCGGCGGCCCATTCGAAATTCCATTCACTTTGGCGGGACTGGAAGATCCCACCGGCGGGAGGGTCCTGAACGTTCCGGCCACTGTGTCAATCCTGAGTGTCAATCCTGCCTCATGTACTCTTCTCAGCACTGATCTCACTCTCATGTCATGCTCAGCTTGAGTGGCCCCATGCATCAACACATCATCCATGTAGCCAACAATTTTGTGCAAGCCCTCTAAAGGATTTGACATTGTTCTTTGAGAGATCTCCGGTGTTGATGTTACACCAGAGGGTAACCTGTTAAAACAGAATCTTCCAAATGGTGCTATGAAAGTTGTGAGAAGCTTGGACTCCTCTTCTAGTGCTATTTGCCAGAATCTATTCTTAGCATCTAGTTTAGAAAATATTGAGCTCTTCCCTAATTTAGCTAAAGCCTCAGCTACTGATACTATTGGATGGACTTCTCTTTTCACAGCTTTATTGAGTTATGTGAGATCAACACATATTCTTATGGAGCTGTTTAACTTCAGGATGGGTACCATCCCTGAGCACCAACTTCTTGGTGACTTCTTGTCTCACCATTGAGTCAATCTTTGGAAGTAATGGGTATGGAATCTTCCTGGGTGTGTATAGCATATTCCTTTATGCTATATATGCTTGACACCTTCACCAGCGTCAAGTCTGTTCAGGGCTGAAAATTTTTATCATAATGCATCATCCACTACTCAAGAAACTATTCTGTCGTGATTTAGCTCCTCTTTCAGATTACAGTGCTCACATTATTCTTCTAATTGGTACAGATCATTAATAAATGCATCGATGCCTTCCCCATGTCTCTGGGGATGTATATTGAACTTTGCAGATTCCACAATGGTGTTCTTGCAGAGATTGGATTACGTCCCCAAAGCATCAATAACTTTGGCTTACGTGGCTTTACCCTCATTGATCCCAGAGTAACTAAAATGTCATCCACATAGTTACCCATTGCATACAAAAGCGTACTGACCTACTCACAGTCTGGCTTCTCTGTGAGACCCGATGTGGCGCGAAATTAAGCAAATCTCTTGTACTACTTAGGCCACACTTCAGTCTGTAACTTTCTCAAAACTCTCTGGTAGAGGTAAAGATTTTCCTAGCACCATCTTTTTACAGCCTGCCACCATACATTAGTGTGTGGTCAGGTTGGAGTAATTTCAATAACTTCTGAGGATTGCAAACACTAACTTTATTGTAACATATTTATGGTTAGGACAACATTCCCTTGCACTAGTTCATCCCCAGGCTGCTTTCTTCGAGACTCTGAGATCACATGAGTATATGTACTTCCTTCTATGACATCAAGAGAGGGATTGGACATAAAAGTAAGGATGTTATGCTTCAGTTATACAGGGCATTGGTGAGACTGCATCTCAAATACTGTGTGTAGTTTTGGTCTCCTTATTTAAGGAAGGATGTAGATGCGTTGGAGGTGGTTCAGAGGAGGTTCACTAGATTGATACCTGGAATGAGTAGGCTGTCTTATGAGGAAAGGTTGAATAGATTGGGCTTGCTTCCACTGGAGTTTAGAGGAGTGAGGGGTGATTTGATTGAAGTATACAAGATCCTGAATGATCTTGACAATGTGGACATCGAAAAGATTTTTCCTCTTGTGGGGAGTCCAGAGCTAGGGGGCACTGTTTTAAAATTAGGGGTCACCCTTTTAGGACAGAGATGAGGAGATTTTTTTCTCTCAGGATTGTGCGACTTTAGAACTCTCTGCCTCAGAAGGTGGTGGAGGCGGGGTCATTGAATATTTTTAAGGCAGAGATAGATAGATTCTTGTTAGGCAAGGGAATCAAAGGTTATCGGGGTTAGATGGGAATGTGGAAATAGAAACACAAGAAGATCAGCCATGAGCTTATTGAATGGTGGAGCAGGCTCGAGGGGCCAAATAGTCTACTCCTGTTCCTATTTCTTATGTTCTTACATTTTTATCAGAGATATTACAGTAAACCCTTTATGGTATTAACTCGGACATATTCCATTATAGTACATACATTGCTGCTGTTTTACTCAACGTGTAACAGGTCAAATATAAATTGCAATTCACAGCCTGTGTATTTGTAACCACCATCAGCTGCTTCATCAATGACTTTCTCCCCATCATAAGGTCAGAAGTGGGGATGATTTCTGATTGCACAATGTTCAGCACCATTCGCGACTCCTCAGATACTGAAGCAGTCCATGTCCATAGGCAACAAGACCTGGACAACACTCAGGCTTGGGCTGAAAAGTGGCAAGTAACACTCACAACATTCAAGTACCAAGCAATGACCATCTCGAACAAGAGAGAATCTCCCCTTGACATTCAATAGCATTCCAATATCTGAATCCCCCACTGTCGACATCCTTGTCACCGTTAACCAGAAACTTAGTTGGACCAGATACATAAATACTATGGTCACATGTGCAGCTCAAAGATTGGGAATTCTGTGGCAAGTAACTCACCTCCTGACTCCCCAAAGCCTGTTCACTATCTACAATGCACAAGTCAGGAGTGTGATGGAATATGTTCCACCTGCCTGGATGAGTGCAGCTCCAACAACACTCATGAAGCTCAACACCATCCAGGACAAAGCAACCCGCTTGATCAGCAACCAATCCACTGCCTTCACTCCCTCTACCACTGGTGAAAAGTAGCTGCAGAGTGTACCATCTATTAGATCCATAACAGCAACTAGCAAAGATTACTTCATCAGCATTTGCCAAACCTGTGACCTGGACTGTTCTAATGCAGAAAACCAGTAGGTGAAGGATAGAACTGGTGCCAAACTTTACACACTTTTATATTTACACATTACAAGCATATACTACCTAAACCAACAACCATAGCTTTAGTCTATTTCTATTTATAGGGGTTCAAGGGAACCCCCAGCTAATACCCACCACCTGTATATTTAAACACAATTAATATACAATTAAGATTAACCAGTTAAAAGAACAAAGGCAGCAAACACATGGGAATACCAGGACCTTCAAGTTCCCCTTCACTTCACATACCATCCTGACTTTGAAGAAGTTCCTTCACTGTCTCTGGATGAAAATCCTGAAACTCCCTCCCTAACAGCTCTGTGGGTGTGCCTGCACCACACGGACTGCAGCGGTTCAAGAAGGCAGCTCAGCACCACCTTCTCAAGGGCAACATCGCCAAAACAGATCATCTGTGCATTACTGGTTGTGAGAGATCGCTGGGTACAAATTGTCACATTTCCTACATTGTAACAGTGACTTCAAGAGCACATCATTGGCTGGAGAGCACTTTGGGGCATCCTGAGGTCACGAAAGGGTGCCATAGAAATGCAGGTCCTTCATTCACCTTGACTTATTTTGAAGTAATATGTGATTTCTCTCAGCAGCAATTGGTCGAATAATTATGCACATATATGAAACTGACAAACAGGAAAAGAGCAGCTTGGCGATAGAACCCACCCCACACTCTTAATGGCAGGCATGTGATGGTTGGAGCCAGTTTCTACTTCCTCCTCACCACACTTTCCACGACCATTTAATCTTCATCAAGGGTGAAAGGGAAAACGAAGAGAAACATAGGGTCAATAAGGGAAAAAATATACTCTGGAAAATTCCTCTTGGGTTCCCTCAGGCAATCAAAATCGTTCCAGGAGATCAACCTGCAGTGCGGAATTCTTCATTATAAATCACTCCAGACTTGCATTCAAGTCTTCCGGTTTTTTTTTTGACTGATAACATTTTCTTGGCTATAGGCCCGGATGAGGTAACCTAATCTTAGAACCTGACTTGACCCAGTTAGCTACAATATAGCTAGGAAATTATTAAACATTTCACATTCACTGAGTTGCAGCCTTCCTGCACTATCCACCTCAAGTTTCCCTGAATGAAAGGCTGTTCAGATCTTAAAAACATCGGGAATGGTGGTCCTTGAAAATGGGTCATTAGGCCCAATAAAAAAATCCTGTCCTTTTTTTCATAGGTAGCATCAGGTGTCTCACTTGCAAATCGGAGAGGGGAAAACTGTTAACTCAAGGGATTTGAACACCAGACAGGCTTTCCACATGCAGTACTAAGGGAGTGCTGCACTGTCAGAGGTGCCATCTTTTGGATGAGACATCAAGCTAAATGCAGTGGACATAAAAGAATCCCAAGGCATTATTTTGCAGAAGGGCAGGGGTCTTCTCCAATATTTAGCCCTCAATCAAGCGTTTTTGGTCATTATCACGTTGCTGTTTGTGGGAGTTTACTGTGCATAAACTAGCTGCTATGTTTCCTACATTACAACAGTGATTACACTTCAAAAGAGCTTCATTGGCTGTAAAACACTTTGGGATGTCCTGAGGTTGTGAAAGGCATTCTTTAAGGATTTACGTCACCGTGCCCACCCTTACACCAGAAAGGTGTCCTCTTGAACCCATTTAAAATGTCTAGTTTCTCCAAAAACTTATTCCATCACCTTGGTGTTCCACCACTATCATACAAAAGAGAGATCTGGCTTCATAAAAACATAAGATCATAAGAAAGAGGAACGGAACCAGGCCATATGACCCTGTGAGCCTGCTCCATCATTCAATAAGATCAGTGCTGATCTTAACTCTACTTTCCTGCCTGTCCCCCATAGACCAGAGTCCCTTGTTGATCATAAGTCTGCCTAACTCAGCCTTAAATATATTCAATGTCCCAGCCTCCACTGCTCTCCATGGAAGAGAATTCCAAAGACTAATGACCCACTAAGAGAAGAGATTCTCCATAATCGACATCTTAAGTGGGAGACTCCTTATTTTGAAACTATGCCCCCTAGTTCTAGACTCCCCCATGAACAGAAATACCATCTCAGCATCCATCTTCTCAAGTCCCCTCTGAATCTTACATATTTCAATAAGGTCACCTCTCATTCTTCTAAACTCCAGTGAATATAACCCCAATCTGCTCCATATTTCCTCCATATTTCCTCCAATCTGCTCCATATTTCCTCACAAGATACCCCATCAACCCAGGAATCAGTCTAGTGAACTCTCTCTGAACTGCTTCCAATACAAGTATATTCCTCCTTATCAAAACTGTACACAATGATCCAGTTGTGGACTTCCTCTACTTTTATACTCCATCCCCTTCCAATAAAGGCCAGCATTCCATTTTCCTTCCTAATTACTTGCTGTACCTGCATGCTGACTTTTTTTGATTCATGTACAAGGACACCCAGATCCCTCCGTACCGTGGCTCACTTTTGCGCTGCTGTGAAACACGTTGGCGTGCGGGCGATGCAGTGTGGGGGGGGACAAGTCTGGCGGGCTAGCCTTATAACGATATGTAGAAGGTATAACAATGAGATTCCCGCGGCCCCACTATGGACGGGCTGAGCGGACAATCGCAAACTGGTTTCACAACGTTGCGAAACCGATTTTTGGCCTTCTCGCCATATTGTCCACTCACTCCGCCAACCATGCCCGATGCCAGCTGGCATGGAAAGTTCTGCCCAATTTCACAAAAAAAACCATGTTGACTCTGCCTGTTTGCATTCAGGGCCAGTGTTACAGGTCCACATCCATTCTGTTGGCTTTCCTCCAGTTAATTATTCTTACTCTGGATTGTTCCTTATCCTTTTCCATAACCAACCTAAACCTTATGATCCAATGATCACTGTTCCCTAAATGTTCTCCTAATGACACTTGATCCACTTGGGCCATCTCATTCCCGACAGCCGGATCTAATAATGCCTCCCTTCTCGTTTGATTGGAAACAGACTGCTGTAGAAAAAATTCCTGAACACACTTTGAGAACCCTTTCCCATCTCTGCCCTTTACACTACTTCTATCCCAGTCTATATTCAGATAATTAATGTCCTTCATTATAACTCCCCAATAATTCTCTGTAATTACTTTGCAAATTTGTTCCTCCACATCTTTCCCAGCAGTTGGTGGCCTATAGAGTATGCTGAGCATGGGTGAGGTGGTGGTATAGTGGTATTGTCACTGGACTAGTATTCTAGAGGTTTTGAGGACCTGGGCTCAAATCCCACCATAGCAGATGGTCAAATTCAATAAAAAACTGGAATTAAAACTCTGATGATGACCATGAAACAATTGTCATAAAAACCCATCTGGTTTGCTAATGCCCTTTATGGAAGGAAATTTGCAATCCTTACCTGGTCTGGCCTACATGTGACTCCAGACCCCACAGCAATGAGGGCAATAAATGCTGACCTAGCCAGTGACACCCACATCCCATAAATAAAATTGCACCTTTCTTGTTTCTTAGCTCTGGCCAAATAGATTATGTCGTCGGCCCCTCTGAGACATCCTCTCTCTCCATCAATGTTCCTAATCAATACTGCTACCCCTACACCTTCCCTTCCTGTCTTTCCTGAAACCTTGTACCCAGGAATATTTCATACCCAGTCCTGCCCTTCTTTGAGCCAGGTCTCAGTTACTGCCTCAACATCATATTTCCAAGTGGTAATCTGCAGCTCACCAATTATATTTACCACAGGCAGTGCTGCCCTCTCTCCTCTACCTTGTTGGTGCGTTGTATGGAGCTTTTTGACGAGTCCATCAGGAAGGATCCGGGCATTAGACGGGTAAAAATCCCAGGCAATGGAGCCTCTCAGGCCAAAGCCTCCCTGTAAATGGAAGATGTCATTATCATCTGATCGGTTCCGCTGTCAGTTTGTAGACTGATGAGCATCTGAGACCCGTTCGAACTGACCTCGCCAGCCAAAGTAAATCATGGCCAGTTACTTTGAGAACTGGGCCGACCAATCCTTTGTTGCCTTCGCCATCAGGTCAGACTGCCTGAAGATGTGGTTCAGAGGGGCTGGGGCGTCTGCCAAAAACTGTAAGGAGCATGGCGCCATGGTGAAACAAAACTGGACATGTGGGAGTGACACTCCATCTCCTTTGAAGATAAGAACAGTAAGAGTCAGGTGTGAGCCAATCTCAGTGTTGCAGGCCTGGCCCACACTCACTGCTGGACCATGGCAGTCAACTGAGCCTTCATCCAATTTGGATTGTCCACAGGGACATGATGTATAAACCTTTAGATAAAGGAGGAAAAACGTACTCAACATTGCCCTCATCCAGATGACCAACTTTGTGTGTGCCTGCGCCGAGCTGTGCGCAGGCCTTCAGTACGCAAACACCAAGTGTCACTACGTGCTGAGGCTCTACCTGTCACGGCGTTGTGAAGGATGGGTCTGGCCATGTCAACGCGGAATGCTCCATTCAGTTGGACAGTGCTGTACCACCTGTCCCTCATGGAGAAGGTGATGCAGGAAAACACATTTGGCCACAAGTCCATCAGGCTGTGGTCACATAATGTCCTCGAGACCCTGCAGGAAAAGGAGCTGGTGGACCCTGTTGGATGGTTCCCCGAGCAGACTGTCTCAGTCACTTGGCAGAATGCCACATTGCCAAAACTTTCAAACAAGCACCAAGATGTAGCTTGGCTGGTGGTGAGAAAGGCCCTCCCCGTCAGATCCTTCCTACATGCCTGGAGTCTCACCCCCTCTGCATGTAGCCCTCAAGGAGGCTGTAGTGGGGAAGAGACCGTTGTTCGCCTCTGTCTGGAATGTGCCTTTGCAAAGAAGGAGATGCAGCGGTCGAGGTTCATTCTGAGCAGTTCCGTGATGAAGGGCCCTGTGCTCTAGAGGCTGTTCTCAGGGACACACACCAAGATCAGCACCAACTGCTGATGGAGGACCATCAACTCAGTGAAAGACGCTCTTTGGTCTTCTTGAAACTTCTTGAAACTTCTCCAGTGCAAAAAGCTGTCCATGACCGAGTGTTACAGGCTGGCATGTATTCCAAGATTCCGGACTACATGCTGAGTGATGGGGAAAGGCACAATGGAGAAAGGCATCAGTCCCCCAGCTGGAGCACATCAAAGGGTCTGGAAGCTGTGAAAACCCCCTCGGGCTGTGTGCTTGACATGTACACGTTGACTATAATCAAACATATAGTGAGTAACAACCAGCATTGGACAAAATGGATATTTTTCCTTTATGGGATGTGGGCATCATTGGCAAGGCCAGCATTTATTGCCCATCCCTAATTGCCCTTGAGCTGAGTGGCTTGCTGGGCTATTTCAGGGGGGAGTTAAGAGTCAACCATGTTGCTCTGGGTCTGGAGTCACATGTAGGCCAGACTGGGTGAGGATGGCAGATTTCCTTCCCTAAAGGGAACTAATGAACCAGATGGGTTTTTACAACAATCAGTGATAGTTTCATGGTCACCATTACTGAGATTAGCTTTATAGTTCAGATCTTATTAATTGAATTTAAATTCCACCAGCTACCATGGTGGGATTTGAACCCATGCCCCTAGGGCATTACTTTGGGCCTCTGGTTATTCATCTAGTAACACCACTACTGTGCCACCATCTCCCCTGGGTGCTTAACATGCCTGTTTAATGTTAACATTACATAATGTGCTTTTAGAAATTTTATGAAAAATGTACATTTCCAGAACAAAGATTTAGTTTGAAAAGATTTGACTCCAGTGGTGCCACTCTCAACCTCAATGCTCCAGCTCCACTCTCTCTTAACCATGTACAACTGGACATGTATTCAGTAGACGGAGCTCCCCCCCAGTGCTTTTTAAAGATGTCAGCTATCACTTGCAGATTAGTTGCTTGTTGATTTCTATTGGCTGTTGCTAGGTTTTTAGAAGTGCTTGGTAGCGTGTACAGCTATTTAAAGTTGGTGAAGTCTAAAGGGAATGGTGGTGGCATGTGATGACATCCTTGATTCAGACCACTTACCCCAGAAACGGGTGCAGTAGTTTGTAACCCTGCAGAATAACAAAGGGGGTGACCAGAGGTGAGACAGAGCAGGACAAGCTGCATGAGGAAGGAGGAGGAGAGGGGAGAAGGACTCTTAGTAGGGGGGCCATATCTGCCCAGGGTCTTCAGGGAGTGGCTATTTTTTTCATTCATGGGATGTGAGTGTCACTGGCAAGGTCAGCATTTATTGTCCATCTATAGTTTTGAAGAAGAGTCATATGGGACTCGAAACATTAACTTTGTTTCTCTCTCCACAGATGCTGCAAGACCCAATGGGTTTTTCCAGCACCTTCTGTTTTTATTTCAGATCTGCAGCATCTGCAGCATTTTGCTTTTAATTCATTGTCCCTCTGGTGTACAGTAGGAGTTCCAGGATTTTGACTCGGTGACAGTAAAGGGATGGTGATATAGTTCCAAGTCAGGATGGTATGGGACTTGGGGGGCAGGGTGGGGAACTTGCAGGTAGTGGTGTTCCCTTGCATCTGCTGCCCTTGTCCTTCTAGGTGGTGGAGGTCATGGGTTTGGAAGGTGCTGTTGAAGAAGACTTGGTGAGTTGCTGCAGAGCACCTTGTAGCTGGTGCACGTTGCTGCCACTGTGTGCCAGTGATGGAGGGAGAGAGTGTTTAAGGTGGTGGGTGTGGTGCCGTTCAAGTGGGATGCTTTGTCCTGGAGGAACAGTGCATTAAATGTCTGCGAATCACCAAGGGCGTTCTCATTGAAATTTGTCACCAGTCACATCCCAAACTGCAGCCTCAGAGCAGGGTGAGGACGGCATTGCCAATGGCTGGAAAAGCCATGAATTTTTATGTGCCAGTCTCCTTTCAGGCTGGAGCAGGCAATTGTTGCAACACCTCCCAGTTCACCATCCATTGTTGCATGAGTGAGATCACTGAGGTTCTGTATGCAAGGAGAACTGAGTACATTTCATTCCCTCTTGCTAATGAAAAGCAGATGGAGCGAGCACATGGCTTCATGAGGATTGCAGGTTTCCCCATGGTGCAGTGTGCCATTGACTGCATGCATATTGCCTGATGGGCAACACATGTCAATTTTGAGATGGATCACAGTCAGAAGGAATTTCACTCCCTCAACATCCGCTGCTGTGTGACCATACGGAGCATATCACCCAGATCAATACCTGGTATCCTGGCAGTGGTCCCGATGCTGTGTGCCATCAGCACTTGTGCCAGCATAAGAGGGCAGAAAACGGCAACTGAGTGACACAAGCTATTATGGGTCGCCAACCCTCCAGGACTGGCCTGAAGTCTCCAGGAATTGAAGATCAATCTCCAGGACACTGCTGTGCGCAACGCTGGAGAAAAATCATTGGGATATTAAAAAAGATCTTTTTTTCCCCACAATTTTCTTTGGACATTTCTCTTTGCCAGGTATAAAAATGTTGAAATTGGGAAAAAGAGGCTGTTTGGCTGACAGTCAAGCATCATCCAATTGGGTAATGAGTTTTGTTGCTTTCCAATTAGCGTAGGAAGGCCGTACGTCGCAAGGATGGACGTGTTGGTCGACTAATGGCTGGAGCGTGGGGGCGAGTCAGGTGATGAAACCTCCAGGAATACATTTAATCACAGTTGGCAACTCTAGAGTTATTCTCTGACCACAAAGCACATGACTCACGTGTGCAAACCGCACCTCTGTGACAGCCAAGCTGTTACACGGACTATCATTGAGCTGATCATTGGGATGCTTAAGAAACACTTGCACTTCCTGGACCGCTCTGGAGGTGCCCTACTGCACTCTCCAAAGGATGGGTCATCATCCATCATGATCTGCAGCATGCTGCACAACCTCGCCATCATGAGGGCCCAAATCTCCCCTTAGACTTTGAAATTCCAGGGAATAAAACCCAAGTTTGCACAATTTCTCCTTGTAATTTAACCTTTGGAGTCCCAGTATCAGTTGGGTAAATCTACGCTGCACTCCCTCCAAGGTCAATATATCCTTCCTATGATGTGGTGGCCAGAACTGCTTACGGGATCTCCAAGAGTGGCATAAACCAGGCCTTTATATAGCTGTAACACAACTTCTACCCTCTTGTGTTCTAGTCCTCTGGAATAAAGGTCAGCCTTGTATAAGCTTTTTGAACATTTTCTGTGCCTGTTCATGACATTGTAAAGGTCCACGAAGCAGAACATCCAAGTACCTTTGAACCTCCACTGTTTCTAGCTTCTCACCATTAGAAAGTTCCCTGTTCCATCCTATTTAGGTCCAAAGTGGATGACCTCACATTGGCCTACATTTAATCTGTTTGCCACAGTTGTGCCCATTCGCTTTACCTGTCAATATCTTTTTGCAGTGGTACTTTTGTGGCAGAATGATAGTGTCCCTGCTCTGAACCAGAAGCTCCAGATTCAAGTCTTACTCCAAGACTTGACGGTAAAGGAAGGTGTGTTCGTAACGTGGCCAAACAGGTCAACATGTAAATCCCTTCCATACGCGCCAGTGGCAGGTGGTAAGAGCAGAAGAGATTCCTGGTCCGCCATGTGATGGAAAGGAATTGGAGCCTCTCCCATCACTATTTGATAGCTCCAGACTACAACATGCATGGAAAAGTGTATATTGCCATGGCAACATGGACTCCTTGGGTGGGGGCTGGTTGGCTCAGTTGCCAGGATGGCCGGTGTGGATCAGATTGGTGCGAAGAGCACAGGGTTTGAGCCCCATTCCAGCCAGGGTGGACTTTGTCCCCATTGTGGAGTCGTGGTACTATGGATCGGACCCTGCCTCTGACAGGGAACTGAAGAAGAGAATGGTACAATTCCATCTACGCAGTTTGCAATGCTGCTTTTGTCATTGGCAAACCTGAATATGAATCTTTCAATCTAATTATCTAAGTCATTACTAGATATGGTGAACAGTGAGGTCCCAACACAGATCCTTGCAGGACATCACTAGTCACATCCTGCCAATTATAGTACCCGCCCATTATCCCATCTCTCTCTCCTGTCACTCAGCCAATTTTCTAACCAGGTCAATAATTGGCCTTCAATTCCTTGAGTTTCAATTTTAACTAATAGTCTCTTACAAGGGATTTTGCAAATGCATTCTATAAGTCCATATAAATAACATCCATAGACATTCCCCTGTTCAATATTTTAGTCACCACTTCAACAAATTCAATCAGATTCCTTTTCTGGACTTAGCGAATTTAACTACTCGTGTTTGTGCACACTTCTTGCCTACAAAATCTTCCTTCCTGTTGTCATGCTTTTCAATCACACTTTGGTGACAATTTGCATACATTATAAATTGCTGTGTCCACATAATTGTAATTAGCTCCATAAACTCATTACCCTGTAATTGCACAGTCTAGCCACCAAGTGGTGCTGTATTGTCTTCTCCCCAAAAACCTCACAAATGTTTTGTTCCATTATTTTTCCCCATTACTCTTTGAGCTTGTTTTTTTTTAGTAACTGAAATATCTAATCTCCAAAATAAGAGTTTAAATAAATTGTAAAATTCAAATAAATATATTTCACAATAACATGGCTGAATGTCTTAATTAAATTGTCTTTTCTCTATTTTGATGCCTCCAATAACATTGTTATTTGAAGGATCTCAACATTTTTCAAAACTCTGGGCTTGGACTTCATATTTTGAACCAGAGCTGTGACTCAGTGAGCTATGGCACTCATGGTTCTAAGCCAGGAGGTCGTGGAATCACATCCAACTGAGAGACTAGAATAATCAGACTATTGAAATTTACAGCACAGCGGGAGGCTATTCAGCCCATCAAGACCCTGCTGGCCAGCAAGGACTAATCCCACTTTCTAGCCCTTGGTCCGTAGCATTGAAGGTTTTGGCACTTCCAATGCCTATCCAAGTAATATTTAAGTGTTGTGAGGGTTTCTACCTCTACCACCCTGTCAGGCAGTGGGTTCTAGACCCCCATCGCCCTCCAAATGAAAAAGAAAGCCCCTAAAATCCCCTCTAAACCTCTCAAACTTCCAACTCTTACCCTAAACCTATGCCATCTGTTTATTTATTTATTTACTTTATTCATTCATGGGATGTGGGCATCGCAGGCTGGGCCAGCATTTACTGCCCATCCCTAATTGCCCTGGAGAAGGTGGTCGTGATCTGCCTTCTTGAACTTCTTGAGTCCATGTAGAGTAGGTACACCCACAGTGCTGTTAGGGACGGAGTTCCAGGATTTTGACCCAGCAACAGTGATATATTTCCAAGTCAGGATGGTGAGTGACTTCGGGGGGAACTTCCAGGTGGTGGTGTTCCCATCTATCTGCTGCCCTTGTCCTTCTAGATGGTAGTGGTCATGGGTTTGGAAGGTGCTGTTGAAGGAACCTTGGTGAATTCCTGCAGTGCATCTTGTAGATGGTACACACTGCTGCTACTGTGCGTCGATGGTGGAGGGAGTGAATGTTTGTGGATGTGGTGCAAATCAAGCGGACTGCTTTGTCCTGGATGGTGTCAAGCTTCTTGAGTGTTGTGGGAGCTGCACTCATCCAGGCAAGTGGAGAGTATTCCATCACACTCCTGACTTGTGCCTTGCAGATGGTGGACAGGCTTTGGGGAGTCAGGAGGTAAGTTACTCGCTGTACAATTCTTAGCCTCTGACCTGCTCTTGTAGCCACTGTGGTTATATGGCTTGTCCAGTTCAGTTTCTGGTCAATTGTAACCCCCAGGATGTTGATAGTGGGGGATTCAGTGATGGTAATACCATTGAATATCAAGGGGCAATGGTTAGATTCTCCCTTGTTGGAGATGGTCATTGCCTGACACTTGTGTGGCATGAATGTTACTTGCCACTTGTCAGCCCAAACCTGGATATTGTCCAGGTCTTGCTGCATTTGGACATGGACTGCTTCAATATCTGAGGAGTCATGAATGGTGCTGAACCATTGAACTATGGACCCCTCATAAATAGGCTCTTCATATCCACTGTATCTGGACCCCTCATCATGTTATACACTTCAATTATCTCTCCTCTCAGCCTCCTCTGTTCCAAAGAAAACAACATCCCTGTCTAATATTTCCTCAAAACTAAAATTCTCCACTCCTGGCAACATGCTCGGAAATCTCCTCCGTACCCTCTCTAGTGTAATCACACCTTTCCTATAGAGCAGTGAACAGTACTTAGCACAGTAACTTAACTCGTGTTTTATATGGTTTCAGCATAACATCCCAAACTATTCAAGGAACGTATCCTGTATAAAAGCAAAATACTGCGGATGCTGGAAATCTGAACACAGTAACTTAGTATCCTGTATCCGTTCTTAACCAACTGGTCTACCTGTCCAGCCACCTTCAGGGACAAGCACACCAAGGTCCCTATTCCTCTTCACCTATAGTTTCCAATGGTTTGAATGAGTATTGAGGCTGGTATTTCAGCGCAGTCCTAACACAGATGCTGTCTTTTGAGTGAGATGTTAAACCAAGGCTCCATCTGTCCTTTTAGGTCCAAGCAGAAGAACCTGTAGCACTAAACAACATTGAGCAGGGCTGTTCGCCCAGGTCTGCTGGACAATAGAAACAAGAAAATAGGAGCAGGAAGAGGCCATTGGGCCCTTCGAGCCTGGTCCCCCATTCAATATGATCACAGCTGATCCTCTATCTCTCAACGCCGTACCCCCGTGCTCTCTCCATACCTCTTGATGTCTTTAGAGTCTAGAAATCCAAATATTTCCTTCTTAAATATATTCAGTGACTTGGCCTCCACAGCCTCTGTGGTACAGAATTCCACAGGTTCACCACCCTCTGAGTGAAGAAGTTTCTCCTCATCTCGGCCCTAAATGGTCTACCCCATATCCTGAGACTGTGACCCCTTGTTCTAGACCCCCCCAGCCAGAAGAAACATCATCCCTACATCCAGTTTGCCCATCCCTGTCGGAATTTTAAACATTTCAAAGAGATCCCCTCTCATTCTTCTAAACTCCAGTGAATACAGGCCTAGTCCACCCAATCTCTCCTCATAAGACAATCCTGCCATCCCAGGAATCAGTCTGGTGAACCTTCGCTGCATTTCTTCTAAGGCAAGTATATCCTTTCTTAGGTAAGGAGACCAAAATTGCACACAATACTCTGGGTGTGGTCTCACCAAGGTCCTGTACAGCTGCAGTAAGACATCCTTGCTCCTGTACGCAAATCCTCTCACAATGAAGGCCAACATACCATTTGCCTTCCTAACTGCTTGCTGCACCTGCATGCTTACTTTCAGTGATTGGTGTACAAGGACACCCAGGTCCCTTTGTACATCAACATTTCCCAATCCATCACCATTTAGATAATACTCTGCCATTCTGTTTTTCCTACCAAAATGGATAACTTCACACTTATCCATGTTATACTGCATATCCCATGTATTTGCCCATTTACTCAACTTGTCTAAATCACTTTGAAGCCTCTTAACATCCTCCTCACCGTTCACATTCCTGCCAAGTTTCATTTCATGTCATCAATAAACTTGGAGATATTACACTTGGTTCCCTCATCCAAATCATTGATATATATTGTGAAAAGCAGGGGCCCAGGCACTGGTCACTGTGGTACCCCACCAGTCACCACCTTCCACACTGAAAAAGACCCATTTATTCCTACTCTCTGTTTCCTGTCTGCTAACCAATTTTCAATCCATGCCAATAAATTACCCCCAATCCCATGTGCTTTAATTTTGCACACTAACCTCTTATGTGGGACTTTATCAAAAGCTTTCTGAAAATCCAAATACACCTCATCCACTGGTTCTCCTTTATCTATCCTGCTAGTTATGTCCTCAAAAAACTCCAGTAGGTTTGTCAAACATGATTTCCCTTTCATAAATTCATGCTGACTCTGTCTAATCCCGTTGATATTTTCTAAGTGTCCTGTTGTCACATCCTTTATAATAGGCTCTAGCATTTTCCCTACAACTGAGGTTAGGCTAATCAGTCTATAATTCGCTGTTTACCCCCTCCCTCCTTTTTTAAATAGTAGGATTACATTGCCACTTTCCAATCTGCTGGGACTGTTCCAGAATCTACAGAATTTTGAAAGGTGACAACCAACACATCCACTATTTCCATTGTCACCTCCTTTAGTACACTGGGATGTAGATTATCAGGCCCTGGGGATTTATTGGCTTTCAGTCCCATTAATTTCTCTAGCACTGTTTTGTCAGTAATACTAATTTCCTTCAATTCCTTCTTCTCACTAGGCTCTCGGTTCCTTACTATTTCTGGGAAGTTATTTGTGTCTTCCTTCATTCCCCAATCTATCTTAGCCAACTCACGCCTCATACCTTCTAGTTTCCTTTGTTTAGATTTAGGACCCTAGTTTCAGATCAGACTCCACTTTCCATCCTAATGAAGAATTCTATCATGTTATAGTCACTGTTCCCTAAAGGACACCACACAACAAGGTTGCTAATTAACCCCTTTTCATTGCACAATACCAAATCTAGGATAGCCTGTTCCTTAGTTGGTTCCTTGATGTATTGGTCTAAAAAACCATCTCGTACACACTCCAGGAATTCATCCACCACAGTATTATTGCTAATTTGGTTTGCTCATTCTATATGTAGATTAAAGTCACCCATGATTACTGAGGCACCCTTGTTACATGCATCTCCAATTTCCTGTTTAATGCCATCCCTACCTTATCACTACTGTTTGGAGGCCTATAGACAATTCCCACTAATATTTTCTTCCTCTTGTTGCTTCTTAGCTCCACCCAGACTGATTCTACATCTAGATTTTTTGAGCCAATATCCCCTCTCATTGTCGCACTGATTTCATCCTTAACTAACAACACCACACCACCTTCTTTCCTTTTTTGCTTGTCCATCCTAAATATTGAATACCCTTGGATATTCAGTTCCCAGCCTTGGTCACCTTGCATTCATCTACCTTATTGTGAATGCTCCGTGCATTCAGATACAGAGCCTTTAGACTTGTCTTTTTAACATTTTTACACTCTTTTTGTACTATGGCCCTATTTGCTGCTAGCCTTTGTTTCCTCTGCCTTCCACTTTTGCTTTCTACTTTTCCGTCTTTAATCCCCCTCTTGTGTCTTCCTCTCAGGTTCCCATCCCCTGTCAATCTAGTTTAAGCCCTCTCCTCAGTACTAACGAATACCCCTGCGAGGATATTGGTCCCGGTCTTGTTGGGGTGCAACATGTCCAGTTTGTCCAGGTCCCATCTTCCCCAGGATTGGTCCCAATGCCTCAGGAATCTAACCCCTCTCTCCTACACCATCTCTCCAGCCATGCATTCATCTGGTCTATTCTCCTATTCCTGATCTCGCTAGCACGTGACACTGAGAGTAATCCTGAGATTACTACCTTTGAGGTCCTGCTTTTTAATTTATTTCTTAGTTCCCAATATTCTGCTCCCTCTTTTTACCTATGTCGTTGGTACCGATATGGACCATGGCCTTTGGCTGTTCACCCTCCCCCTTCAGAATGTCTTGCAGCCAATCAGTGACATCATTGACCCTGGCACCAGGGAGGGCAACATACCATCCTGGTGTCACATCTGCAGCCGTAGAAACATCTGTCTGCTCCCCTTATGATAGAATCCCTCATCACTATTGCTCCCCCCCACTCTTTTTCCTCCCCATAGCAGCTGAGCCACTCGTGGTGCCACAGACTTGACTCTAGCTGCATTCCCTGAGAAACCATCTCCCCCAGCAGTATCCAAAATGGAAAATCTGTTAGAGAGGGAGATGGACCCAGGGGACTCCTGCACTACCTGCCTTGTGCTTTTACTCTGTCTGGTGGTCACCCATTCTCTTTCCTTCTGTGCAGTCTTTACCTGTGGTGTGACCACCTCTATACACAAAGCTATCCATGTGCTATCCATGGATGCAAAATCCTTTTGGATGCTGCACAGTGACTCCAGCCACAGCTCCAGTTCTGAAATGCAGATTTCAAGTAGCTGCAGCTGGAGACATGTCCTGCACACTTGGACACTGGAAGTATCCCTGACTTCCCACATTGCACAGGAAAGCATTCCACATGGCCAAGCTGCCCTGCCATGACTCACCCTTATATTACCCCCTTCACTTTTACTTCTTCTAATTTAGAGAATATTAAGGACAAAATAAATGCTCACCAGGTCCTATTTACCAAGGCCACTGATCTTCTTTCTGAGAAAAGGTTGAAAATGAAAGGATCACCTCCTTCCCTCTTCATCGAACTCCCTCACTCACCAAACTCCAACTTAAGCACTCTAATGCAGCCCAAAGCAGCACTACAATATTTATCCTTCGATGAACATCACTAAAAACAGATTATCTGGCCAGTGTTACATTATTGTTTGTGGGAGATTGCTGCGTGCAAAATGACTACAGCAGTGACTACACTTCAAAGGTATTTCATTTGCTGTAAAGTGCTTTGTGGCCATCAAAGCTGCTGTGTAAATGCAGATGTTTCTTTTAGGATTTTTGGGTGGGGGTAAGGAAAATGACTGGGGGTCATGCATGCATGACTGGAACAGCAGCATGACATCACTAAAAGGAAAGTGTGTCATGTGATCCAGTCTTAGCTTTATTTTTGCTTTTGAGCAGAACACACACACACATGCACACTCATGCACACGCATGCACACGCATGCACACGCGTACGCCTCTGCAGCTGATGATTTCAAGCTTTCTTCCTATGTACAAATGGTTCCCTTGTGTCTAGTCTAAATAAATGAACCCATAATGTTTTTACCCAATCCCTCATGAATGAATGTTGCCTTTATATCATTACAAAAACACAACAAACCAGTTAAGTTTTTATAACAATCCAGTAATTTCATGATCGTTAATGAGACTAAAATTTTATGCCAGGTTTATTGTTTTTAAATACCCATAACTCCTATGGTGGGATTTGAAATCATATCGCCAGAGTATTAGTCCAGGCCTCGGGATTACTAATCCAGTAGTGTAACCACTATGGTACTTGAGCGTTGCTGAAAGAAGAGGCATGCTGTTGAAGCTTTTCATCTTGCACTCATCAGGACAGATGCAAGAATGCCAAATTTCAAAGGGAACAACAATTTATACTGCATGCGAAAAGGGTGCTGATTGTTTGGCAAGTGGACCCTGATTGGTATAGGTGTTGCGATGGAGAATTCAGCAGGGAACTATGGTACTGTTTAATCGAGAAGCCTATGTGAACAGTCAAGAGCAGTTGTGCATGACATCATTAAGACTACAAAGAGTAGGATAGGGAATGATGAGATGATACCAGGTTTCAGGTTTCTGAAGAATTATAGTTTGGTTTAAGATGATCTCAAATAAAATAGTCCCCATTCCAATTGGTTAAAAAGAGCCCAAGAGCCTTAGAGAAGACACCTTGTGGTCAAGAGTTATTTGGGCTCCCTGACTGGTGAAATGGTCTGAGTATTGCACTCTCCCAGCTAGTCTCCTCATTATGGCTGTGCTATGTATTAAACTGAGATAGCAAGCTGATGACATGAGGGCACCTGTTACTGGAAAGTGATTGGAATGCTAACACAAATGCAATCTCAGTCCAGACACCCCGCAGCTCAATTCCTCCATGCCTGCAAGCCCTTCATGCATCTCACCCATTCAACAGTGATTCAAGTCAACCCAGCTTCAAGTTGCTCACCCATTCCTTTCTTCTACAGGAGGCGATGGCACCATGCTAATCGAGGATGGGGGGGAAACTGAGGCTTGCGTGGAAACCACGGCAGGACACGTGACCCAGCATTTACTGTCTAACGTGAGCTGCCACAGGTTACTTTGCGAAAAGAGCAGCTCACCATGAACCTCCCTGTGGATTTCGAGGGTCCGCTGAGTTTGCATGTTTGTTACCCACTAAAGTCACCGCGGAAAGGCAGACTGGAACTTAACAGCCTAAGTACATTTTTAACGAGGAGATTTACGTTCCGGCAAAGTCGTTCAGCCTCTCCAGCCTTCAAATGGAACAACTTAAACTGCAGAGTTTTATTTCTAGGGCTAGTTTCCAAGTGTCTCCATAACCTTGCCCCCTCCCTATCTCTGCAACCTCCTCCAGTCCTACAATTCTCCAAGATATCTGCGCGTGTCTGATTCTGCTCTCTTGATCGTCCCCAATTTTAATTGCTCAACTATTGGTAGTTGCATCTTCAGTTGCCTTAAAGAGATCCTAAAAACTGGAATCCCTCCCTAAAAATTCCACACCACTCCTTCCTCCTTTAAGATGGTCCTTAAAACCTACTTCTACGACCAGGCTTTTGGCCATCTGCCCTAGTATCTCCAAAATCTGTTTGATAACATCCCTATGAAGCACCTTGGAATGTTTTATAATGTTACAGGCACTATATAAATGCAAGCTGTTGTAGTAAGATAGAGATCAGAGCATTTATAATTTTAACATTTAAAAAAAATCTTGCTTTTCTTGAATCTTTCTTTCTTGCCGATTCCATTCTTTTTTTCCCTCTCTTTATTTTTATTTCTGTATCCAATTTGGCTCTAATTCGCCCCGCTTTCCTCTTTGTTGCTCCTTCATTTCTTTCTCTGTCGTTGTTTAAGGAGAGAGAGCACTGGGCCTTGTGGTAATCTGAGGTGCAATATACCTTTAAGAGAATGTCAGCGGATCGGCCATGTGATTGCATTACCCAATGGCTGCGCTGAGCGGGCTGCATTGTTAACTGGTAGTTCAGAGTGGGTTTGGGTTTGAGAAGCACACGTGTTAGTGCTCCGTTACCTATGTGAATAAACAGCAGGTGCTTCATTTTGCAATGGTCGCTTCATCCACATCCTCTTGGCTACCACCTCACTCATCAGGAGATAAATGTGCAACAGTGTTCACTGAACAAAGCGATTCGATAGAAGGAACGTAACAGGCCTGTAGTCCAGCGAGGTCACAGGTTCCCCATCATCAGTCCGCACACTCAGCAACTTATGGGATAAAATGTTTTCAAACCAAAGCTTGAGGGAAGGAGACCAACTGAAGAACCGTGGGGATATGCCCTGTGACAGTGAAATGGCAGCCAGTGCATCTTCATGCATGTTAGCATTTCTGTCTGAAAACTGCGTCCCTCTTCAAATCCTTAGAAATAATGCATGAGTCCTCAAGGCGATACCAGCTATTGTACACATCCTGTAAACACTGAACTTGGAATCTCTTTTCTTCAAATATCCAGACAGCTGTGGCCTAATTCCCAATTATTGAGTCCAAGACCTTAAATTAGTCTCCCTGATCAGACTACTAGTAATTGTGACATGTCCCTGTGTAGCAAATTTATTACTTCATTATTGCCATGGCAACGGCAGTTAATGCTCCCCCTGTACCCAATGCAGGCAGCCATTATTGAACAACAAGATAAAAGCAAAACACTGCGGATGCTGGAAAGCTGAAATAAAAACGGAAAATTCTGGAAAAACCTCAGCAGATCTGACGGCGTCAACGGAGAGAGAAATGGAGTTAACGTTTCCAGTCCGTATGACTCTCCTTCAGAGCTGCTCATGGGAAATTTCGAAAGGACGGTCTGCATTTCCACAATCTGCTGACCCATGATGTGTAATCTCGGACGATGGGCCATCAGAATCAACGCCCAACTCTGAAGCTGTGCTGCCAGCAGGAAGACTACTGCCTCCATTGAATCAAATATGATTGTAAGGGCTCTGCAGTCCGTTGACAAAGCGAGCTTCCGACTGTGCAAACGTTTGTGTAACTTAGCAACACATAAGATTGCTAATGTCCCTTTCTCAACTTGTGAGCAATTTTGTTCTGACCTCATTAAAGTGCATGAAGTGCATGCTGTAGGCCTCTCCACACCTGATTCCATTATGTGGGGGTCACACCCCACCTAACCCCTGTGCTGAGCCATCACATGCTAAAACCAATTGTTTTTTGGGATGGTAAGTGGGTCAAACCAGCATCACTAGTCAGTATCTGACACCTCTACAGATGCTTCCTCCGTGCACCCGCTCTTAAACATCCCCCCCAACGGGGGTAAAATTCTGCCCCTAATCTATTCCATCTTTGGGCAGTTGATGTGGAGTGAATGTGTCAGCCAAGTCGGGGATGAACTTTGAATAATAGGCAATAATCAGTATGATTGTTCTAAGTTCTTCCTTGTTCTCTGGTCCTTCTGCTTTCAAAATCCCCTCAACCTTCTCCTGCATTGAATGGGATACCTACACCATTAAATTGGTGACTCAGGTTTGTTACACTTGGCGTCATGAAGCAACGCCTGTGTTTTTTTAGCTTTGATGCCATACTCTTGAAGTCGATCCGGGGACTTTGTTCAACCTTATCAGGTGCTTTTTCTCTGCCTTAGTGCTAATTAGAAGGTCTTCTAAGGAGGAACACTCTCCTTTCATCCCACTCAGTACCATTTGGCCTGTTATTGAGGAAGTGCTAAGAGAGCACAAAGTGGTCTCTGAGGAAAGAGGACCAAATGATGAAATTAGGCATCACGTACACACATACATATGGACATACGAATTAGGAGCAGGAGTAGGCCATTCAGCCCCTCAAGCCTGCTCCGCCATTCGATAAGATCATGGCTGATCTGATTGTGGCTTCAGCTCCACATTCCCGCCTACCCCCCGATATCTTTATCATGCCTTCAAGGCTGAAGTTCAAATAGAAAGCAGTGTACAGCTGACATGTTGCAAGGCTGGGCCAGTGCCTTATGCAGTGTTAGAAGCAGTAAGTAAAACACTGAATAGATTAGAAAGAACAGGGACAATTAGGAACGTGATGGGCAGTGAAAAGATCGCACTTGTTTCTTTTTTCACTCATTCACAGGATGTGGGCTTCGTTGGCTGGGTCAGCATTTATTGCCCATCCCTAGTTGCCCTTGAGTAGGTGGTGGGTGAGCTGCCTTCTTGAACCGCTGCAGTCCATGTGGTGTAGGTACACCCACAGTGCTGTTAGGAAGGGAGTTCCAGGATTTTGACCCAGCGACAGTGAAGGAACAGCCGATATATTTCCAAGTAAGGGTGGTGAGTGGCTTGGAGGGGAACTTCCAGGTGCTGGTGTTCCCAGGTGTCTGCTGCCCTTGTCCTTCTAGAGGGTAGTGGTGGTTCAAAAAGCAGACAGGTCTGCTTGGATTTATGGGGATTATAAACAAACAGAAAATAAGGTGACTGACGATAACACCAACGCACTGCCTGCCAATAGATAGAGGTTCAGTAGGATAAATTTGTCAAATGCATATTTGCAATTAGGATTAACTGACAAGAGCAAGGAACTGCTTCCCATTCATACACACAAAGGGTTGTACCAGTGTGAAAGGCTACCCTCTGGGGTGTCTGCTGCTCCCACATTTATGATGGAGATAAGGAAGAGATTTTTCTCTCAGAGGGTTGTTAGTGTTTGGAATTCTCTTCCCTAGCGAGCAGAGGAGGCTGGGTCATTGAATATATGTACGGCTGAGTTAGATTTTTAATTGACAAAGGAGTCAAGGGATATGGGGACAGGCAGGAAAGTGGAATTAAGACCACAATCAGATCAGCCATGATCTTATTGAATGGCAGTACAGGCTTGAGGGACTGAATAGTCTACACCTGCTCCTATTTCTTACATTCTTTGTTCTCGGCTCTCCCACCAGGGGTAAAATCTCTCAGCCCCTCAAGTCCACTCCGCTCTTCACTGGGGGAGAGAATTCCAGGCACCAGCTACCACCTGAGAAAAGAAATTCTTCCTCATCTCCGTCTTAAATGGGAGGCCTCTTATTTTTAAACTGTGCCCCTTAGTTCTAGACTTCCCCATGAGGGGAAACATTCTCTCAGCATCCACCCTATCAAGCCCCCAAGAACAAAGAACAAGAAAAGTACAGCACAGGAACAGGCCCTCCGGCCCTCCAAGCCTGCACCGGTCATATTGCCCGTCAAACTAAAACATTTAGTTCAGTCAAGCCCCCAAAGAATTTTTCAACATTTCAATGAAGCCTCTCATTTTCCAAACCCACCGTGAGCCAGGAAGTGAAACACAAAAATATCGTCAGGACCATACAGGGAGCGCAGGAATAGCTACTCAACCATGAGTTCAGCACTTAGCATAAGAAATTAGACAAGATCAAATTCAGCTTTAAGGGAATGATGTCATAGCCATTACAAAGACTTAACTACAAGCTTGGGCAGGAGTGAAATGTTCTCACCTGCAAGATCTTCGGGTAAGACAGGGAGATTGGGAAAGGAGCAGGAGGAGTAATATTTATAAAAAGCAGAAATACAGCAGAGGGAAGAAGGGCTTTCACTAAGGGTTAGCCAGAAGCACAAACACTATGAGAGGATTAATAGCAAACAAAGAAAGATTCTGATAGGAGTTGACTACAGACTTCCTAACGGTAACAATGTAGTGCTGGTGGAGGGAGATGTATAATCAGGCAACCCAGACAAGCATGGAGCAAAAACAATGAGGTTATAATAAAAAAAAATTGCATTTATATAGCGCCTATCAAGGCAGCCAATGAAGTGCTTTTGTTTTGAAGTCACTGCTGTATCAACCCTAATGTAGCACGTACCAGTTTGGGGCTTGATCATTACGGAAGGTGAGTTCATAATGTGGTCAAGCAGATTTATTATAAGCCTGTAAAATCTTTCCAATACACCGGATAGCAGAGAGTTTCCTGCACAGCCAATGCTGTGCAGATGGCAGAGGCAAATCACGTCAGTACTTTGCCAAGGAGAATCAACTAAAATGGAAGTTCATGGTCACTAACACCCTCTTGGGGTACAGGACCTGAAGGAGGAGCCTGTAATGTAGGAAACATCATATAATCAGAGATATTAATACTAATGCAGTCCAGGAAAAGTAGAACGGCTCAAGTTGTAAGGACAGCAGCTCTATTCAGAACAGTTTTAACTGACAAGGAAACAGGCCAGATCAGATACAGTAATGAGTAAGGAACCAGAGTTAGTCACTAATCTGATGGTGAGCGAACATCTTGCAGATAGTCCACATAGGATTAAATTTATTGTTAGGGAGAGGGAGAAGGGAGAGTCACATAGCGAGGTTTTGAATTTAAGTAAGGTAAACTTCAAAGGGATGGGAAATGAATCGGGTTGAAGCTACAGTTAAACAACGGGAAGCATTCAAAGAAGCATTTGGGATGATAGAGAACCCATATATATCTCGAAAGATCAAGGTCCCACTTGTGTCGTTAAGTAGCTTTGAGATACGATCAAGCTAAAAGAAAAGGATTACACAATTGTGAGGAAATCAGACAGCCTGAGAGAGCTATAAAAAGCAACAAAAGGATGACAAGAATGGAATGAAGGGTGCAAACAGGGAAGTTTGAAAAAGTTTTGCAGGGAAACGAAGGAGGAGCACGGGAAATGTCAGTTGAATTTCTTAGGGTGGAGATTGATGGATTGTTGCTGGGGAAGGGTACCGAGGGGTGTAGAACAAAGGAGGCCAGATTGAGTCGAGGTTCAGATCAGCCATGATCTAATTACATGGCCACACAGGTTTATGAGTATTCTAGGGTGGCCCAGCTGTGCTATTAGTAATAGAGTTGATCTGCAGACAACTTTCTAAGTGGAAACATTAAGTTTATTTACAATATACTCAGCAGCAACCTACATGTGTGCTTTCAACTCCAACTCTATCTCTACACTTACTGCTGAGGTGGTCCGCACTACTCTCTATTGGTTTCTACAGATCATGTGATCTTTCCAACCACTATTATTCTTGCACACTAAATAAAACCATGATTACGACATTCCTCCCCTTTTAACTCAGCTATACATATTATATTCACAAGTAACTATTTTTCAAGATGACATAATATTCGCACTGGGTAAGGAATTTACAAGTTCAGTCTTTCAGGTGGTTTCCTGGTATGTGTGGAACATCACAGCTCCACAACTTCAGATTCTTTGTGAGGAACCTTCTATTCCACAGTTACCCGAACTTCGCTGGGCACTCGCAGTTCTGTATCCTCAACTCTCACAGGAACATCAGACATCAGTCCTGGGTTGAGCATCTTCAACAGGAAACACAGACCTGGTCATGATCATTGGTGGAACCAAATCTTGATGATTTATCTCTCTCTTTCTTAAATGGTCCACATGTTTATGAATGATTCGGCCTTCCAACTCCACGTGTAAGATAGAGGTCTAGTCACTGCACTTATTTCACCCGGTAACAACTTTGGTCCTTCCCTGAAGTTTTTCACATAGACCGGCTCTCCCACGGTAACTTTCCTCTCGTGACTATGCCAGTTGTATCTAGTTTTCTGGCTTCCCTGACTCCTTCCCTTCTAAATTTGGCATTATTAAGCTCAATCTCATCCTGAGATGGTGTTTCAACAATAACTCTGCAGGTGTGACACCTGTTGTTGTGTGAGGGGTGGTCCTGTAATGAAAATGAAAGCATGCTGGCTTAATTGCCAAGAAATCTCCAGTTAGCTTTCTCATGCCTGTCTTGAACATTTGAACCACCCTCTCGGCCAGTCTGTTTGAGGGAGGGTGGGTACGGTGCAGTTTTCACATGAGTGATATCATTGAGGCTGATAAACCGTTGAAACTCAGCACTCGTAAATGCCATGCCGTTATCAGAAACGATTACTTCTGGCAGTCCGTGAATGCCAAAATGCTGACGTAGTTTCTCAATTGTAGCAGCCGACGTTGGTGACTTCACCTCATATACATCCAACCATTGTGAATGGGCATCAACAATGAGCAGAAACATTGTTCCCAGGAAAGGTCCAATGTGGTCAAAGTGTAACTGCACCCAGGGTCTACCTGGCCATTCCCATGGGTGTAACGGAGCTGACACTGGCAACTTTTGCAGTCGCTGACATTGCACACAGGGCTTTACTAAACTCTCTATTTCACCATCCATCCCAGGCCATCACCGAAAACTGCATGCTATGATCTTCATTCGGGAAATTCCTGGATGGGCACTGTGTAGTTCAACTAAAAGAGGCTCGCTTCCTTTTGGAGGAACTATCACTCGTGCTCCCCACAATAAGATGCCATCCTGACTGGTTATTTCAGGTCTTCTGCTGAAGTAGTTTCATTTCATCAGATACCGGCTCCTGGGACCAACCATGTGGCACTTGTTCTTGTACCTGAGATAGGACTGGGTCCCGACTTGTCTAGTCTCTGATCTGTTGAACACATACCGGCGAGGAATCTAAGAAATTTAACAGTAAAACAAGTTCCAGTGGAACTGGGACCTGCTTATCATTTCATTTTCTTGTAAAGGCAAAGGACTAAAGGCATTGGTGTTTGATTTGGTTGCCAGGCCTACGTGCAAAAGTGTATTCATATGCAGCCAGAATTAAAGCCCATCGTCGTATTCTTGCTGAGACTATGGGTGGTATTGCCCTGTCCTCACTAAACAATCCTAGCAATGGTTTGTGGTCTGAAACAATTGTAAAATGATGGCCGTGTACATACTGGTGAAATTTCTTGACAGCAAAGATGATGGTCAGGCCTTCTTTTTCCATCTGTGAGTATCCCTTTTCCGCTGTGGTGAGCGTTCTTGAAATGTAACCTATTGGCCATTCCGTGCTGTTGTCCATCCAATGAGAGACCACTGCTCCCACTCCGAAGGGAGTTGAGACAATTCTTTTGTCTGATCCCAATGCACCAATAGACTGGACGAGCGCAACAATTGCTTCACCTTTATGAAAGCTTCTTTCTGGGGCACCTCCCAAGACCAACAATGGTTCTTTTTGAGTAGAGAATGCAGGGGGGGCCAGCACTGTAGACAAATTGGGTAAGAACCACCCATAATAGTTGATCATTCCTAGGAACAATTTAAGCTCTGAGGCATTCTTTGGCACAGGTGCCTCTCTTATGATTCTCATTTTCTCCTCAACTGGGTGAAGGCCCTGTGAATCTACCCGTGACCCAAATAGATTACCTCCCTCGCTTGGAATGTGTGTTTTTATTTTCTTAGACACACTCCAGCTTGCACAAAACATTTCAAGACTTCTTCTAAGTTTGCCAAATGCTCTTTTTCAGTGAATCTTGTCACCAGTACATCGTCTAAACAGATTACAGCCTGGGGCAGTCCCTGCAGTAAGCTTTCCATTGTTCTCTGGAAGCTGGCACTAGCAGAGGAGACATCGAAAGGTAATCGTGTATATTGGTACAACCCCCTGTGGGTATTAATTGTGACAAATTCCTGGGAGGCATTATCCAACTCTAGATGTTGATAAGCATGACTCATGTCAAGCTTTGTGTACATTGTCCCTCCTACCAGCTTGGCATACAGGTCTTCGATTTTTGGAATGGAGTGTCTGTCTAGCTTAGCTACTTTATTAACCTTCAGGTTGTAGCCTCCACAAATTCGGATGCTTTGGTTGGGTTTAAGGACGGAGTGCTGCCCATTCCGAGAACTGAACAGGTTGTATAATGCTCAGTTTCTCTAGACTGTTTAGTTCAATGTCACCTTTTTTTCGCAGGGCATATGGCACCCGTCTCGCCTTCATGAAGCAAGAAGTTGCTTCCGGATCCACATGAATCTTGGCCTGCAGACCCTGGATTTACCCCAGTTCGTCCTTGAGGATGGTGATGTACTTTCTAAGTAGCTCTGGTAGCCCACTTGCTCTCAACTGGGAAATTTCAGCCCATTCTAACTTAATCTCCTTTAACCAATTTCACCGCAGGAGGCTTGGCCCTTCACCTACTACCACCATCATGGGTAGCTGTACCAATTGGCTTCCATAATGGACAGTTACTCTGCTTATGCCTTTTACTTGAATATCTTCACCCATTTATGTTTTTTGCTTGGCAGCTGTTTGTTCTAAACTTAATTGATGTTCACCATTATTCAGATATCTGAAGGTATGTTCCCCAATTACTGTAGTGGAAGCTCCTGTGTCCACTTCCATTCTAACAGGTTTGCCATTTACTTTCACTGTGACAAATATCGGTTCTGTCTTTCCAACTTTCAGATTAAATGAGTAAATGTCTGAATTTGTTGTTTCAGGCTCTTCCACATTGTAGATTTCATTGGGCTTCTTCTTTTGTTTACAAGCCTGCTTGAATCTTTCCTTGCACTGCCTCATTATATGTCCATTTCTGTGACAATAGTAGCATTTGATTTTTTTAAACTGCCAATCGCTAAAAGACTGCTTGTTTCCACCTCTATCAAAATTATTCTTCAATCTCACTGCTAAGTTATTTTTTTAAATTCTTTGTCTAACGGGGGCTGTTTCCCACTTCTTTGCAGGGTCTTGCTTTTTGGCACCACTTTCGGCTGAGGTTTCCTGCCCAGTGTGTTGGACGGCGCTATGTTGCGCACCCTGTGTTGCTATTGATTCTCTTACAGCACTTTCCATGGTCAGCACCATCTCTAGCGCCTTCTTGAAAACCAGATTCACTTCGGACAATAATCTTTTCTGAATAGTGTCTTCTTTCACCGCACACACTAAATATCTCTGAGCATGTCGTTCAGAATCATACTGAACTCACAATGTTCCGTTAGCTGCTTCACATTTGCCACGTAGCATGCAATTCTCTCACCTGGGGCTCTATTTTGCAAGTTAAACCTGAACCTGCGCATCGTGACTGAGGGCTTTAGTTGAAAATGACCCTTCACGAGGTCCACCAATTCATCACAATTCTTCAAATCTGGGGCACAGGGTGCTGTCAAACTCCACATCAAACCGTAGGGTTTTGCCCCCACAAATACTTAAGAGGATTGCTTGTCTCTTCCCTTCTCCTGTAATCTCGTTCCTTGAAAAAAGAACGTGAGGTATTCTATTTATTGAGACCAATCATCTGTGGCTGGTTTCCAAAATATCAATTCTCCTAATTTGTGGCATTTTGAGAGGGGATAACTTCTTCAAATGAAATGGAGCTTGCTACTTACAATCACTGGGCGAGGTACAGTACTGGTTTCTTTTTAACTTGATTTCTTCTGTTTAATCCTGTTTTATCCTCATTGCCAGTTTGCTGTAGGGTGGCCGAAATGTACTATTAGTGATAGAGTTGATCTGCAGACACTTCTTGGGTGGAAGCTTTAAGTTTATTTACAATATACTCAGCGTCAACAACATGTGTGCTTCCAACTACAACTCTATCTCTACATTGACTGCTGAGGTAGTCTGTGCTACTCTCCTATTGGTTACTACAGATCATATGATATTTCCTAACAAGTACTATTCTTAAAGGTACATTGCACACTAAATAAAACCATAATTATTACAAAGGGCTGAATGGCCTCCTCCTGATCCTACATTCTTACATATAATACAAATTCTTCTTCCTGAGCTCTCTGCCTGAAGGCAGGTCCTTGGTGATTAATCGGAGGACTGCTGTGATTTTCTTACCAAGACTAGGCCAAGGAGGCAGGCCCAAGTGTACCTTGGCCAGAATGGGGATTGAGCCCTGTGCTGTTGGCACTAATCTGATCCACACGTCAACAGTCTGGCCAATGGAGTTAACCGGCTCCCCAGCGCCGAAATGAAGGATGCTTAAATAAAAAGATCAGGCTGACATGTAAAAGAGGACAAGCAGAGACTTTAAGCTTATTTTTCTATGCATTACTTCCAGGTAAAAGAGGCACTACAAGTTGAGCATCTACCAATGCGTTTCAGGCCTACCTGGAAGGACCTCCTGCTCAGGCCTTGTTCCTGACAGGAAGCTCGTAGCTGAGGTATAACCTGCCATTTACAGCCAGATGGCAGTGACAGTAGGAAAGAGTAAGTAAATTGTTACTGGGTGAGCAATCCAGAGGCCCGGACTAATGCTACGGAGACACAAGTTCAAATCCCATCGCAGCAGCTGCTGGGATTTAAATTCAAATAATTAATAAATCTTAAAAAAAACATCAGCTTCACCAATTCCCTTTCGGAAAGGAACTCTTCCGTCCTTACCCGGTCTGGCCATACATGTGACTCCAGGCCAACAGCAATGTGGTTGACTCTTAGCTGCCCCCTGAAATGGCCTAGCAAGGTGCTCAGTTGTATCAAGCTGTTACAGAAAAGTTTAGACATTCACTCCCTCCACCCTGGGTGCACAGAGTGTAAAAGATGCACAGCAGCTAATCACCAAGGCCCTTTTGACAGTACCTTCCAAGCTCATAACCTCAACCACCTAGAAGAACAAGGGTAACGGACGCATGGAGACACCACCTGCAAGTTCCTCTCCAAGCCACTCACCATCCTGACTTGGAAATATATCGGCCGTTCCTTCACTGTTGCTGGGTCAAAATCTTGGAACTCCCTTCCTAACAGCACTGTGGGTGTACCTACACCACATGGACTGCAGCTGTTCAAGAAGGCAGTTCACCCACCACCTCCTTAAAGGCAACTAGGAATGTACAATAAATGCTGGCCTAGTCAGCGATGCCTACATCCTGTGAATGATTTTTTTAAAAATTGGACTGCATCCTTGGTGGAGAATTCTAGAACCAGGGGACATAGATTCAAGATAAGTGGCAGAAGGTGTAGGGGGGACATGAGGAAGAACTTTTATACGCAGAGGGTAGTGGGTGTCTGGAATTCACTGCCCAAGTTGGTGGTAGAGGCAGAAACTTTAAACTCTTTAAAAAAGTACCTGGATCTGCACCTAAAGTGCTGTAAGCTGCAGGACTATGGGCCGGGTGCAGGAAGGTGGGATCAGAAAGGGCACCTGGGTGTCCTCGGGCTGGCATGGACAAGATGGGCCGAATGGCCTCCACCTGTGCTGTAACTTTTCTATGGCTCTATGGTTCTAAGGATGTTGTTTGAGAGGTGCTTCTGCAAGGTTGCCTGCTTGATTGGCAAGAGTGCACTCCCCCTACTGGAGAACCGTACAATCTGCTTCAGCAGACAGAAGAAGCATTGCCAAAGGAGGCGGGTGCAGATAAGATAAAAGGCTAATGCTCTTCAGAAGCTGCTGAGGTAAAGGCCAGCAAGAACTGCATTAAACCAGGAAGGTGGGCAAGAGTATGAATGCTGCAAAGGCTGTCCTGCCTCATATTAAACTACACGTTGCATTACTGTTTGCAAACAGCTGAGCCCACAAGCCAAGCCTACAACACTACCTACCTGCGCAGGCATCCTCGTTTAAACACCAACACACTAAGGCACAGACGGTCTGATTATTGCCTCACTGCCCATTCGTGGGATCTTGCTATGCGCAAACTGCCTGCCACATTTCCTGTGTGACAACAAGTGATTGCGCTTCCCAGTCACTCCACTGGCTGTAAAGCACTTTGGAAGGTTCTGAGGTCATGAGATGTCCTGCGAGTTGCAAATCTTTCTTTCGTTCTGTCTCCTCGGAGGATTTCCCTGCTAATGTGGGGTCCTTTTGTTAAGCATTGCTCCACCGGAGTTACCAGGCAACTATGCCTGGTCCTGATGGCATGGTGGAACTTGGCAGTAGGACATCTCCGATAACCCTTTGCTGTCCTTTGCCAAGGCTCCCGAATACCTGGAAGGTGGAAGGTGGGAAAGTGTTCATCTTACTCACCTTTAACTAAAGCATTAACCTTCTCCATAAATCTTCATCCTCCAACTCTGAGCTGGATGAGATGAATGGATTGAAAAAACTGGACGATAAGACAGCAGTGGGCAGAGCGGGGGTGTCGGGGCTGGTCCCACTTAATTGTCCAATCCGAGCTGTTAGTCTATGTGCTGCACATTTTCTTTATTATTTATTCATTCAGGGGATATAGGTGTCACTGGCTGGGCCAGCATTTATTGCCCATCCCTAAATGCCCCTTGAGAAGGCGGTGGGTGAGCTGCCTTCTTGAGCCACTGCAGTCCGTGTGGTGTAGGTACACCCACCGTGCTGTTAGGGAGGGAGTTCCAGGATTTTGACCCAGCGACAGTGAAGGAACGGAGATATATTTCCGAGTCAGGATGCTGAGGGGCTTGGAAGGGAACTTGCAGGTGGTGGTGTTCCCATCTATCTGCTGCCCTTGACCTTTCAGGTGGTAGAGGTCGTGGGTTTGGAAGGTGTTGTGGAAGGAGCCTTGGAGACTTGCTGCAGTGCATCTGGTGCACACTGCTGCCACCATGTGTTGGTGGTGGACGGAGTGAATGTTTAAGGTGGTAGATGGAGAGCCAATCAAGTGGGCTGCTTTCTCTTGGATGGAGTCATTGGAGTTATTTTCACCCAGGCAAGTTGAAAGTATTCCTTCACACTCCTAGAGCCATTCCGTGACATCCTTGACCCTGGCACCAGGGAAGCAACACACCACTCTAGAGTAATTTTGGGTACTGGTGAGGGCGATGGTTCCTCAAGGGGGTGCAGCCAAAGCCAAGTCTCTGGCACCACAGGCGGCTTGGCTGCACAAGAGGGGAGAAAGTAGAGTGGAAGAGCAATTGTGATAGGAGATTGGATAATCAGGGAATAAGACAAGCGTTTCTGTGGCAGTAGCTGTGACTCCAGGATGCCTCCCTGGTGCCAGGGTGTCTTAGAATGGCTGCAGGATATCCTTCTGGGGTAGGGTGAACAGCCAGATGTCGTGGTCCACGTTGGTACCAACAATATAGATAGAAAAAGGGATGGGGTTCTGCAGGCTGAGTTTGGAGTTAGGAAAGAGATTAGTGAGTAGAACGTCACAGGTAGTGATCTCTGGATTACTCTCAAGGCCATGTGCTAATGAGTGTAGGAATAGGAGAATACACCAGATGAATGTGTGATTGGAGAGATGGTGTGGGAGGGAGGGCTTCAGGTTTCTGGGGCATTGGGACTGGTTCTGAGGAAGGTGGGGTCTGTACAAGACAGAGGGTCTACACCTGAACAGGATGGGGACAAATGTCCTTGCAGGGAGATTTGCTAGTGTTTTGGGGGAGCTTGGCAGAGGAATGGGAACCTGAGGGCAGATTCAGAGAGGACAAATACAGAACAGGCAGTGCGAAACAGAAAATTAGCAAGTGGCTCTGGAAGACAGAAGGAGCAAAGGTTAAAAAGTGCACAGCACAGGAATCTGGCAGTGTTAAAAGGTACGTATTTAAATGCAAGGAGTAAAGCAAACAAAGCTGATGAGCTGATGGCACAGATAGACACCTGGCAGCATGATATCATTGCTATAACGGCAACATACGAACAAATGGAATCAGTATAGAAGTAGGCCATTCGGCCCATCGAGCCTGCTGTGCCATTCAATAAGATCATGGCTGATCTGTTTGTGTTTCAAATTCCACATTTCCATCTACCCCCGATAACCTTAGATTCTTGTTAGGCAATCGAATCAATCCACCTCCGCCTTAAAAATATTCAATGACCCCACCTCCACCACCTCCTGAGGCAGAGTTCCAAAGTCGCACAACCCTCTGAAAGAAAAAAATTCTCCTCATCTCTGTCCTAAAAGGGCGACCTCTACTTTTAAAACAATATCCCCTAGTTCTGGACTCACCCACAAGATGAACCATCCTTTCCATGTCCACCTTGTCGAGACTGTTCGGGATCTTATATACTTCAATCAAGTCACCCCTCACTCTTCTAAACTCCAGCAGAAACAAGCCCAGCCTGTCTAACATTACCTCATAAGACAACCCGACTTGGCTTAAGGAGGGGCAAAAATGGCAGCTCAACATCCCTGCGTGCAGGGTTTTCAGGCAGGATAGAGAGGGGGCTAAAAAAAAAAGGTGGGGGTGTAGCATTGGTTAAAGAATCAATTACAGCTGTGAGGAGGGATGATATACTAAATGAAGATCAAATGAGGCCATATGGGTTGAGCTCAGAAATAAAAAAGGGGTAGCCACACTACCAGGAGTGTACTATAGACCCCCAACTAGTGACAGGGAGTTAGAAGAGCAAATACGTGGGCAAATTTCTGTTCAAAAACAATAGGGCAGTAGATTCGGGAACTTCAGCTACCCTAATATCAACTGAGATACGAACAGTGTGAAGGGCACAGAGGGCACAAAATTCTTGAACTGCATTCAAGAGAACTTTTTTTGACCAACAAGTAACAAGCCCAGCGAGAGGGAGTGTAATTCTAGATTTAGTATTAGGAAATGAAACTGGGCAAATGGATGATGTAGCAGTGGGTGACCATTTTGGAGATAGTGACTATAATATAGTTAGATTTAGCCTAATTATGGAAAAGGATAAAGGTACAAACAGGAGTAAAAGTTCTAAATTGGGGACAGATAAATTTTACAAAGCTGAGAGATGACCTGGCGAAAGTGGACTGGTTACAGTTACTTGAAGGGAAATCAGTGACAGACCAGTGGGACGCATTCAAAAGCGAGGGTCTATGGGCACAGTGTAAACATGTCCCCACAAAGGAAGAGGGCGGCACTGACAAATCTACAGCCCCCTGGTTATCTAGGATAAGGTGAAGCAGAAAAAGAAAGCTTGTACTGCCACAAAAAGAATAATAAACTAGAAAGCCTACAGGAGTCTAGAAAGTACAGGGGTGAAGTTAAAAAAGGAAATTGGGGAAAGCAAAGAGAGGATATGAAAATATATTGTCAGGTAAAATCAAGGAAAACCCAAGGATGTTTTACCAGTGCATTAAAAACAAGACGATAACTAAGGAAAGGGTAGGCCTGATCAGAGGTGTACATGGTAACTTGTGCATTGATGCTGAAGATGTGGGCAGGGTTCTCAATGAGTACTTTGTCTCTGTCCTCACTAAGGAGAGGGATGATGCAGACATTCTAGTTAGTGAGGAGGAGTGTGTAACATTTGATACAATAAGCATAAGGAGACAGGAAGTATTGGTGGGATTAACATCCTTGATGGTGGGTAAGTCATCAGGGCTGCATTGACTGTATCCCAGGCTGTTGAAGGAAGTCAGGGAGGAAATAGTGGATGCTCTGAGGGTCATTTTTCAACCCTCACTAGATACAGGTGAGGTACCAGAAGACTGGAGGTCTGCAAACATTGTACCAAAGCTTAAAAACAGTGCGAGGGATAGGCCAAAAAATTATAGACTGGTCAGTCTGACTTCAGTGGTGGGCAAATCATTAGAATCAATTCTGAGAGACAAGATAAACTGACACTCAGAAAGGCACGGATTACAGTCATAGAAATTTAACGGCATAGAAGGAGGCCATTCGGCCCATTGTATCTGAACCGGCTCTCTGAATGAGCATTATGACCTAGTGCCATTGCCCTGCCTTTTCCCCGTACCCTAGCACATTGTTTCTATTCAAATAATCATCTAATGCCCTCTTTAATGCCTCGCTTGAACCTGCCTCCACCACACTTTCAGGCAGCGCATTCCAGACCTGAACCACTCGCTGTGTGAAACAGTTTTTTCTCATGTCGCATTTGCTTCTTTTACAAATCACTTTAAATCTGTGCCCTCTTGTTCTTGATCCTTTTACGAGCGGGAACAGCTTCTCCCTAACTCCCCTGTCCAGCCCCCTCAGGATTTTGAACATCTCCATCAAATCTCCTCTTAGCCTTCTTCACTCCGAGAAGAACAGTCCCAACCTCTCCAATCTATCCTCATAGCTGAAGTTTCTCATCCCTTGAACCATTCTTGTAAACCTCTTCTGCACTCTCTCCAATGTGATTAATCAGGGGTTGTCAGTATGATTTTGTTAAGGGAGAATACTAACTTAAATGATTTTTTAAAAATCATTTAGGGAATATGGGCATTGCTGGCTAGGCCAACATTTATTGCCAAGCCCTACTTGCCCTTGAGAAGGTGGTGGTGAGCAGCCTTCTTGAACCACTGCAGTCCCTATGGTGTAGGTACACCCACAGTGCTGTTAGGGAGGGAGTTCTGGGATTTTGACCCAGCGACAGTGAAGGAAAGATATATTTCCAAGTCAGGATGGTGAGTGGCTTGGAGGGGAACTTGCAGGTGATGGTGCTCCTATGTATCTGCTACCCTTGTCCTTCTAGATTGTAACGGTCGTGGGTTTGGAAGGTGCTGTTGAAGGAGCCTTGGTGAATTCCTGCAGTGCATCTTATAGATGGTACACACTGCTGCCACTGTGAGTCAGTGGTGGAAGGAGTGAATGTTTGTGGATGGGGTGCCAATCAAACAAGCTGCTTTGTCCTGGATGGTGTCAAGTGTTGTGGGAGCTGCACTCATCCAGGCAAGTGGGGAGTATTCCATCAAACTCCTGACTTGTGCCTTGTAGATGGCGGACAGACTTTGCGGAGTCAGGAGGTGAGTTACTCACCACAGGATTCCTAGCCTCTGACCTGCTCTTGTAGCCATGGTATTTATATGGCTGGTCCAGTTCAGTTTCTGGTCAATGGTAAGCCCCAGGATGTTGATAGTGGCGGAAGTAACAAGGAGAATTGATGAGGGTAGTGCAGTGGATGTGGTCTACGTGGCTTTTAGTAAAGCGTTTGACAAGGTCCCACATGGCAGATTGGTCAGAAAACTAAAAGCCCATGGGATACAGTGGAATGTGGCGAGTTGGATCCAAAACTGGCTCAGTGACAGGAAACAAAGGGTAACGGCTGAAGAATGAAGCAGTTTCCAGTGGTGTTCCACAGGGCTCAGTGTTGGGTCCCTTGCCGCACCTGGATCAGTGCCTGAAGCACTGTAACCTGCAAGGCTGCGGGACAGGTGCTGGAAAGTGGGATTAGAATGAGCGGCTAGGTTTTTTTTCAGCCAGTGCCAACATGATGGGCTGAATGGCCTCTTTCTGTACCGTAACTTTTCTACGGTGCAGACACATTTCGCATCACCACTGGTGTGGTTCTGTCATCGGATGTCAGGGAGCACCACTCGGGGGATGGGCTGACCTTGCCAATTCTCAGCTCCTACATGATGCCAAGTTCTTTATTGCAATGCCAAGAGTATTTAGAGCAATGCTCTAAAACCACGGCCCAACTGAGAGTTCAGATTCTTCTTCCAACAGCAATAATAAAATCGAGATGAACGGACAGCCCAACTATTTGAATTTCTGCTTTCCCGATTGGTATCCATCATTCGTTTAGAAACTCTGCAGCCTCCTTTAGGTGGGATTAGTGAAACTAATAAAGCTAAAACATCAGAAAATCAATTTATTTATTTAGCAGATGTAGATCTCCGAAACCAGGCAAAAGCTTCTCCATTTCCTGAGTTTAAAGTGGTTCGTCCACCAATTAGCAGGTTTTATAATCACAGGCCAACATGACTATCTAAATATCATCATTTTTTCTTGATTGCTTAAAAGTTCACAAAATAACCGTCAGCAGCATCATTCTAGCACAAAGGAAACTATGAAGGTATAAGGGACAAATTGGCTACGGTGGTTTGGGAAAATTACGTTTAAAAATTTTAAAGGTAGACAGGCAATGGTTAACTGTGGTAAAGTGAGGTGCCCTGTCCCTTCAGAAGAATGTACGTGTATTGATCATGTGACAGCACTAGTGAATCACAGTACAGTGTGGGCAACTGGGAACTGTAAGTCTAGTTCTGGAGGTTTCTGAGTGAGCACGTATGATCTGGTGCTCTGCCCTATGTCTCAATAAACCATCACAGTTTATTCTTACATCAGTCTCTCCCCATTATTGATTGTGAGCAGCCATTGATGAGAACATAGGAAGGCGTGCAGTTAGAGTTCGGTTGGCCAATGAACTCATTTACCCAAGACATAAGATTAACATCACAAGAACTAATACATAGATTCCAACAAAAAAACATTTCTTTAATGCACAAAAACCCAGCAAGGGAAGAGTTCCATCTGTGGCTAATGAAAGAAATCAAGGATTGTATTAGATCAAAGGAAGAAGCGTATAAAGTTGCCAAAAAAAAAGGTAAAGCTGAAAATTGGGAGCAATTCATAATTCTGCAAAGGAAGACCAAGAGAAAGATTAAGAAAAGGGAAATAGAATATGAGAGTAAACTAGCAAGAAACATAAAACAGACTGTGAAAGCTTCTCTCGGTATGTAAAAAGGAAAAGGTTAACAAAAATCAATGTGGGTCCATTACTAATGGAGTCAGGAGAATTTATAATGGGGAATAAGGGAATGGCAGAGAAACTAAACAAATACTTAGTGTCTGTCTTCATGGAGGAAAATACTAAAAACCTCCCAGAGATCATGGAGAATCAAGGGACTAGTGTAAATGAGGCACTGCAAGATATTAATATAAGTTTAAAAAGCACTAGAGAAATTAATGGGCCTCAAAATAGATAACTCCCCTGGACCTGATGGTCTACATCCCAAAGTGTTGCAAGAAGTGGCTGTGAAGATAGTAGATATGTTGATGGTCATCTTTCAAAATTCTATAGACTCTGGGACAGTTCCTGCAGATTATAAAGTGGCAAATGTAGCCCCACCGTTTAAGAAAGGAGGGAGAGAGAAAACAGGGAACTACAGACCTGTTAGCCTGACATCAATCATAGGGATAATGCTGGAATCTATAATAAATGAAATGTTAACAGGACACTTCGAAAATAATGGTAGGATTGGACAGAGTCAACATGGATTTGTAAAAGAGAAATCATGTTTAACAAACTTATTGGGATTTTTTGAGGACGTAACTAGCGGAATAGGTAAGGGGGAACCGGTAGATGTGGTAGATTTAGATTTTCAGAAAGCTTTTGATAAGGTCCGGTACAAGAGGTTAGTAAACAAAATTAAAGCACATGGGATTGGGTGTAACATACTGGCTGGACTGAGAACTGGTTGATGGACAGAAAACAGAGAATAGAAATAAAAGGGTCATTTTCAGGCTGGCAGGCTGTGGGGTACTGCAAGGATCAGCGCTTGGGCCCTGGTTATTCAATGATTTGGATGTGGGGATTAAATGTAACATTTCCAAGTTTGCAGATGACACAAAGCTAGGTGGAAGTGTGAGTTGTGAGGAGGATGCAAAGACACTTCAAGGGGATTTGGAGAGACTAAGCATGTAAAAAATTGGCAGATGGAATACAATGTGGAGAAATGTGAGGTTATCCACTTTGGTAGGAAAAACAGAAATGCAGAATATTTCTTCAATGGTGAAAGGCTGGGAAGTGTTGAACTTCAAAGGGACTCAGGTGTCCTTGTTCATGAGTCACTGAAAGCTAACATACAGGTACAGCAAGCAATTAAGAAGGCAAATGGTATGTTGGCCTTTATCACTAGAGGATTTGAGCTTTGGAGTAAAGATGTCTTACTGCAACTCTATACAGCCTCGGTGAGACTGCATCTGGAGTATTGTGCACAGTTCTGATCTCTTCATCTAAGGAAGGATACACTTGCCACTGAGGGAGTGCAACGGAGGTTCACCAAACTAATTCCTGAGATGGAGGGATTGTCCTATGAGGAAAGATTAAATAGGCTGGGCTCTTATTATCTGGGGTGATCGCATTTAGACATACAAAATTCTTACAGGGCCTGGCAGGGTAGATGCAGGAAGGGTGTTTCCTCTGGCTTTGGGGGGGTGGGGTCTAGAACCAGGGGACACAGCCTCAGAATAAGGGGCAGGTCATTTAAAACTGAGGTGAGGAGGAATTTCTTCACCCAGAGGGTGGTGAATAGACTCATAGAAGTTTACAGCACAGAAGGAGGCCATTTAGCCCATCGTGTCTGCGCCAGAATTTTCTACCCCAGAGGGCTGTGGAAACTCAGTATATTCAACTCAGAGATCGATAGATTTCTACATATTAAAAACATCGAGGGATATGGAGATGGTGCAGGAAAATGATGTTGAAGTAGAAGATCAGCCATGATCCCATTGAATGGCAGAGCGGGCTCGAAGGGCTGAATGGCCTCTCCTGCTCCTCCTATTTCTTAGGTTCCATCTACATGGAGTGATGGGCTTGCAGCAAATCCATTGGCAACAGCAGTTCCACATGATGCACTTTTACTGACACTGAAGAGGTTAATCTGAGAGAGCCAGATGTTTCCACAACTGCAGTAATCAGGTGTCGTTGTGGGGTACTGTTTTCGGCGTTTGCACCTTTGCCAACCTGCTGTAGCCACTGATCGTCATGGTGACACACACTGGTCCCACAAGTGATGTTGCCACTTCCCACCGTTGTTGGCCAGTTCCTCCCAAGTGTGAAAATCAATGTTCAGAGCCTTCTTGTCACACCTGCAAGCATCCTTGAAGCTGTCCCCTTGTGGCTCCAGCTAGCTCTCCACACACAATATCCTCAGGAATGTTAATTCCAATAATTGTATGTTGAGGAAGAGTGCCTCTGAAGCTCGCCTGTACCTTAAAACAGGTTTATTTCCAAAACAGCAAATTGAAGTCACAGTCTCTCCCAGTTGTTCCCAGTCACCCAGAGTGAGCTGGTTTATACACTCTTACAATGATTCCCTAATCCACACCCAATTGGGGACAATTGTACTTGATTACCAACTTAAAGTATGTATTCTATTCCAGCACTAATTCAACATGAACAAGGAATGCACCTAGCTTCTACCCTGAGAATATGCCTGAGCCAGTGAAGTCCCCTCTGCTTAATGAGTGCTCACACGTTAGGGAGATTTGAGAGCGTTGTCACATTCATGATTCCACCCTTCCTTGAGATGCCAAGAATACGCCACAGACATCGAAGATGAAAGTTGTGGGGCTTCCTTTTCTTGATAGCTGTAAGTCAAAGCCACACACACCAAGATCACCGCATCATAAACAAGCATCTAGTCCTTAAGGGTCAGATAGGGAGTCGGCATAAAGAGTAGACACCCTTGCATGGAGGGATATGAACATTCGTGTGCCCCATGGATATATTCTAGGAGTTCAACTTTTCACCATGCTTATTAACTTGGATGAAGGAATAAAAAATTATATTTCCACATTTGCAGACGAAGCAAGGTTGTAAAGAAACATGGACTCAATGGGTGGACAGAACTAAAGCAGATGGAGTTCAATATGAGGTTATCTGCTTTCTAAGAAAGGTAAAATAGAGTATTTTACCAATGGAGAGATATTAAGCACAATAGGGAGATTTTAAGTTTTGAGGTTCTGGGTACACAGACCAGTAAATGCGAGTAGGCAGATCCAAAAGCCAATCAAAAAGAGTGATAGAATGTTGGCCTTTCTCTCAAAGAACCAGGATTACAAAAGGGAGGATGTGATGCTTTAGATGTGTAGAGCTCAGGAGGTGGTGGTACAGCAGTGTTGTCACTGGATAGGCAATCCAGGGACCTAGGATAACTCTCTGGGGACCCAGGCTCAAATCCCACTGCAGCAGATGGTGAAAATTGAATTAAAAGTTTAATGGTGACCACTGCTGATTGTCATACAAACCCATCTGGTTCAGTAATGTTGTTTAGGGAAGGAAATCTGCTGTCCTGGCCTACATGTGACTCCAGACCCATGGCAATGTGGCTGCCTCCTAAACAAGGGCAATTAGGGATGGGTAATAAATGCTGGCCTAGCCAATGACACCCACATCCAATGGGCAAATAAAGAGCTTTAGTTGAGCACTGGCTGGTGTTATTGCTTTCACTTTTGGGAACTACACCTAAGGAAGGATATACTAGCTTTCGAGAGGGTGCGGTGCAGATTCACCAGACTAATACTGGGGTCATGAGGCTAGTTGCATGAACTTGGTTTGTATACCCTTGAGTACAGAGGTTTGAGCAGTGACACGATTGAGGTGATTAAAATGATAAAAGAATTCCACAGCTCCTCTGGGGTATCAGGCATCTTAAAATTGGAACTAGGCCATTTAGCAGGAAAATCGGGAAACGCTTTTACAAATAAAGGGTATTAAAACCTAGAACTCTACCCCTCAAAAGGCTATTGACTCTGAAGCTTTCAAAGCTGAGATTGATTTTCTTTTATGAGGTAAGATTGTCAAGAGAGATGGGCCAGGGTTTTTACCAATCAGGCGATCACAGTGGGCAGGCCTGGGAGTGGTCACGAAGCTGACCACTGCCCACGATCAGGGCCCAACATCGATTTAATGGCCAGCCAGCGTAAAATACGCACTGTGCTGCCAGTGGGAGGAGGGCGAGCTGATGGTTCAAAAACACAAAAATAAGGAAGTTACCACAGTTAAAAACATGTCCCCTCATGTGACTGAGCAGGGACATGTCATAAATGAAATTTAGAAATGCTTATTTAATTTTTAATTGCCGTTGGAAACCTCATCCCGCCCGTGGATGAGGTTTCCTTAAAAAATCCAAAGGCCGCTTGGCCTTTTCGCCTGCCCGCCAACCATAAGGTTGCCACCGGCAATGAAAAGTTTGAACTTAATTGTGACTTTAATGGCCTTAATAGGCCTGTTAATTGTCAGCGCCCACCGACCGAATTATCGCGTGAGTGCGGGATGGTGTCGGGACGCTCGCCCGAAGTCATTGTGCATCATTTTACACTGGAATGGGTCAGGCACACCCCTGCCAGCTCAGCACAAACTTCAGCCCATGAAGTTCAAGCAGGTAAATGCACTTGAGGTGCAGATCAGACATGACCTAATTGAACGGTGGGCTGGCCTGAGGAGCTGAATAATCCCTTCCTGTTCCTAGGCTTTAATATTTGCTTTGGCACAAACGCAGTTAAACTCAATTGTCTCAACGAAAAAAAGCCTTCATGATTACTTCCCCTAATCATCTAGGCCAGAAAAAACCCTTTTCAGCTTAACGTGAGCTTCAGGAACAGCACCTCTGATTGGGTGCTTTACAGCCTTCTGGGCTCGACGTGAGTTCCAACAATTTATGGCAGTGAACTCTGTCCTCCATTTTGATCCTAGTTTTTGTAACGTGAAGGTTTGAATCTTGTTATTCGTGTTTTTGCTTTCGGACGGAGCTGTTCACCATTCTGGCATTTCCACTCACTCTGGACCAATGGTTTCTTTCTTTACTGCAGCTATTTGCCTTTTGTTCCATGACACCTTGGTGTTTAATCTCTCCTGCCCTCCACTCTATCCCAGACCTTCCCTCTTCTTCATCCTCCCCCACCCCTCTTTTGACCGCATAAAACTCATCACACTCCGACCTTCCTTCAGTTCTGAAGAAGAGTCACATTTGACTTGAAATGTTAACTCTGTTTTTCTCTCTGTCCACAGGTGCTGCCTGGCCTGCTGAGTTTTTCCAGATTATTTCAGAAAAATGCTCTCTTTTCTAGGGCTTCTTTTGAATCACCACTGTATGTTAAGCACTTGCCCCTTTCAACTCAGCATTAGGTTCAAATACAGCCTACAATGTAGGGCCTTCACAGTCGCTGGGTCAAAATCCTGGCACTCCCTCCCTAACAGCACTGTGGGTGTACCTACACCACATGGACTGCAGCGGTTCAAGAAGGCAGCTCACCAGCCCTTCTCAAGGGCAATCAGGGATGGGCAATAAATGCTGGCCCAGCCAGCGAAGCCCACATCCTGTGAATGAATAATTAAAATAAATAATACGTAAAGTACTGTCGGGCATTTTTATTCCATTGAGAAACTTGGATGAAGTTCTGAGGCTCACAGTCCAGGACAGCAACTTAGGTAGTGTTGTGAGTGGTGGCCGAGTTGAGACTGTTGATCAAGTTGATCTGCAGACACTCCTTCGGTGGAAACTTGGGTGGAAAGTTTATTTACGAGGTACTCAGCAGCAACTACATGCGTGCTTTCAACTCCAACTCTATCTTCACACTACTGACTACTGATGACTGAGGTAGCCCACGCTATTCTCCTATTGGGTACTGAAGATCAGGTGATCTTCCTTAACAAGCGTTATTCTCAAAGGTATATTACACACTAAATAAAACCATAATTACCACAGGTAGATGGTAGGAGAAAGGTAACTGAGAAGGCAAGGCAACCCACAGTTTTCAGCACCTCGGAGATGAATTATGATAACAGACCATGCAACAACAAAGTAGCAGAATGAGTTGGAGAACTCAGTTTGTGCAAGGAATGTGAAATTTCCCTGATCTCCTTCAAAGATTGCAACAAAGGTCCTTCATACCAATCAAACTGCAGGGAAAGACCCAAATATTTCCACTGGACATGAACAGAGAAAAATGAAAAGGAAGATCTTTGTGCCATGTAGAAATTATACTAGACAGAAATGTAGAACCAAAGGAAGTTTATGGGACATAAAGAGGCCACTCAGCCCATTGTGTCTGTGCGGGCCGAAAAATGAGCCACCGAGCCCAATCCCACTTCCCAGCATTTGGTCTGTAGCCCTGCAAGTTACGGCTCTTGAGGTGCAGATCCAGACACCTTCTCAATGAGTCGAGGGTTTCTGCCTCTACAACCCTTTCAGGCAGTGAGTTCCAGGCCTCACAACTCTCTGGGTGAAAAAATGTTTCCTCATCTCCCCTCTAAACCTTCTACCAATCACTTTAAATCTATGCCCCCTCTTCACTGACCTCTCCGCTGAAGTAATTAGGCCCTTAAATATGGTCCAAGTAAATGGGGAAGTAAAGTGTGATTAATATGATATTACTTGTGCACCGGAACATTGGATATGTCCCCATTGACGCATTTCATTAACTCAATTCTCAACTGTAAATATACATGCTATCACAGGGGAACAGGATACAGATAAGGTGGAGTTAACTGCTTGCCTGCAAATTGCACTATCAAGTGTGAAATGTGCACATGTGGCAGTGTCTTTAGAGGTGCCCATAGCCCATGATATTTCACTGGGCGGAATCGTCCGCTCCCGTTAGTGGCGGGTGTCATAGTGGGCAGGATCAGAAAATATCGGGAGATCGCAAGAATCAGTTTCGTGTCGTGACAAAACCAGTTTGCGATCTTCTGCCCCAGATATCAATGACTAGCCACGTTTACCACCACCACATGTCAGGAACCTACCTTCAATACTTTAGCATCTCATTATGAGCCCTGCTCTCTGGAATCATCCTTCCCCTCGCTGGATCATCTGAGCCCGTCAGTGTGATTACACGCTGACGTGTTTCACAACTGTACATAAGCGACATGCACTTGGCAGGCTTCCCTTCACTCGGGACTTTGAGGTTTGTTTGCCTACCTTGCTTCAGGCAGCGCTCGTGGGCATCAGCGCCAGGCTTCACAGGCAGCACCACATCACTTTTAGAGGGGCTCACGGGCAGGTCTCTACCCACCAGACCAGCCATAAGGCCGGGGGTGGCTTTTCAATGGCTGCAGGGCTAGGGCTTGCTTGGGGAAGGTGGGGAGAAGTGGCCTCAGGCAAGGGAAGAGGCTGCAGGGCGAGGGCTGTACTGGGAAAGGGGGTATCCCAGGGTGTGTGTGGGGGCACATGTTGATCTGTTCAAGTGGCCTCAAGATGGTGAAGGCTGAGGAGGCAGTCTCCAGAGGAGATGAGGCCAGATGGAGATGTGAGGGTGTGTGTGAGAGAGTGAGTGGTGATGTCTCTTGAGCTGGCAGTGAGTGAGATGCCAGTGAGTGTGTGATGGGCTTGTGAGTGTGTGAGTTTAGAGCGATGAGATGGTTGCCTTACCTTGGGGGCACGGATGAGATTATTCATCCTCTTTCTGTACTGGATGGCCAACCTCTTCTGTGCAGCACTGGCACCGACCACCACTGCCACCGCCTCCCAAGCCGGACTGGTGAGATTGCTAGACTTCCTGCGGCCAGAGCGGGGGTAGAGGACATCACGGTCAGCCTCCAAAAGGCATTCCAGTGATGGGTCACTGAACTCTTCTTGTCTATCAGGGCCACATCTTCACTGGAGGAGCCCTGGGTAAGCGAGCATTGAGAACTGTGCATGTGGCTGCAGTTTAAATATGGCACCCGGAGTGAGGGAGCGGCGAGGTAATGGCATGGCGGGCAATTCAGAGGCTGCCCGCCAGCAAGACAGCGTGTTTCCTGTGGCTGCATAATTAATGAGGCTGGAAGCGGACGATACAGCGCAAAAGCCTGCCATTGTGCCTGGCGTAAGATGTCGTTTTTCACGTCCGTGACTGCATTTGATGCTAGTCTGGGTCAATTCCGCTCATAGTTTCAGCTTGAAGAGTATGACATGCAGGGAGCAGGGAGTGACATTTCTCGTTGTGTAACCAGAGAATGGATTACAAGGATGGGAAGGTGTTAAATTATCCTGGGGGTTAAATGCCAAGGTCTTCCTGGGATCTAATCATGAGAGTACAGCGAGCACCGTAAACCACAAGAGCAAGACTTGAGATGAGATTATTGGCTTGAACCCACTCCCTGATATTGGGCACTTCATGCAATACACCCCACTGATACACTTAGCTTTCTTTATATTATAGCACTCAAGAGCCTAAACGTCTCTTGCACTCTGTGATATTAGGAAGGGGGGGGGGTTGGGATAAATTTCTATAGTATTCGCCCATATCATATAGTATCATGCAACTAGAATGTAACTCCTAGAATAGATGATGGAACAGCAGAAACCCTGGGAACAAAAAAGGTTGGCAGTCATGTAGGAAGAGACCATATATATTGTGGTGGGAAAATAAAATACTGGAGGTGTTGGAAGTTCTAATGAAAGGTCATTGGCCCGTAGCATTGGCCAGGGTGTCCCCACTCCAATCGGAAAACTGATGGGAAACCCATACACTTCCATGGGAAAGGGCCAATGCTATTTAACTCTGGCACTTAATTGGCCAAAGGGAGGCCTTCCATGCAACTGAGCCCCCAACAGGGTGGAAATTCTGCTCCTGAGAGCTGCCAGCCAATTAGAGGCCGGCAGCCATATTGGATGCAGCTGGTAATGATCCAAGGCCTAATCTGAGGATCATCACTGGATCCCTGCAGAGGTGAGTGAGGGCAGGATGGGGGTCGAGGGGTAAGGGTCACCAGGGAGGAGGGGCAGGGGACGCAGGCAAGGTGGGATTGGGTTTTGACAGCTGACCCCTTCACTAATGCCAGATCCTTTGAATGGGCATTGAGTATGTATCAACGAGGGACCCCCCCATCCCTGCAAGACCACAGGCAAACACGACAGGGATTGCTGAGCAGCCTTCAGGAAACAGGGAAAACCAAGCAAGTCCCATTAAATCCCTCAGCCACTGCTAAATTTTGGTGGCCTCAGGGATAATTCCTGTCAAGTAGCTCACAGGAACATAGGCTTTAGAAGCAGGAGTAGGCCATTCAGCCCTTTGAGCCTGCTCCACCATTCAACAAGATCATGGCTGATCTGGTTGTGGTCTCAACTCCACTTTCCCATCTGCCCCCCCCCATAACACTTGGCTCCCTTGTCTATCAAAAATCTAACAGCCGTGAATTAATTCAATGGCCCAACCTCCACTGCTCTCTGGCAAGAGAGTTCCACAGACTAACGACCTTCTGAGAGAAAAAAATTCTCCTAGGCCTGGATTTAAGGCCCCTCCTGCTAAATGGAGATTTAAATGGCTCACCATATCCACCGGGGGGAGACACACTGCAGCGGGGTTGTAAAATCCTGGCCCTTATCTCCGTCTTAAAAGGTAGGCCTCTTATTCCTAAACTGTGTCCCCTAGTTCTAGTCTCTACAAGTGGAAACGCCCTCCCAGTATCCACCCTACAAAATCCCCTCAGGATCTTATATGTTTCAGTAAGATCACCTCTCATTCTTCTAGACTCCAATGGACATGGGCCCAAACTGTTCAACCTTTCTTCACAGGACAAGCCCCTCATTCCAGGAATGAGTCGATTCAATATTAATGAGCCTCACTGACATCCCACCATTAGGCCCTTTGAGCCCGCAATTTAATTGGGGTTAGTTTTCCTGACAGCAGGAATTTAATGTGGGTACTCCTGCCCAATTCTCCTGGCCCCACCCACCAAAATGCCCACTCTGACAGGTTCCCCTAAAATTCAGCTCCTTAATTCTGAGTACTGCCAGCCTTTTCTGTTGTTATTTTGTATGTTGAGGGGCTTATGTTAGTAGTGGATCATGGAGAGGAGGAAGTTACTGCTCCTGTTTAATGATATGGATTAGGGTTTCAACGGTGGTGGGGAGAAATATGGGCATAAGCACTTGGAGGAGGGGATGCATTTGTTGGTGATGGAGCGGATATTGGATAAGAAGGGCATCTCAGGAAGATGTTTTCATTTAGTTATATATTTGGAAGTTTTTTATTTAAATATTCATAGGATGTGGGCATCGCTGCAGTCCCTGTGGTGTAGGTAAACCCACAGTGCTGTTGGGGAGGGGTTCCTGGATTCTGACCCAGTGACAGTGAAGGAACAGTGGTATAGCTACAAGTCTATATGGATGGTGAGTGGCTTGGAAGGGAGCTCAACTGCAGGTGGTGGTGTTCCCATGCATCTGCTGCCCATGTCCTTCTAGATGGTAGAGGTCGCAGATTTGGAAGGTGCAGTTGATGGAGCCTTGGTGAGTAGCAGCAGTGCATCTTGTAGATGGTACACACTGCTGCCACTGTGCGTTCGTTGGTGGTGGGGCCAGTGAATGTTTAAGGGGGTGCCAATCAAGTGGGCTGCTTTGTCCTGGATGGTGAGGGACTTCTTGAGTGTTGTTAGAGCTGCACTCATCCAGGCAAGTGGAGAGTATTCCATCACACTTTTGACTTGTGTCCTACAGATTGGGGGCAGGCTTAGGGGATTCAGGAGGTGAGTTACTCACAACAAAATTCCTAGCCTCTGACCTGCTCTTGTAGCCACAGTATTTAGATGGCTAGTCCAGTTCAGTTTCTGGTCAATGTAACTCCCAGGATCTTGATAATTGGAGATTCAATAATGGCAATGCCATTGAACATCAAGGGCTGGAAAAATAGCTGGAAAAACTCAGCAGGTCTGACAGTATCTGTGGAGACAAGGGACAAATGGAAATCCTGTCGGAGAGAAGAGCAGAACTTTAAGGAGAGATGGTTGGATTCTCTCTTGTTATACATGGTTATTGTCTGGGACTTGTGTGGTGTGAATGTTACTTGTCACATATCAGCCCGAGTCTGTATATTGTCCAGGTCTTGCTGCATTTGGACATGGGCTGCTTCAGTATCTGAGGAGTTGTGAATGGTGCTGAACATTGTGCAATCATCAGCGAACATCCCCACTTCTGACCCTATGATGGAGGGAAAGTCATTGATGAAGCAGCTGAAGATGGTGGGGTTGAGGTCACGACCCTGAGGAACTCCTGCAGTGATGCCCTGGAGCTGAAATGGCTTTGGTGAACTACAACATCATAGTATCAGTGTTCCTGGCCTTGCTTATGCATTATTTTATCCGGTGAAAAGCCCTGTATTGGGAAAGCATTTTATACTCCTTGCAAGTTGGGAATGATGGGTTCAGTCTCTCGATGCAGGAATGAGACTTCGGGTGAGATTTTCCAGTCCAATCTGCGGCCGTGATTTTCCGGTCCCGCTGAAAGTCAGCGGGCTTTTGCCGATATCCCCAAAGTTTCCATTCCTGCCCACGACGGTTCCCACCACATCAGGGACGGGAAATTCCCAGCCTTAGCGTTGGATGTGGAATGCTTTACAAGAAGGAATTAACCTCTTTTCTCATGTCATCCATGCAGCAATCCCAGGAAATTCTTCACACGAGGATAAAGGGAATTCTATTCATTTTCCAAGCAATATTGAGGCATGGCCGCTTACTGGTTATACCACGGCATTAGCAAACCAAGGGTCCTGCGCTACTAACCTGGAGAAATGTGTTCGAATCCTGCTGGGGAACTTAAATTCAGTCCAGTCAATAAATCTAGGGATACTAAGTCAGCAATAGTGGCAATTAAACTATTGGATAGTTACAAAAACCCATCTGGTTCACTGGAATTCACTGTAACTTGGTCTAGAATTTATACTCAGTTCATAATAAATCTGGAATAAAAAATTGGGGGAGAATTCTCCCCCTGTCGGGGGTGTTATGCGGAGACGGGCGTGGGCGGGGACTGATGTGGACCCGATCGATGCCCCCGATCAGGTCCGTGCCGCCATTTTACATGGGCGGGCCAATTAAGCGCTCCCTGCGCAGGCTGTGCGGGGGGGTTCCCTGAGTCAGGGCCCCATGCTCGTCCGTACATGCGAAAGAGCGCAGAAATGGTACAATGACATTTTAATAAAGAAAATTTAAAAGTTTTAAGGCATATCCCCTCATGTGACAGTGTCGCGTGAGCTGGGACATGTCAATGAACATTAGTGAAAACATTTATTTAATTTATAAGCCCTTCAGGAAATGTCATCCCGCCTGTGGATGAGGTTCCATGAAAAATGCGAAGGCCGAGTGGGCTCTTCACCTGCCCCAACAATCTTAAGCTTGGATGGGCAGCTCCGTTTATTAGTTTAGTTGATATTTAAATGGCCTTGATCGGCCTTTAACAGTTCGGCGGGCACGCTGCCGACTCGGACGCAAGCCCAATGTCACTGAGTGTCATGTTATGCCTTGGCGAGCAGGCCCCACCCCCGCTCGCCAAGCCGAAGATTCAGGCCTTAGCTTCAGTAACGGTGACCACGTAAACCTATAGTATCAAAACCCAGCTGATTCCCTAATGCTCCTTATTGTTGATAAAGATTCATTTTTGTCGAAGCTTTCCATTTTGCACTCATCAGGATGATTTGCAAGAACACCAAATGTCAGGAGAAACAATATTTTGATACTGTGTGAGAAGAGAGTGCTGATTGGTTGGCAAGTGGACTCTAGGCAAGAACCACTTAGGGAAGGAAATCATCCATCCTTACCCGTCCTGGTTTACATGTGACAACTGGCCCACAGCCTGTTGACTCTTAATTGCCCTCACTCAGTTATCAAGAAGGCAGATCACCACCACCTGCTCAGGGGCAATTAGGGATGGGCAATAAATGCTGTGAAATAATTTAAAAAGTGGGAAAATTCAGCATGGATTACAAAAAAGGCCACGATGTACATTATCGCACTTATAAACAGCCAAACGTTTGCATATGTTTATTATTCAGTGGTAACATCAACCCATCTGAAATAGTGACCGGGATTTTTCGGCCTCGCTGTGGGTGAGGTGGTACCCCAGCCAGAAGGCTGTTGACTTGCGTCGGGACCGGGAGATCCCAGCGGCGGAGGGGTGCAGAAAATCCCACCCAATGTCTCTGTCATGAAAGGAGAGAGCTTACGCTCATGGAGCCTTCCGTACCTCACAGAACATTCAAATTGCTTCACGGTCAGTTCAGTACTTTTGAAATTCAGACGCCTGTTGTAATTTAGGAAATTCAACAACCGACTTGCACTCAGCCACGCCCCACACGATAATGGTCGGATAATCTTTTGTCAATAGTTCCACTCATTTGACTCCAGTCCTCACTGGCTGCCGGTCAAGCAACGTCTTGATTTCACAATTCTCATCCTTGTTTGCAAATCCCTCCATGGCCTTGCCCTCCCCTGTCTCTGTAATCTCCGCCAGCCCCACAGTCGCCTGTGATGTCTGCACTTATCCAGTTCGGGCCTCTTGAGTGTCCCCGATTTTAATCACTCGACCATTGGCCGCTGCTAACCAGCTGTCAAGGCTCTAAACCAGAGGTGAGGTACCTTTTCCTTATCACGGGCCATTCACACATAGGCAAAATCAGTCGCGGGCCACACACATAAAAAATCAACTTAATTTTGTTTTTCTAGACGGAATGTAGAAACGTTTAACTCACCCGCTGTTCTAATGCGGATGGCTGAATTTGAATGTTATATTGTTAAACATTATTGTAGGAATTTAGCTGACACTTTTATCCAAAGCAGATCTGTAACGGTGATGATAAATGCTATTTGAAGGCGCTACTCTCATGGGGCTATATTTTTAGAAATCTTGCTGTGGTACGGATGAAATTGAGCAAAGGCCTAGATCCGGCCCATGGGCTGTAGGTTCCCCACTCCTGCCCTAAGCATTGGAGTTGGCCCCCCCTAAACCTCACCACCCCTCTGCTTCCGTTTAAGACTCTCCTTAAAACCTATCTCTACAACCAAGCTATCGGTCCTCTACCCCAACATTGCCTTATCTGTCTCGGTGTCAAATTTGGCTTTACAATGATCCTGTGAAGCACCTTGGGATGTTTTATTACATTAACACATGATATAAATAAGGGTTGTTGTTCCCGCATGCGCTAGCACAATTGCCTCTGAGCCACATGGTTGTGGGTTTGAGTCCCAACTCCAGAGACTGGAGTCCAAAATCTAGGATGAAGCAGCAGTGCAGTGCTGTGCTGAGGGGGTGCTCCATTGTTGGTGTTGCTATCCTCTTGGAGGATACAGTAATCTGAGGGCCCGTCTTACTGTATAGGAGTTTCACTTGGAGCTGGTGTACTTGGTCACTGCACTTGACCCTTCTGACATGGCGTGCTTGGCCAATTCCCCGGGCAGTAGCAAGCACACGGCGGTCTGGATCTCCCCGGAGCTGATGGTGCTGCTCTTGTTGTAATGGGCCAGATGGGAAGCCTCACCCGCGATGCGCTCGAAAATGTCATTGATGAACGAGATCATGATACTCGTGGCCTTGGAGGAGATGCTGGTGTCAGGGTGAACCTGCTTCATCGCTATGTGGATGGAATAACTGTCTTCCCTGGATCTTCTCCTCTTCTTGCCACCCTTTGCAGGCAACTTTCTCTGCACTGTCTTGGAAACCTGTGCTTTCTTGTCACCAACCCATGGTCACAGTCGGCTTCAGACACGGAACACTTACTGTCCGTGGGGATCTCGTGCATGCGCTTTTTGGAAGAGCAGCAAAACCTCCTGCTTTCTTGACCAACATTTCTCTCAATATCATCATAAACCAAACAGCTGCTCATTCAAGCCCTCGAAGAGCTCGAAAGGGGCGGGAACATGGTTTAATATCTACACTTCGGCATTATGTTTACAATCGTTTCACCATCCTTCTTGTCATATCTGAATGGCTCCCAAAGAAGATCTTTTTTCTGTGAATGTGTTCCTTGTGTTGGCTTTTATTCACTGACTCTGTTTACTCATGTATTTTTTTCCTGTAACCTCTCCTTCTATAACTGGAACCCTGTTTCCGCTTTCAGCAGATAAGGATTCGCAGAAGAATAGTATATACAATTCGAAAAAAACTCTGATTTCCACTTTTTCTCGGAAGCTGAGGTGCTGCTGATCTCACTTATCTTGCCAGCAAATGAACCCATGTGGTTAGCCTGACAACCATGGCCTTGAACTTGGTAGGGGAGGCGGTGGTGTAGTGGCAATGTCATTGGCCTAGTAATCTAGAAACCCAGGCTAATTCTCTGGGGACGTGGGTTCAAATCCCACCACACCAACTGGGGAATTCAGTTAATCAATCTAGAATATAAAGCTAGTCTCACTAATGGTGACTGTAAAAGTGTCATTTTTTGTCATGAAAACCCATCTGGTTCACTCATGTCCTTTAGGGAAGGAAATCTGCTGTCCTTACCTGGTCTGGCCTACATATGGCTCCAGACTCACCACAACTACTCTCTGAAATGGCCTTAGCAAGCCACTCAGTTCAAGGGCAATTAGGGATGGGCAACAAATGCTGACCTTCCATTTTCATGAAAGAATTTTTAAAAAATCCTTCAAGAGCCTTGAAGACACCTGCTTACTCATTCCTGTTTGCATATTACCTACCTTTTGCTCTTCATATGCCATAGTTTCTCCATGATGCTGGTCAGATATGCCATTAACTAAGGGCATATAAGAAAGAAAGACTTTACATGGTGCTCTTCCTCAACTCAGGGCATCAGTGGTAGGGAGGTGCTGGTATCACACAGGAAACCTGAAGGTCTGGGTTTCCCTGCACACCACGTGCATCTTTTGTCACCATTGACATGTCTAGCCAAGACTGACAGGCTTGACTTCCAATCGGGCGAGTAGGCCTCAGTACCAGCTAGGTCAGACTCCTGGCCCCAAAGGTGGGAAAGTGGTGGGGGTGGAAGCGGGGGGGGTGGGCAAGGGAGTCAAATCCCAACGGAGGTTCAATCACTGACCCCAGGCGTAGAGGGGTAATCTGCGTTCTTATCCCAAGGAAGGAGACCCAATCCTGGGGAAGCCTGATCCCAGCAGAGGTCCATGCATGGAGTGTGGGTGGTTTGCTCAGGAATAGGCATAAGAACATAAGGAACAGAAGCAGGAGCATACAGCACCTCAAACCTGCTCCATCATTCAATAAGACCATGGCTGATCTTCTGCCTCAACTCCATTTTGCTGCCCACACCCCATATCCCTTGATTCCCTGAGAGACCAAAAATCTGTCTATCCCAGGCATAAATGTGTTCAACAATGGAGCATCCACAACCCTCTGGGGTAGAGAATTCCAAAGATTCACAACCCTTTGAGTGAAGAAATTTCTTCTCATCTCAGTCCTAAACGATCAACCATTTTATAGGTTGGTGGCACCTAAAAGATCAAATAATGTCACCTTTTCCAATGATACACAAGACTGTATCATTGTAGGAAAATAACTGTCAGTGAACAGGGTGCACAGATTCAGCAAGGTTGAAGGATGAGGGCACAGAATCAGGGTTGCCTTGAGATGCCAAGAAGCCTTTTGTTATATCCAGAAGAGGTTACCTACCAAGGTCAATAAACTGGGTATGTTTGTGAAGTAACCTAAATGGTCAAACAGAAAGATGCTACCATTGGGATTCTAGAAGGATGACCTCAAACCTACTTCCGATCACTCCACTGCATCACAGCAATTCACCAATGTTAATCGGCTCTAACTTAATGTTCATCCAACTGTATCCACCAAATTTCATCCAGCTCTATCCAAATACCCTTCAGTAAGACCTTTACTTCCCAAATGTTTTCCGAGAATACTCCCACCAATCACTCCCTCAGTCAGCCCCGATAAAAACAATATAAGAACATAGGGTCAGAAGAAATTGATGCAGGAGTAGCTCATTCGGCCCATCGAGCCTGCACTGCCATTCAATAAGATCTTGGCTGATCTGATTGTGGCTTTAACTCCACTTCCCTGTCTCCCATAACCCTCGACTCCCTTGTCGATCAAAAATCTGTCTAACTCAGCCTTGAATATATTCAATGACCCAGCCTCCACTGCTCTCTGGGGAAGAGGATTCCAGACACTAACAACCCTCTGAGAGAAGAAATCCCTCCTCATCTCCATTTTAAATAGGAGACCCCTTATATTTAAACCGTGCCCCTGATTGTAGATTCCAAGAGGGGAAACATCGTCTCAGCATCTACTCTGTCAAGCCCCCTCAAGTTTTTATACGTTTCAATAAGATCACTTCTCACTCTCCTAAACCCCACTGAGTACAGGCCTAACCTGCCCATTCTTTACAATGATACAAACACTTAATGTTCATCCAACTGTATCCACCAAATTTCATCCCAGGAATCAGCCTAGTGAACCTTCTCTGAACTGCTTCTAATGTGAGTATGTCCTGTCTTAAGTAAGGAGACCAAAACCGTACACAGTACTCTAGGTGCAGTCTCACTAATGCCCTGTCCAGTCGAAGTAAGGTTTCCATATTTTTATACTCCATCCCCTTTGGGATAGAGGCTAACATTCATGTGCCTTCCTAATTACTTGCTGTACTTACATGCTGACTTTTTGTGATTCATGTACCAGGATATCCAGATCCCTCAGGAGTGCAGCATTTTGTAGTCTCTCTCCATTTACATAATATACTGCTTTTCTATTCTTCCTGTCAAAGTGGACAACCTCACTTTTCCCACATTATACTCCACCTGACAAATTTTTGTCCACCTACTTAATCTATCTACATCTCTTAGCTGACTCTTTTGGATGGAATTGTCCCACATTTGCACTGAGTGTGGTAGTGGGCAGGTAAAACGATGTTCTACCCGTTGGCCGCGATAGTGGATTTTCACGCTGTATCATCCCAAACCCGCCGCGTTACTTATACATTCCCCGGGATACATGCTGTTTCTGTGGCAGGCGGGCTCTTATTCGCCCACCACACCATCACCTCGCTGCTTCATCACACCAGGCACCCCATTTAAAGTGCAGCTGCGCTCAGGGCTTCCAGCCCAGGACTGCAGCAAGGAAGACAAGGCCCCGAAAGGCAAGAAGACTGCAGCCTTTGAGCACTTTTTGGACACTGTGAAGGCCCCACTGTGATGTCCACTACCCCCGCTCTGACCACAGGAGGGGTAGCTACTCTGACTTGGTGGGCAATGGTAGCAGTGGTCAATGCCAACGCTGTACAGAAGAGGTTGGCCATCCAGTGCAGAAAGAGGATGAATGATCTCATCCGTGCCCCCAGGGTAAGGCAACCATCTCATCACTCTAAACTCACACACTCACAAACCCATCAAACACTCACTGGCATCTCACTCGCTGCCAGCTCAAGGGACATTACCACTCACTCTCTCACACACACCCTCACATCTCCATCTGGCCTCATCTCCTCTGGAGACTGCCTCCTCAGCCCTCACCATCTTGAGGCCACTTGCACAGATCAACATGTGCCCCCACACACACCCTGGGATACCCCCCTTCCCCAGTACGGCCCTCGCCCTGCAGCCTCTTCCCTTGCCTGAGGCCACTTCTCCCCCTTCCCCAAGCAAAACTTTTCCCTGCAGCCATTGAAAAGCCACCCACATACGGCTGGTCTGGTGGGTAGAGACCTACCCATGACCCCCCTAAAAGTGATGTGGTGCTGCCTGTGAAGCCTGGCGCTGATGACTGCGAGTGCTGCCTGAAGCAAGGTATGCAAACAAACCTCGAAGTCCCGAGTGAAGTGCAGCTCGCCAGGCACACATTGCTTATGTGCTGATGTGAAACATGTTGGTGTGTTTTCCCGCCTACTTGGGTGGGTGATCCAGCGGTCGGGGGGCGTGGTGTGAGTGGTGGGATGAGTCTGAATCCGCTGGGCTGGTTTTATAATAATATGCTGATGTTTTACAATGAGGTTCCTGGTGTCTGATGTTGGGACTACAGAGCTTCCAGCCAACTGATTGGCCAACAGATCTGTAAGATGTGACCTTCTCTCAAGATATGGGCACAGGTCTTGCCTTAAAGCAATTAACACCAATCGCACCATATTGTCCACTCACGTCACCAAAGACACCCGCTGCCAGCGAGCACAGAAAATTCCAGCCTTTGTATCCTCCTCACAGCCTGCTTTCCTACCTAATCTGTATCATCAGCAAATTTGGCTACATACAGTCGGTCCTTTCATCAAGTCATTAATACAGATCGTGAACAGTTGAGGGCCCGGCACTGATTTTCCAGTCCTGCCGGAGTCAGTGGAGTTTTGAACGGCTTGCCGCATTTTCCAGCCCTGCCCCTGCCACAACAGGATGGGAGTTTTGGAAAATTACAACCAGCTCATCTTCTATCTCTACAGCCATTATGCACAGGAATCATTTGTGGTGACTTTTTACCATTACAGGTCCATTAACTGAATTCAAACCCTCAAGCTGCCCTATTGGGATTATCGTTATAAGCATTATTCATGCAGGCTCTGGGTTACTAGCCCAGTAACATAGCCACAACTTGACTGTGGGTTGGGTTGCAGAAGGCCAGGAAATGGCTGGGACTGAAATGAGCCTCATTTCCCTATGAAAGTGGATGACACAAAGATTGGTCGGGTGGTTAACAGTGAGGTTGAGTGTCTTGGGCTACAGGAAGATATAGACGGGATGGTCAGATGGGCAGATAAGTAGCAGATGGAATTTAACCCTGAAAAGTGTGAGGTGATACACTTTGGAAGGAGTAATTTGACAAGAAGTACTCAATGAACAGCATGACACTAGGAAGTTCTGAGGAATAAAGGGACCTTGGCATGTGTGTCCATAGATTTCTGAAGGTGGAGGGGCATGTTAGTGGGGTGGTGAAAAAGACATATGGGACACTTGCCTTTATCAATCGAGGCATAGATTACAAAAGTAGGGAGGTCATGTTGGAGTTGTATAGAACCTTGGTGAGGCCACAGCTGGAGTACTGTGTGCAACTCTGGTCACAACATTATAGGAAGGATGTGATTGCACTGGAGAGGGTGCAGAGGAGATTCACCAGGATGTTGCCTGGGGTGAAACATTTAAGTTATGGAGAGAGGTTGGATAGACTTGGGTTGTTTTCGTTGGAGCAGAGAAGACTGAGGGGCGACCTGATCGAGGTGTACAAGATTATGAGGGGCATGGACAGGGTGGGTAGGGAGCAGCTGTTCCCCTTAGTTGAAGGGTCAGTCACGAGGGGACACAAGTTCAAGGTGAGGGGCAGGAGGTTTAGGGGGGATGTGAGGAAAAACTGTTGTACCCAGAGGGTGATGATGGTTTGGAATGCGCTGCCTGGGAGGGTGGTGGAGGCGGGTTGCCTCACATCCTTTAAAAAGTACCTGGATGAGCACTCGGCATGTCATAACATTCAAGGCTATGGGCCAAGTGCTGGTAAATGGGATTAGATAGGTAGGTCAGGTGTTTCTCACGTGTCAGTGCAGACTCAATGGGCCAAAGGGCCTCTTCTGCACTGTGTGATTCTGTGATTCTGTGATTCTGTGAAAGCTGTATTCACTAGCCACTGGGGCCTCCTGAGGGAAAAAACGGTCCCAAACTACTTTAGCACTGGCCCAAAATCCCACGCTGATTGGACGCGGGTCTCGGCCCCACTCAATTGGCCAGCATTGCAGTCATTTCAGGCCCATCAATCAGGTGTTAAATTTGGACCCTAATTTAATTTTTAAATTCACATGGAGCCAGGGTGAGCAGGAATGCCTCTCCCAGCTCCACAGTGCTTTATGGCAACCTCGATTGCCCCTCCCCCACCCACCCTCAGACTCCCCAGCTCAGGCGCAATATCGGGATAGTTTTCCCCCTTCAAGTTTGGGACCGGACTCTGACAAATCTCCCTCCCAGGATGTAAAACCGCAACATGGGAAAACAAAGTGCCCAATAACGTCTTCCTCTATGTCAGGAGTGCTGTATTATGCTAATTTCTTTTTAAATAATACATTTCTTTCTGAGGCACAAAGATCTTCATGTCCAGTTCTGATGAAAAGTCATCGGCCTGAAACATTAACTCTGTTCCTCTCTCCACAGATGCTGCCAGACCTACTGACCAGTTTTCTGTTTTTGCTCTGTTTCTTTTCCTTGATCGTTTGTTCCTCGGCCAACATTCTTCCCTCCCCTCTACTCGAGTTGCCAACTAGTTGGAAGTAACTCTGGAGGTTTCATCACACAATCTCCAGCCTTGAAACTGCTCCTGCGCCCCCCATCCACCCCCCCACCCCAACAACACCCCTGCATCCAAACTCTGTCCAGTCAAACACCCTCTTCTCCCCAATCCCCAATTTGTTTATGGCTAATAAACAAAAGTACTCAAAGAAAATGAAAAACAGGGCCGTTATTTTTAAAGTCTGAGGCTCTGTGTCGTGATCTCTTGACCATTATTCATGTGTGTTCAGGGCTGGTAGGTTATTCATCCACACCCAACCCTGCTCTCATATGACATCCACACGCACGTACCTCCATTCAGGGGACAGCGATGGTTAGCAGAAAGCTTTGCCAATTTTCCCTGCTCCAGGGGCAGCTATAAGACCCATAGAACTAAACTGAGGTTGGATAGGGCAGCTCAAACATGTGACTGAACGTCCATCCTTTCTACTGGTAATGGACTAACCATTCAATGGCCCATCGTTTTAATGTTAATCCAATGGGAATGGTTTATTTGCAATCAGATTTCCCACAACTCAATAAGCAGTCCCGAAATTTCACTCAGACAGTCAGCTACACCACAATGTTTGCTGTGGTTTTACTTAGGAGCTTGTTAAAACAGCTTATTAACCTCCTGACTCCATCATCCACTCCTCATAACTTTTTTTTTCAATATGTAGATCTTCCAGTGTAGGGTGGTTTTAAGTTCAGCTTGAGGAGATAAGATGACTTCTCAGAAATATAAAATTCCAGAACCACCTTGATCTCCAGTTTTTCCAAGTAACGCCTATGCTCCTAGAGTCACTTATCTACAAGCAGGCGGGTACCGTACAGTCGATATGGCCATCGGAGCTTGAACTTGTGGCTTATTTAGCAACCGGCATTTTGCTATTAGGGTGATGAACTTGACCATTCCCACCCTCATTTGCTCATGAATTGTGAAGGAGAAGCATCAGAGGAATAGTGTGCAGTTCGCTACCTTGTTGTTGTTGGTGGGACATTGCTGTACGTAAATTGGCTACCGCATTTACTACATTACAATAGTAACAAAAAGTACTTCATTGGCTATAAGGCACATTGGGATGTCCTGATCTCATGAAGCTTGACACCATCTGTAAGAGCAATTGACATAGTGCCACTTCCCCTACCTTTTTCCTGTAGCTCTGCAAATGTTCCCTCCTCAGATAATTACCCGATTCTGTTTCCAAAGCCATGATTGAATCAGCCTCCTCCAGACTCTCAGGCAGTGCATCCCTCACCACTTGCTGTGTGGAAGAGCTTTTCGTCATGTCACCATTGCTTCCTTTGCAAATCACCTTAAATTGGTGTCCACTGAACATAAGAAATAAGAACAGGAGTAGACCATTCGGCCCCTCGAGCCTGCTGCATCATTCAATAAGGTCATGACTGATCTTCTTGTGTTTCGATTTCCACATTCCTATCTAACCCCGATAATCTTTGATTCCCTTGCCTAACAAGAATCTATCTACCTCTGCCTTAAAAATATTCAATCACCCACCACCACCATCTTCTGAGGCAGAGTTCCAAAGTCGCACAACCCTCAGAGAAAAAAATTCTCCTCATCTCTGTCCTAAAAGGGTGACCCCTAATTTTAAACCAGTGCCCCCTAGCTCTGGACTCACCCACAGGAGGAAACATCCTTTCCATGTCCACCTTGTCAAGGCCGTTCAGGATCTTATATACTTCAATCAAATCACCCCTCACTCTTCTAAACTCCAGTGGAAACAAGCCCAGTCTGTCTAACCTTTCCTCATAAGACAACCCACTCATTCTAGGTATCAATCTAGTAAACCTCCTCTGAACTGCATTCACATCCTTCCTTAAATAAGGAGAGCAAAACTGCACACGGTATTCGAGATGCAGTTTCACCAACGCCCTGTATAACTGAAGTGTAAGATCCCTACGTTTATGTTCAATCCCTCTCATAATAAAGGATAGCATTCCATTAGCCTTCTTAATTACTTGCTGTACCTGCATACTAACTTTTTGTAATTTGCGCTAGAACACCTAGATCCCTCTACACCTCAGAATTTTGCAGCCATTCTCCATTTAAGTAATATTTTGCTTTTTTGTTCTTCTCGCCAAAGTGAACAACTTCACATTTTCCCACATTAAACTCCATTTTCCAGATCTTTGCCCACTCGCTCAACCTCTCTATATCCGTCTGTGTCCTCTTCACAACATACCTTCCCATCTATCCTTGTGTCATCTGAAAACTTAGCTACCATTTCTTCACTCCCCTCATCTAAGTCACTGATGTAAATCTTAAAAGGTTGAGGCCCCTGTGGGACTTCACTCATCACATTCTGCCAATCCGAAAAAGACCCATTTATGCTTATTCTCTACTTTCTGCCAGCCAGCCAATCTTCTATCCATGCTAATATGTTACCCCCTGCACCATGTGCTTTTATTTTCTGGAATAATCTTTAATGTGGCACTTTATCAAATACCTTATGGAAATCCAAGTACAGTACTTCTACAGGTCGCCTTTATCCACTGCGCATGTTACTACTTCAAAGAACTCCAATAAGTTGGTTAAACATGATTTTCCTTTCACAAAACCATTCTGACTCTTCCCGATTGCCTTGAGCTGTTCTAAGTGCCCAGCTATAACCTCCTTAATGATCGATTCTAATAACTTCCCCAAGGCAGACATTAAGCTAACTGACCTATAGTTTCCTGTTTTCTGCCTCCCTTACTTCTTGTATAGAGGGATTATATTTGATACTTTCCAATCTGATGGATCCTTGATCCTCCCTCCAAAAGGAAGTTTCTTCCTATCTACTACCATTGGTCTACATCATCTGAGACAAAGCAGCCTGCTTGATTGACACCCCATCCATCACCTCAAACATCCACTCCATCCACCACCGACGCACAGTAGCACCAGTGTGTACTATCTACAAGATACACTGCAGCAACTCATCAAGGCTCCTTCGACAGCACCTTCCAAACCCATGGCCTCTACCATCTAGAAGGACAAGAGCAGCAGATACATGGGAACACCACCACCTGCAAGTTCCCCTCCAAGCCACTCACCGTCCTGCCTTGGAAATATATCGGCCGTTCCCTCACTGTCACTGGGTCACAATCCTGGAACTCCCTCCCTAACAGCACTGTGGGTGTACCTATACCACATGGATTGCGGTGGCTCAAGAAGGCAGCTCACCACCACCTTCTCAAAGGGCAATTAGGGATGGGCAATAAATGCTGACCTTGCCAGAGAAACCCACATCCCATGAATGAGTAAAGATGTTGAAAGGGGCTATACAGATGCAGGTCTTTTTACTCTTTACCAATGGTAGTTGACAGGGAGAAGCTGTTCCCATTGGTGGAAGGATCAAGAACCAGAGGGTGATTAGTAAACAGCAATAGCAACATGCGGAAAAACCTTTTTCTAAGCAGCGAGTGGTTAGAATCTGGAATGCAGTGTCAGAGAGGGCATTGGAGGCAAATTCAATCGAGGCTTCCCAAAGGAAATTGAGTCCTTATCTGAAGGGCAAATATTGGCAGAAATACAGGGAAAGGATAGGGGGATGATACTAGGAAAATTGCTCTAAACTTGTTCTTATTCTTTCATGGGGTGTGGGCATTGCTGGCAAGGCCAGACTTTGCTACCCAGACCTAATTGCCCTTGATCAATTGAACTGAGTGGCTTGCTCAGCCTTTGTGGAGGACAGTCAGAAGTCAACCACATTGCTCTGCAGTGACATACAGGCCAGCCCAGGTAAGGTTGGTAGATTCCCTTCCCTCAAAGGGCATTAGTGGGTTTTTATGACAATTGATGATAGTCGGGTTGGTCACCATTAGAGAGACTGGCTTTACATTCCAGATTCATTGATTGATTTTTAAATTCCACCAGCTGCCATGGTGGGATTTGAACCCACGTCCCCTCGAAGGCCAAGAGTGTTAGCCTAGATCTCCAGATTACTAGGCCAGTGACATTACAACCACACCATCATCTCCCATTGCAGAGAGCTGGCACAGACGCGACGGGCAGAGTGGCCTGCTTCTGTGCTGCACTCATTCAATGATTTGGTGTTAAGATCAGTTTGCCTCAGATCAGACTGTGGCCCTCTTATCTTTGAGGGAGATGGTCAGCGTTGCAAGCCCACTTGCGGACATTGGCACATGACCTAGGCCGAGGCTGTCCTGCACCAGCTGTGTGAGTGCTGCATTGTTGGGGTTGTTCAGATGAGGCGTGGGACCAGGTTTTCTGCTTTTGCGTCACCGGCTCTCAATGCTCTGCCTGTTTCTCTGGATGGGCAAAAAAATTGCTGGTTGTAAAAAGGTAAAAAATGAGGAACCTCCTGCTCATTAACTGTTGGCCTCATCTGCCTGTTATGTGTTTCAGGAAGGTGTTAAGAAACCCAAGGCATCTGAAGAGGAACAGGACACCCTCCTGGCGTCACTGTCCAACACGCCTGCCCCAACCAGCAGCGCCAAAAATCAATGAAATGGTCATTCGCCTCTTGGCCCTCTGTGGAGCCTTGATGACCATGTGCCTGCACAACAGTCAAATCAGCCTCGATTTTAAATGCCCACCCTTGTATTGAAATCCCTCCATGACCTTGCCCCCTCCCTACCTCTGAAATCTCGCCCACGGCTCTAACTCTCCGAGAACTGTAGTGTCAGAGTGTTCAGCATAGCAAGGGTTAATGTGGGACTGGAGAACAGTACCACCCACTGTACGATGTAGAGAGTTGCACGGCACGAGACAGAGTGGTGCAGAGAGAGTCTGGGAGAAACCAGCAAGAAGGTATCCCCTAGATAGGGCTATGCCTTGGAGATATGTATATAATTGTGTCTTAACAATAAACACTTTATGTTCAACCACACAGCCCACAGACTCCAGACCTCTTGTTTAGTGAGACACCCATCAACCTTACAACAGTCACAATGACAGGGAGGGTCAAAGCTATGAACGGAGTTGACCACAAGGATGAAAATTTTAAATTTAAGGCCCTAATGCTTAAAGGGGGTGGGGGGCAATTGGATATAGCCGCTGAATCTAGCCACAGGGATTGTGAGGCACTATTCGCCTGCGCCTGTTTTCTCCAATACAGGCAGGAGGCAAACTTCACGCTGCTCGCTCAGTAAATGATCTCAGTGTGCGGCCAACACTAAGCACAATGTTGCTTGGCTGTGTGTCTATGCAAGGGTTACAGCATTGTGAGAGGCCAGCAGGAACTCAAGCCTGACTGCACCTCTTAAAGCGAAGGCACAATGTGGCTGCAGCTGATGCTCTAAGTCATAGCAGAAGTGAACCCGGGCTGGGAGAGACACAAGGATGACACAGCAAGCCAGAGAGCAGCTCCAAGATTCTCTGGCACAGCGCTGGAGCCCTGCTGCAGGAGGTAAAGGGGGAGGAGAGGGTATCCACAGGGCACTAGCGGGCCCTCCAACAAACACTGAAGTCTGTGGCAGATAGACGTCAGCGTCAATGCCAGTAGTGTCATCCCAAAGACCTGAGTGTAGTGCTGCAAGAAGGTCAATGCCTTATGCGCATCCTCAAAGTCAGTTGATGTATCTTCATTGCCGTACCCTGCCAATTGAACAAGTCCCTCACACACTGGTCAACACACTGTCCTCCCGCACACAGCTCCCAACTACAACTCATATTTCACAATCATACCTCACACACTTATAGACAGCGTCACACCCGCATCTCACAGCTGTCATGTATTTATAATGATATAAAAAGCACCAATTGCTCATAATGGATTGTGCAAACATGTTGTGGGGTCATTTATTGAGATTGGCCCATGGAAACATTTATACAGAGGTATAAAGCTAAAAGACATCACAGCTGCAAAGTTGTGCACTGCTTAAAAGCAAATATGAAACTGAAACTGAATTGCATGATGCACTTCCTCTCTAGTGATGCCATGCTGCATTCCCTTAAAGGCATATTACAACAGCAGCTTGCACATACAGCCAGCTATTCAACCATGGCATCAATCACAGTGTACCACACTCACTAACACACTTAAACCTCTTTTGTAGGACAAGGTGGTGAAACGATAGGCACCAGGAGCAAGCCAACAGAGGACAAGCATGGCTGCATGTCCTCACTCCCAATGGAGCAGATGTTGCTCACCAGCGTCGGAGTTGCCACGACCCCGGCTGTGTTCAGCAGCAGGACTGAAACTATCGCAGTTGATGGTTTCCTCATACCTAATCCTCCTTCTCACACCCCACTTCCCTCATCCCACAATCTCTTTGGATTTTAAAGCTGCGCTTGGCCGGTGCCCTTGCTGTTGCCCATCAGCCAGCCAGCCGAACTGTAGCAGTCCATGCCATGGTGATGCAGGCCAAGGCCGGGCCTTCCGGGGCCAGAGCTGCTCCAGGTCATCCTGCAAGGCCATCTGCAGCCCCCCTCACAACGGAAATCAGCAGCCTTCTGCCAGCTATGCTGCAGGCACTGGGTTAGCACTGCATAGGAGCACGGGGACAGGCAAAGGCAGCGGGGTGATAGACACAAAGTAAATGCACAAGGGACATTAGTTGACTTTGTGTGAAATATTGGATGGTGTGATTTATAAAGTTGATTTGGAATTTTTTTTACTTTATTTTTTCAAGGGATGTGGGTGTCGCTGGCTGGGCCAGCATTTATTGCCTATCCCTAATTTCCTCTTGAGAAGGTGGTGGTGAGCTGTCTTCTTCAACTGCTGGAGTCCATGTGGTGTACGTACACCCACAGCGCTGTTAGAGAGGGAGTTCCAGGATTTTGACCCAGTGACAGTGAAGGAACTGCAATATATTTCCAAATCAGGATGGTGAGGGGCTTGGAGGGGAAATTCCAGGTGGTAGTGTTCCCATGCATTTGCTACCCTTGTCCTTCTAGATGGTAAGTGTTGTGAGTTTGGAAGGTGCTGTTGAAGACCCTTGGTGAGTTGCTGTTGTGCATCCTGTAGATGGCAAACACTACTGCTACTGTGTGTTGGTGGTGGTGGGAGTGAATGTTTAAGGTGGTGGGTGGGGTGTCAATCAAGCAGCCTGCTTTGTCCTGGATGGGGTTGAGCTTCTTGAGTGTTGTGGGAGCTGCACTCATCCAGGCAAGTGGAGAGTATTTCATCACACTCCTGACTTGTGCCTTGTAGTTGGTGGACAGGCTTTGGGGAGTCAGGAGGTGAGTTACACCCCACAGAATTCCCAGTCTCTGGCCTGCTTTAGTAGCCACAGTATTTAGATCACAGAATCACAGAATCACACAGTGCAGAAGAGGCCCTACGGCCCATCGAGTCTGTACCGACACGAGAAACACCTGACCTACCTACCTAATCCCATTTACCAGCACTTGGCCCATAGCCTTGAATGTTATGATGTGCCAAGTGCTCATCCAGGTACTTTTTAAAGGATGTGAGGCAACCCACCTCCACCACCCTCCCAGAGAGCACATTCCAGACCCTCATCACCCTCTGGGTAAAAAAGATTTTCCTCACATCCCCCCTAAACCTCCTGCCCCTCACCTTGAACTTATGTCCCCTCGTGACTGACCCTTCAACTAAGGGGAACAGCTGCTCCTTATCCACCCTGTCCATGCCCCTCATAATCTTATATACCTCGATGGCTTGTCCAGTTCAGTTTCTGACCAATGGTAACCCCCAGGATGCTGAATGTTTGTTTGAAGGTGGCTTTTATTTCAGCTTTGTGACTAAGAGAACATTGTGATGATCAGTAAGAGAGGGCGGTGATGGGAACAGATAGTGCTGATTACTTTAAATGCAAATTGGATCAATCACTTTGTGAAATTAACACTTTGGGATCCAGTAGGTGAATTTTTTTAACGTGTGTGCTTGTGACGGACACCCTGGGTAGTCAACCATGGTCGGCCCTGGCAACAACCAGGAAATGTAAAAAGTCCGATGACAACCATGAAACCATTGTTGATTGTTGTAAAAACCCATCTGGTTCACTAATGTCCTTTAGGGAAGGAAATCTGCTGTCCTTACCTGGTCTGGCCTACACATGACTCCAGATCCACAGCAATGTGTTGACTCTTAATGTTGTAGACTCATTAATGGAGGTTGGTTGTTATTAATAGTCAACGTCTCCATTATTGTTGTATATCATGTGACCACCAGGGTGGTAGAAGATGAAATAGGTGGACCTGTGTCATTTTTGTGTAGCAATTCCTATCTTCCTGACTTCAAAAGCCCAGGGAGAAATGGAAAATGGCTGCAAGGTATTGTGCCTGGTTGGAAGCAATAGTGAGACCACATCTGGAGCACTGTGTACAGTACTGGTCACCTTAGTTAAGGGAGGAGGAAAATGCATTGGAAGCTGTTCAGAGAAGGTTTACCAGACTAATACCTGGAATGGGCGGGTTGTCTTATGAGAAAAGGTTGAACAGACTAGTCTTGTATCCACTGGAGTTTAGAAGAGTAAGGGGTGACTTGATTGAAACATATGAGATCCTGAGGGGTCTTGACACGGTGGATGCGGAGAGCATGTTTCCTCATGTGGGAAAATCTAGAACTAGGGATCACTGTTTAAAAATAAGGGGTCGTCCATTTAAAACAGAAATGAGGTGAAACTTTTTCACTCAGAGGGTGGTGAGTCTTTGGAACTCTCTTCCTGAAAAGGTGGTGGAAGCAGAGTCTTTGAATATTTTTAAGGCAGAGGTGGATAGACTCTTGGTAAGCATGGGGGTGATAGGTTACTGGGGGTAGGTGGGATGCAGATTTCAGGTTACTATACTATCCAATCAACCATGGTCTTATTAAATGGCAGAGCAGGCTCGAGGGGCTGAATAGCCTACTCCTGCTCCTTGTTTGGATGTAATAGCATTCCAAGAATACTGACAAATGACAAACCTGAAGTATCATACTCAACTATGCAGTTTTCAAAAGCAAGTTCAGACAGTGAATCAATAGGCTATTATAACTGTGGCCATCCTTTGCTGATGATAGCATTTTCCAACAAATATCATCAGAAGCAGGTCAGGAACTCTTTTCCTTACCCAGAGGTTAATGTACTCTGTGGTTAGGATGTGGAATGCACTGCCTAAGACTGTGGTAACTGAGGCAGATCCAATCGGGGCCTTCAAAGGGGAGTTGGATAATTTGACAAGAAAAAATGTGCAAGGCCACGAATAAAATGCAGCGGAGTTGGACGAGGTGAGTTGCTTTTGCAGTGGGCCAGCATGGACACAATGGGGCTGAACGACCTTCTCTGTGCTGTTACCATTCTATGAGTCCATTAATGAGGCCAATCCAGTACTTTTTATTATAGTCCTGACTGGATATTGAGTATGAGGCATGACCTCTTCTCTCAGGGTGGCAGTGCAGCGCTTTAACCGAATGAGCCAGGTCATTTAAAAAAATATATATATATTTCCTCCTCAACTGCTAAACACCACTGTCTGAATGATCAACAAGTGACATAATCTCAGGCTATCTGAGCTACTCAGAGAAGGGACTTGCATTTATACAGCGCCCTTCACAACCTCAGGAGAGTCCAAAGCATTGTACAGCCAGTGAAGTAGCTCTGAAGTGTAGGAAATGTAGGAAACACTGGCTCCAATTTGCGCACAGCAAGCTCCCACAAACAGCAATGTGATCGTGACCAACCTGTTTTGGTGAGGCTGATCATGGGACAAATATTGGTCAGGACACTTGTGGCTGCGTTTCTTCAAACGTGATCTTTTCCATCTCGCTTGATGATTCAATCAGTTATAATATCTCATGCAAGAGACGGCACCTCTGATAGTGCAGCACTCCCCCGTTACTAGTACTGGAGTGTCAACGTAGGTTTCGTGCTTGAGGCTCCGCAGTGGGACTTGAATCCTTAAGCTCCTGATTTAGAGGACTGAGTGCTACCCACTGATGCATAGTCAGTGTGGTCCTTAGAGAAAATGGGGCCCTGGGTGCCCCCCACACCACCCCCCACCAAGACTACGGCACCCTGAGTAGTCAACCATGGTCGGCCCTGGCGACAACCAGGAAATGTAAAAAGTCTGATGATGACCATGAAACCATTGTTGATTGTTGTAAAAACCCATCTGGTTCACTAATGTCCTTTAGGAAAGGAAATCTGCTGTCCTTACTGGCCTGGCCTACACATGACTCCAGATCCACAGCAATGTGGTTGACTCTTAAGCAGCCTCCGAACAAGGGCAATTAGGGATGGGCAATAAATGCTGGCCTAGCCAGCGACTCCCACATCCCATGAATGAATTTTAAAAAATGTTCTTCCTACCAAAATGCATCACCTCACAATTCACTGCATTGACCTTCATCTGCCACTCATCTGCCCATTCCACCACCTTGTCTATGTCCTCTTGAAGTTCCACACCGACCTTCTTACAGTTCACAACACTCCCAAGCTTTGTATCATCCGCAAACTTTGAAATTGTCCCTCGCACATCAAGATCTAGATCATTAATATATATCAGGAAAAGCAAGGGTCCCAATACCGGCCCTTGGGGAGCTCCGCTACAAACCTTCCTCCAGCCTGAAAAATATCCATTGACCGTTACTCTCTACTTCCTATTTTTCAAACAATTTTATATCCATGTTGCTACTGTCCCTTTTATTCCATGAACAATAACTTTTCTAACAAGTCTGTTGTGTGACACTGTGTCAAATGCTTTTTGAAAGTCCATGTACACCACATCAACAACATCACCCTCATCGACATTTTCTGTTACCTCTTCAAAAAACTTCAGCGAGTTAGTTAAACACGATTTCCCCTTTAGTAATCCATGCTGGATCTTCCTTATCAACCCATTTTTCCATGTGACTACTAATTCTACTTATGACTACTTATCCCGAATAATTGTTTCTAGAATCTTGCCCACCACTGATGTTGAACTGACTGGTCAGTAATTTTTGGGCTTATCCTCACAACCTCTTTTGAATGTTTGCGATTCTCCAGTCCTCTGGCACCACCCGAGTCTAGAGAGACCGAAAGATTATTGCTAGTGCCCCTGCAATTTCTACTCTCACTTCCTTCACTATCCTTGGATGCATCTCATCCGGTCCCGGTGCCTTGTCAACTTTAAGTACCGACAGTCTATTCAACAATTGTCAATTTTGAACTCTCCTAGTGACAGTTTCTCTGTTTTTATTTCAGACTTCCAGCATCCGCAGTATTTTTCTTTTATTTCCATGGTTAATAATTTGAAAGTTTTCCTTATTTTCTTCCTGTGTTCAACTCATACACAATTTTCCCCATAAAATACAGGAATGTGGATATGTGAGCTTTGTGGCGTTACCAGTACAGTTAAACCCACACACACAAAGAACAATGCCCCAAGCAGATAGCTGCCGATGACCTGATATCTAGGGGCTGGTCCCAGTTCCCAAAACAATTCCTTCCAGCATTTCATGGAGCAGCTATCTTGTTACAGGAAGTTTGGCCGCAGGCATCTTCCTCTGTCTGTCCCAATGTATTACCCATAAAATCTTGGAGAAGATATTTTTGGAAACTGCCAAAAGTCTCTTGACTGTTACCCTGCCAGTTCCGAGTTTTGAACAATGAAGTGTAAATGAGGTTCCTGAAAACTCCAGCAGGCAAACACGGAATTGGCCAATGGCAGCCTCCACACCCCACCCCCCACCTCCCCCCACCACCCCAACACCAGAGAAGGTCCCAAGCGGACTGGTAAATTTAGAAATGCAATGCTGTGACTGCATTTGGGTTTTGGAGTAACTCTACGTGTGTCACTCTTTCTTAAGCCTTTGCTGGTGTTCTCCCAGTACCTTTGCCCTCCTTTGGCCCCATTTTGGCCCTTTTCAATTCCACAGGCCCTCCTCTGGCCTCTGTAATTTTGGCTGCTTTAAACTGTACGGGCTCTAACCTCGCCCCCTGTAAATTCTGCTGGCTTTTCTTTAGTCCTTACCGATTCTGTCACCCCCCCCCACCTTGTATTTTAAGGGGTTTCCTCATCCCTCTGTTTCATCTACCTCCAGCCTATCTCTCTCTAGCTTGCAGGAGTTACTAAACCCAGGTGTATTCCGAGTTAGAGGTTTGTGGGTCAACTCATAGCCTCTGCTATGATAGCTGCATCTCTGGCTTTGGAAACTCTTTGTTCCTCCACATGGGTTTTAAGGTTGTATGAGAGGCAGGTTTTGAGCTCTTCCAACAAAATCATTACCCTTAATCCATTGTAGGCACTGTTAATTTTTAGGGCTCGCACCCATTGCTCAAATGCTAACTGTTTAATTCTCTCGAATTCAAGGAAGGTTTGAGTGGGTTTTTAACAAGAGTTCCAAAATTGTTAGCAGTGCACCTCTTGTACGGCTTCATAGGCACTCTTTGAATAGAAGGATAGCACCCTTCTTCTGATCATAACTTGCAGAACTGTCTGCAGGCAACATAGAGTAAACCTCATGGGTTTATCCTACCAGCTGACCCTGCATTAGGTGAGTCCAAGACCCTGCCGGCCACCTTTAACCGATCTGCCAGCTTCTCTATGGCTGTGAAGTTAGGTTTCCACATCCTCTTCTTCCAACTTGGGCACCAGTCGAGAATGCTTCAAGAAACCAAAATTTGTTTCGGAGCTAGCGATAGTTGATTTAACAGCGTCCGTCTCGATAAAGACATGTTCTCCATAGCTGCATCAATCTGCCTTAGTTCCTGATCCTCTTGAGCTTGTGGTTCTTTCTCCAGCTGGAAGGCCCGCTCCCATTTTCATTCCTCGAATTCTTCCTCCTCCCTTTCCTTCTGGGATTCCCTTCCGCTTTCTTTCTCCCTTGCCTGAAACTCTAACTCTAGCCTTCATTCTTCTAGGTGAATGTTGGCTAAGGTAACCAGGTCTGTTTCAGGTTCTAGGTCTTATACCTGTTCCAAATCTGGGGTGAGGCCAAGTTGCTCAGCCGGCATTTTTAATACCTCTGGCTTCTGTGCTTTATGAAGTATATTAAATTCTACCTGTTTAGCTATGACCGTTAGCTGTTCTATGGTTAGGGCCACAAATTTAGCCCAAGTTAAGTCCTCCTGTTGCATGAATGCTTTAACGTCAAAGTCAGCCATCTGACTTTCTGTTGTTAGTATTCACAAAGCTTAGAGCTGTATTCCCTTTTGTTATTGTTTCAACAATTTTGGCTATGTCACTTTGCCCTCTACTTCCAATTTTCCTTTGAAGTCAGATTAGGCTTTCTTTGCTCCAATGGATTTAAATCCTTGATGCAGCTCCAATTCTGTCACAAACAGAATGCATCCTCTTTCTTACTGCCTGTAACCAGTAGGTTTTTGTATAGAAAGAGGTGTGCCTTTTTTTACTCATGGAGTGTCTATTCCAATTATATAGTTCAGTAGCAAGCTTTCATGAATTTAAAAATAAAGAAGGTCATTTACTTTCACACACTTACCCAAATTAATGCAAGGACACGCTCTCAGTCTCCTGCACACACACACACACACACACACACACACACACGCACACACACACACGCACACACAAACAAACACACACATACACACACATACACAAACACAAACACACACACAAACACTCACACACACACACACATAAAGATGGTGCACTCTTATAGATTACAGTTAATTTCATCCCTGATTTACGATTTCCAGTCTCCCACATGGCAAGCATATGGTTTTGTGAATGGATTTAATGATTTAAAGTTGAAGTAAGGGCCTTGTAAAGCAAAGGGTTCACAGCAGTTTGCAAGGTTTCTTGTAGTTGAATATCTAGGAGGTTGTTTCTCGGCTGAACTTTGAAACTGGAACAGGTTGTTCCAGTTTGGCTGTTTGACAACTTGCAGCTAGTTTCTGGGTCTGGTTCTCAGGCTGACTGGCGACTGATGGATCTGCTGAATCCTGGGTAATAAGGATGCAGTCCCTATAATCAGCCAGTTTAGTTTGGATGGGGGAGGCCATCATGATACAAGGGGGTGTTACTAGCAGCCACTGAAGTTCAATCTTCCCTTTTGTCTGGTATGAGACATGGAAACAAGTCATCTGGAAACTCTTTGGGTGTTGGTCCATCCTTAAACAATGAGATGTGCAAATTCCACTAATGGCTGTGAGGTACCCTCATCTATGTCCATATTTAATTAGGTAATCGCTGGAGACTTGATGCTGTCTGTAGTCCAAATGTCAAAAGTCACATGATTTGTGACAGCCATCTTAACAGCTTGTTTGTGTCCAAATTTATAAAAGTATTGACTGAAAGTTCACAATATGACATGTATTTACTGAGCATGGCAGCAGTATTTGACACTGGGCTAAAGAAGGCGATGATCAGACAGCTGACCTAGTGGTACATTTTAAGGAGCGTTTTAAGGAGATGAGAGAGAAGTGGAGTGGTTAATGGAGGGAATTCCAGAGCTGAGGAACTAGAAAGCTGAATGCATGCATGCCAATAGTAGGGTGAGGCCGGAATTAGAGGAACTTAGAGTTCTCAGAGCCTATATGCTTATTTCTCCAGCCTTTGCTGTTGGTAATTATTAGGCTACAGAGAAGCGAGAAGCCACTGCTGAATCTCCGTACCTCTGATTGGTGGAGTCACTAGTGGGTGGGTTATGTTGTGAATCTATGCCAAGGCCAAAATGATGGTGGTACTACATAGCCATGTTGCCTAGCGAGCAGTTCATGAGGAGCTGCTAGTGTCTGATGGCAGTCTCACAAGATCTGCTACTTGGCAATTTCCTAATGATCACGAAGTGACTATCCTCCTTGACTGATGGTGGAGGTAAGTGTTGGTGTTGTACTGGTTCTGATATGAGATACTCAGCCATGGAAGTTTGGGACCAAATCAAATCTCAATCTGAACACAGTAGCCCTATGCCAGATCCAAGCATGTTTGCAACTTTGCCAAGCGTTGTTGATGATTGGTCAGGTAGCCTGGCTCATGAATGGAATCAGAGAGGTGGACCCATCACTCAGAGTTGGGATTCTTCCCACTCAACACCAGATAACCTTGCAAGCAGGTGCCCTGATAAGCTGGGCGGTCCTGACTGAACAAGTGGTGGAAAGCTTGCCAGAGCTCAATGCTGTATAGGTTCAGTTGGTCAAATTTTAACTGGCCCCTGTGTGCAGTTGGGTGGCACTAAGCCTTTGCTCTTGCCAACATTCTATGTACTTAAGTAGGTGGGATGTGTCTCTACTCCATACTGGCAATCAGAAACTCTGTCTGTGTGGATTCCTCCACAATTTGGTTTGGAGACTTAAGGGTAAGCTGGATAATCACATGAGGGAGAATGAAATAGATACGGCTAGATGGAGACAGGAAGGAGGAAACTTGTGTGAAGCATAACCACCAGCATGAGCTAGTTGGGCCAAATAGCCCGTTATTATGCTGTGCAATCTATGAAATTCTATGCATAATAATAGGTTTCCATGCATGTTAGATACATGACTGGTTGAACCTGAAATGTGATTGCTATTCCCATTGAGTGGTCCTGGATGGTCTCATTAAGTTGATGGAAGTGCATAGTGTATTATTGTCATTCCAATTGGAAATGTGCCCTGCTGTATTATCATTATTATACAGACTGTACTAAAGCTGCTAACAGTTTATCGAATGATCATTGAGCATCTTTTGGGCAAACTTCCTTCCATTTTGCCTCACCCGTCACAATTGTGCCTTCAGATGTTTTGGTTTCACTCCCCGCAATTCCTTTATTAAACCTCCTTCCCCCTCTCCACGATTTCACTTCTCCTTAAAAGCCATCTCATTGACCAGGCTTTTTACCACCTCTCCTTCTTTAGCTCAGCATTCATTTTTCTGTATATGTACAGTGAAACATCCAAAAACACTCTCCTATGCTCAAGGTGATTTGTAAATGCAAGTTAATGCCAGCTCCTCTGTAACAAAGGAAGAGCAGATAGCTAACAAAATCACTAGAAGCAGAAGCAACACTATAACCAGATAATAATCTTTACTGCAATACAGAACCTGTGCAGCTAGACATTATTAGTGGACACACAGGAAATGGAGGAGGCCATTCAGCCCCTCACACCTGTTCTCCCATTCAATTAGATCATGCTGAATCTGTTATCTTAACTCCCTCTATGTGCCTTTGCCCCTTAATCCTCTCATCTGACATTGTTATCACAAAATTCTCAGTTATAATACAATCTGTGATAATTACTAGACTTTTGCAGGTGACTTTATACTAAATTAAGGCAATTCAAGACATTATTGTATTATTAATATGTATATGTCTACAATATACTGGAAGTCTTGCAACTCTGTCTACATGCTATGCACAGTACTATGACTTCCTGGGAATAAAGCCTTCCTGTCAAGAATTAAAATGGAAAACCTGGGGGGGTGGGAACTTTTATAGCGTTCTCCCAACCATCTGCCATACTTCGGCATAAGATTTATGGAACTGCAGGGAAACAGGGAAATTGTGGCTTATGTTGTTTCACTGGGGTTTCTGCATGTATTCCACTGAATCTACAGCATATAAGCTGGAGAACCACTACAGTCATTCATCTCCCACTCCCATGTGTTAATATTAATAACAGTGAAACCGTATGTAAACATCTTGCCCATCGCACTGTTGTTTCACAACAGCCTGAGGGGCTTCCTTATGAACTGTAACCATTCGATGGTTCTATTTGCAGAATTTTCAATGTGCATTAGCACTTGCTACATGAGGGATTGATGTCATTAACACCTTAGGCTAAGGCACCAGTGGAGTATTAACCAGGAAAGGTCACAGTCAAGGAGAAGTTGTTGCATTGAATTTATTGTGTCCCTGAAGTGGGACTTGGACCCACAGTCTACAGACTCAGGGCTGCACACTGGGCCACAGGTGAGGTCTAAAATGCAGGTTAGCTTCAAAAGTCAGGTGACTTTGATCCTAGAGTCAAGGGGCTGTTGATTCAAGTCTCATCCCACAACGGGTTGACTCACACAGTGTGGTACTGAGGGAGTGTGACCCTGCTAGGGGTGCTGCCTACTGGATGAAATGTTAAATTGTGGCCCCATCTGCCTCTCAGTTGTACGCAACAGATCAAATAGCACTTTAGGAAGGAGGTTGCATGATCTGGAATGCATTATGTGAAAGGGAGGTGGGAGTAGATTCTATGGCAACTTTCAAAAAGGGAATTTGATGTCTACTCAAAGAGAGAAATTTGGAAGGGAAAGAGCAAAGGGCTCATTGGATCGTTCTTTCAAAGAGTCAGCACAGGCATGATGGGCTGAATAGCCTCATCTGTGCTATCTGAATCTACGGAGATCAGAGGAATTATTTCTGCAGTCCTCCAATGCTTATCCCACAACCAGCACCTTGAAAAACAGAATATCTGGTCATTATTACGTTGCTGTTTGTGGGCTCTTGCCATGCACAAGTTTGCTGTCATGCTTCCTACATTTTAACAATGATGACACTTCAATAAATATTTCATTGGCCGTAAAGTGCTTTGGGATGTTCTGAAATTCGTGAAAGGTGCACATCTTTATTTAACAGCTGGGCCAAACCCTGTTCTCTCTTTACATTCACTTCCATGCACTTATCACACACTGGCTATTAATCAAGAATGGGACCACTAGCTGATTTGGCCCTCTCCAGCCCTAAACGTGTTTGACACACCCAGCAGCAACCCTTGCTAACTCCGTGCAAATTAGTTAGGAATGGTCAGGGTGTACTTTATTCTTTCATAGGATGTGGGCGTTACTGGCAAGGCCAGTATTTGTTTCCCATCCCTAATTGCCCTTGAACTGAATGGCTTGCTAGGCCATTTCAGAGGGGCAGTTAAGAGTCAACCCCATTGCTGTGGGTCTGGAGTCACATGTAGGCCAGGCTGAGTAAGGATGGCAGATTTCCTTCCCTAAAGGACATTAGTGAACCAGATGGGTTTTTATGACAATGGACAATGGTTTCATGGTCACCATTACTGAGACTAGCTTTTTTTTTTGAATTTAATGATAAACTGCACCAACTGGCATGGTGGGATGTGAAGCCATGTCCCCAGATCATTAGTCTTTCATACTTGGTAGCTCTACATGCAGTGCGCTTGGACACCATGAAGCAGCAAATATCATTTGTAAATGATGATGGAAGTAAATTATTTCAAGGCTGCAACATAACGTCTTTGGTGCTGGAGATCTGATGGAGAAGGAAAAAGCTGGAAGTACCCAGCAGCTCAGCCACACTCTTCCTTTTGCTCAAAGCTCTACATCCAAATTGTTAACCTGCTCTTTAGACCTCAGCTGTAGCCCAGTGTGTAACCCTGAGTCAGTAGATTGTGGGTTCAAGTCCCACCTCAGGAACTTAAGCACACAAACAACTCAATGCAGCAACACACCAAGGCTCCTTTGACAGCGCCTTCCAAACCCGCAACCTCTACCACATAGAAGCACAGGGACAGCAGATAGGTGGGAACACCACCACCTGCAAGTTCCCCTCCAAGCCACTCACCATCCTGACTTGGAAATATATCGGCCGTTCCTTCACTGACGTTGGGTCAAAATCCTGGAACTCCGTCCCTAACAGCACGGTGGGTGTACCTACACCACATGAACTGCAGCGGTTCAAGAAGGCAGCTCACCACCACCTTCTCAAGGGGCAATTAGAGAAGGGCAATAAATGCTGGCCTAGCCAGCGATGCCCACATCCCTGTGAAAGAATAAAATAAAATGAAAGTTTTGTGCAATACTGAGGGGGTGCTGCACTGTTGTCGGTGCCATCTTTCAAATGAGAAGTTAAAGTGAGGCCCTGTCAGTCCTCTCACGTGGATGTAAAAAATCTTCCTAATAGTTATTCCTTAGCCACCATCGCTGAAACGGATTATCTGGCCATCATCGTTTTGCTGTTTGTGTGAGCTTGCTGTGCGCAAACTGGGCGAAACTGCATCTCCTATATTGCAACAGCCGCTACACTCCCAAAGGTACTTCACTCACTGTAAAGCGCTTTTAGATGGCCTGAGGATGTGAAAGGTGCTATATAAATATTATATGTTAATGACTTGAGATTCGAGGCACAGGGAATAATTTCAAAATTTGCAGGTGATACGAAACTTGGAAGTGTAGTAAACAGTGAGGAGAGAGTACAAGAGAGCAGAGATAGGGCGAGGGAATCTGTGGACACGTGACAGTGGAAAGAAGAATGACAGGAGGTTGAAGAGAGACGATACAAACTAAATGGTGAAATTTTAATAGGGGTGCCCAAACAGAGAGATCTACAGATGTTGGTGCTCGAATCTTTAAAGATGGCAGGACAAGTTAACAAAGCTATTCATAAAGCGTATGGGATCCTGGGCTTTAAATAATAGAGTGCAGAGTATAAAAACCAAAAAGTTACGCTAAAACTTATTTAAAACACTAGTTCAGCCACAGCTGGAATATTGTGTCGAATTCTGGGCACCACACTTTAGGAAGGACTTGAAGGCTTTAGAGAGGGTACAGAAGAGATTTACTAAAATTATTCCAGGGATGTGGGATTTCAGTTACCTGGATAGATTGGAGAAGCCGAAATTGTTCACTTTATGTCTTAGGTAAATGAGTTTGTTGGCCAACCGAACTCTAACTGCGCACCTTCCTATGTTCTCATCAATAGCAGCTTACACTCAACAACAGGGAGAGACTGATGTAAGAATAAACAATGATGGTTTATTGAGACATAGGGCAGAGCAGCTGATCATACGTGCTCGCTCAGAAACCTTCAGGGCTAGACTTACAGTTCTCAGCTGCCCACTCTGTACAGTGATTCATCAGTAATGTCACATGATCAGTACACTTGCATTCTCTTAAAGAGACAGGGTACCTCACTCTACCACTCTACCAGAGCAGAGACAGCTAAGAGGAGATTTGATAGCGATGTTTAAAACAATGGAGAGTTTAGGCAGACTAACTCAAGAGAAACAGTATCCAATGGCTGAAGGGTCGATAAGCAGCAGGTACAGACTTAAGGAAAAAGGACTGAAGGCGACTTGAGGGATAAGGAATAGAAAAGGAAAGAAGTCACTGGTGGGACTATCCAGGTAACTGTAATCCCACATCCCTGGAATCATTCTAATAAATCTCTTCTGTACCCTCTCTAAAGCCTTCAAGTCCTTCCTAAAGTGTGGTGCCCAGAATTTGACACAATATTCTAGCTGTGGCTGAACTAGTGTTTTAAATAAGTTTTAGCATAACTTTTTGGCCACTCCCTATCAGTAGCTGCACTGTAGCACAGAGTATGTAGGAATAAATAATGGGGGCTTGTGAGAAAAGTACCGCAATGAACATGGGTGATTTTAATCTACATATAGATTGGACAAATCAGGTTGGCAAAAGTATCCTGTAAGATAAGTTCATAATGTTAATGTTGAAATTGTACTGCAATAAAATACATGCGTTAAGTTGGTAATTAAGCATAGCTGCCCCCAATTGTCGAAGGATTGGGGAATCATTACAACAATATAGTTAACTCTGGATGTCTGGGTGGAACTGGGAGAGTCTGTGACTTTACTTTGCTGTCTTGGAAATAAACTTGTTTTAAGGTATGGGCTTCCTCAACAATACAATACTCATTCTTCCTCAACATACCATTATTGGAATTAACACATAGAATGTGTGCATGACAATTTCTTTGGGAAGCATGTTCTACAGCCAACCAGAAAGCAGGCTATTCTTTTTTTTATTCGCAGGATGTGGGCTTCGCTGGCTGAGCCAGCATTTTTTGCCCATCCCTATTTGCCCTGAAGGAGGTGGTGGTGAACTGCCTTCGTGAACCACTGCAGTCCTAGACCTGGCAATGTGCAATGAGATAGGATTAATTCATGACCTCATGGTAAAGGAGTCTCTAGGTAACAGTGATCATAACATGCTTGAATTTTCATTCAGTTTGAGGGTAAGAAGTGTGGCTCTAATACCAGTGTTTTAAACTTAAATAAAGGCAATTACAAGGGTATGAGCTGGCCAAAGTGAACTGGGAAAGTAGGTTAAAGGGTAGGACAGTAGAGGTGCTTAGACAAATGTTTAAGGAGGTATTTCAAAATTCTCATTTTTGAAAAGATACAATCCAGTGAGAAAGAAAGACTCTGTGAGAAGGATGCAGCATCCATGGATGACTAAGGAAGTTAAGGGTAGTATCAAATTGAAAGAAAAAAAAGTACAATTGTGCAAAGATTAATGGTAGGTCAGAATTTAAAACCTAGCAAAGAATGAGTAAAAAAAGAGGGAGAATATAGATTATGAGGGAAAGCTAGCTAGAAATATAAAAGCAGATAGTAAGAGCTTCCACAAACATTTAAAAGGAAAAGGTTAACTAAAGTGAGGGCTGTTCCTCCAGCCGTTGAGTCTGGGGATTTAATAATAGGAAATAAGGAGGTGATGGAAACATTGAACAGATAGTTGTCTCTGCCTTCACTGTAGAAGACACAAATAACATCCCAGAAATGCTTATAAATCAAGAGGTGAAAGGGAAGGAGGAATGCAAAGCAACTACAATCACCAGGGAAAGGGTACTGAGAAAAATATTAGAACTGAAGACTGTGGGGTCTCCAGGACTGATGCTCAGTGTCCCTGGGTCTTAAAGGAAGTGGCTACATTGGTTGTAATTTTCCAATATTCCCCAGATTCTGAAAAAGTCCAATCAGATTGGAAAATAGTGAATGTAACTCCTCTATTCAAGAAAGAGGAAGACAGAAAGTAGGAAGCTACAGGCTGGTTAGCCTAACATCTGTCATAGGGAAAATGCTAAAATCTATTATTAATGAGGCTATAGCAGGGCACTTGTAAAATCTTAATGAGATAAAGAAGAGTCACCATGGCTTTGTGAAAGAGAAATCATGTTTGTCTAATTTATTAGATTTCTTTGAGGAAGTGACAAGCAGAGTGGATAAAGGGGAACTTGTAGATGTGGTGTCCTTGGATTTCCAAAAGGCATTTGATAAGGTGCCACATCGAAGGTTACTACACAAAATAAGAGTTCATGGTGTAGGAAGTAACATATGAGCATGGATAGAGGATTGGTTAGCAAACAGGAATCAAGAGTAGGGATAAATGGGTCATGTTCAGGTCAGCAAGCTGGAACTAATAGAGTGCTACACGGATCAGTGCTGGAGCTTCAACTATTTACAATCTATGTCAATGACCTGGATGAAGAACAGAATGTATGGTTGCTAAATTTGCCAATGACACAAAGACGCATAGCAGAGTAAGTTGTGAAGAGGACATAAGGAGACCACAAAGGGATATAGACAGGTTGAGTGGCAAAAATTTGGCAGATGGAATATAATGTGGGAAGAAGAACAGGAAAGCAGTATACTATTTAAGAGATAGATTGCAGAACTCGGTGGTACAGAGAAATCTGGCTGACCTGGCACATGAATCACAGAAAGTTAGTATGCAGGTATGGCAAGTGATTAGGAAGGCAAATGGAATGCTGTTGATTATTGCAAGAGGAATGGAATATAAAGTAGGGAAGTTCTGTTACAGTTGGACAGGGCCTTAGTGAGGCCATATCTGCAGTACTATGTACAGTTTTAGCCTCCTTACTTAAGAAGAAATAGAATTGCATCAGAAGAAGTTCAGGGAAGGTTCATTCGAATGGTACCTGGGGTGGGGATGGTTATCTTATGAGGACTTTGGACAGGTTGGGCCTGTATCCATTGGAGTTTAGGAGAATGAGAGGTGATCTTATTGAGACATATAAGATCCTGAGGGGACTTGGCGGGACAGATGCTGAGAGGATGTTTCCCCTTCTGGGAGAGACTAGAACTAGGGGACACAAATAAGGGGTTTCCCATTTAAGTCGGAGATGAGGAGCATTCTTTTCTCTCAGACGGTCATTAGTCTCCTCCCCAGAAGGCAGTGGAGGCTGGATCATTGAATAATTTTAAAGCTGAGTTAGATAGATTCTTGATTGACAAGAGAGTCAAAGGTTATAGGGGGTAGGCAGGGAAGTAGAGGCTGAGGCCACAATCAGATCAGCCATAATCTTATCAAATGGCAGAGCAGGTTTGAATGGGGCTGAATGGCCTACTCCTGCTCCGAATTCACATGTTCATATGTTTGTATAATCGTAAGCAATGAGTTGTTCGGATCTGGAATACGCTGCCTGATTGGGTGCTGATACTGATTCAATAGGAGTTTTCAAAACGGAATTGGATAAATACTTGAAGGAAAAAGAATTGCTGAGATATGAGGAAAGAGTGGGGGAATGGGACTAACTGGATTGCTCTTCGAAAGAGCCGACGCAGAGTCAATGGACCGAATGGCCTGCTTCAGTGCTGTACTATCTTATCAATCTATGATTCTAAATCTTTTTTTAGCGTTTCAAATTTTGACTGACCAGTTGTCTAGTCCCACCATTACCTGACAATGCGCTGCTTCCACACAAGTATTGCCCCCTACTGGCACTGTGCATTGATTCTGCACATGTTCCATAACAACATCCCAAAAAATCAACTGCCAAAAAGGGAACCAACCCTGATGGCTGATCAACCACTAGTTTCAATGCAACGAACTTGAATGCATTGGCTGAAAACTAATTTTTAAAAAAATATTTCCCACGCCCACGCATACTTGCAGTAAACAGAGCATTTCTGAGATTGTGTTACATCACCAGGTTTATTTACCTCAAACATGTCCTCGTTATTCACTTCCACGTCTCCTCACCAGTGCCACATGTCCCTGTGGTTCCTTCAACACTGCCAGAAGCATGAGCGAACAGTCTTTAGGTCTTTCCTCAAATGTAATACCTTCACGCCATGGAAAGTTAGCATTTTTAGCCATTTTTATCCTGAGTTATATCTGTGTAACTGGAGCATCATGTCTCAGCTCAAGTCAGTTGGTACTTTTTTACTTCTTGAGTAAAAAGGTCATGGGTTCCAGCTCCAAACTGGAACTTGAACATATAATTTAGTTGACACTTCAGTACAGTATTCATTGTCAGAGTTACCAGGTTATGGATGAAATGTTAAAACTGAGGTGCCTGATCAGGTGGGCATTAAAGATCCTGTAGAACTGTTGGAGCAAGAGCACCCAGTTTCCTACATGCCCTGGTCAATATTGCTGCCTCAACCAACACCTCCTCCTTCAGGTATCATGCCCTTAAGGGAGGGCAACAGCAGCCATCAACTTCCATTGGATTGGACCATGATTATGCTTGGCAAAGCACTGCAGTGGTTTGCTGTCGCCTTCTGCAGTATAACTGAACCAGGAAACTCACCTGCTCTTACCATCTGCCATCAAGCACATTAGAAGGATTGACAGGCTGACTGACCACATTATGAACACACCGTCCATGGCTCTTGAGTCCTAGAAGTGGGACTTGAAACCAGAGCTCCTAGCGGAGAGACAGGGGCACTACCCACTGCACCACAAGACCTCTCTATTTTCATGTAGCTGTCTCAATCAACATGACCAAAGACAAAACAGAAAATGCTGGAAAAACTCAGCAGGCCAGGCAACATCTGTGGACAGAGAAACAGAGTTTAAAGTTTCAAGTCCATATTGCTCTTCTCCAACTCTGGTAACCACCAACATCAAATTGGCTCTCCATCTGCTGTGCATGGGACCTTGCTGTGTGTAAATTGGTTGCCATGTTTACTTACAAAACAAAAGTGCATTTCAGAAAGTAATTTTGGCTGTTATGCTCTTTGGGATATGATATAAGGGCTTCTTGCTTCTCAAGGGAAAGTGACTTGCATAGTTACATTCAATTGTGACTCATTCCTTGATTCGATAATGGAAAATCAAACAGACTCAGCTTTGGCTTTTTGGAAAATGAGTTATAGAAGAAATGTGGACTTATTTAATTTTAAGAGGACATTAAAAAAAAGTGTCAGATGTAATTGGAATTCAATATAAAACATAGAATCCATCTCAGAATTCCCTTCCTAACAGCACTGTGGGCATTCTGCCACCACATGGACTGCAGCAGTTCAAGAATGCAGCTCACCACCACCTTCTCAAGGGCAATTAGGGGTGGACAATAAATGCTGGCTTAGCCGGCGACACCCAAGTCCCATGAACAGATATAAAAAAAAGAATTTGATGGGGTCAGGTGTAACGCTGCTTTTAAACCCTGTCTGACTTCACTCTCCAGGACAGCAGTATTGGGCAGGCTGTAAGATTGGAATTCCTCCTGATCCTGTGGATTTGCTGCTCGTAAAGTTAGGTTAAAATTATACACCACCCGCTCCCACCATGTCTTTCAGTGCTGGAGTGTATAAGAGGGACATTGCTTCGTGCACTAATGTCCCACTGGTTGGTCGTAGTTGGTTTTAAAGTCACAGTGAGCTCCCAGTCTCAAGTTGACCATTTGTGGTAAGGTTGAAAGCAAAGCAGGGAGAAAGGGGCTTGAGGGATCAGAAAAGCAAGTCCAGTTATTAAAATGCTATGAACAGGTACAAAACATAATCCAAAAGGTTAATGGAATGGAGGCTTTTATATCTAGAGGATTAGACCCCAATGGATTAGAAGTTATGATACAGCCAAACAAAGCCCTGCTTAGACCACACTAGTAATGTCTTCTGTTCTGGACACTGCATCTTAGGAAGGATATGTTGGCCTTGGAGGAATTGTAGTATATTAGAATAATAGAATTAAGAAGAGATATACTTGTATTGGAAGCAGTTCAGAGAAGATTCACTAGGCTGAATCCTGGGTGAAGGGTTTGTCCTGTGAGAAGAGACTGAGCAGGATGGCCCTGTATCCACTAGAGTTTAGAAGTGGTGATCCTATTGAAATGCATTAGATTCTGAGGGGGCTCGGCAGGGTGGATGCTGGCTGGATGTTTCCCCTTGCAGGGGAATCTGGAACTAGGAGGGCACAGATTCCAAGTAGGGGTCTCCCATTTAAGAGGAAGATGAGGAAGAATCTCTTCCCTCAGAGGGTCTTTAGTGTTTGGAATTCTCTCCCCCGGCAAACAGTGGGTACTAAGACATTGAATATATTCAAGGCTGAATCAGACCAATTTTTGATCGACAAGGGAGTCAAGGGTTATGGGGGACAGGCAGGAAAGTGGGGTTAAGATCACAATCAGATCAGCCATGATCTTATCGAAAGGCGGAAGAGGCTTGAGGGGCCGATATATTTCTTATACCTATTTAATTAGAACAGAGATTGCACAAACTAAAGTTGCATTTCCTGGAATTTCAAAAGTGATTTGATGGAAGTATTTAAGGAGGACTGATTGAGTAGGATAGAGAGATACAATTTCCACTAGTTGGGAAGTACAGGGCTAAGCCAGAAATGAAGCATTTCTACACAAAAAGGGTTCTAGAAGCTTGGAACTCAACTGGCAATTGACACTAGGTCAACTGAGATTGATAGATTTTTATTGGTAGATGGAAATTGTTATTGCCATTGCCCATCCCTAATTGCCCTTGTTCAGAGAGTGTTTTAGAGTCAACCACATATCAATGGGGTCTGAAGTCACATGTAGGCCAGGTAAGGATGCCCCTAAAGGGGACATTAGTGAACCAGATGGGTTTTTAACCATGATCATCATCAGAGTTTTATTGGATTCAAATATCACCATCTGCCGTGGTGGGATTTGAACCAAGGGCCCAGAGAATTACTGTTGGTCTCTAGAATATTTGTCCAGCAACAACAGCACTATGCCACTATCTCCCCTGAGAAACATGGGGAAAAGGCAGGCATATAAAGTTAGGTCACAGATTAGCCATGATCTCATTGAATGGCAGAACAGGCTCAAGGGGCTATACAACATACTCTTGTTCCTGTACATGTTTCTGTGCACAGTTCAGGGACCAGTCACAGAATCAAATGGACAAGGCACGTCTTTATGCTCATCTTGACTGGGGAGGTTGAAGTAGGATGGAAAGAGTGATGAAAGAGGGAGACAGGAGAGAACTACAAACAAAAACACTGAAAAAAGGAAATAATGGAGTCAACTTTCAGAATGCACACATTCTTCCTTTCAGAGACATAGGGAGAGACGGTGATGTAGTGGTAATATCACTGGACTAGTAACTCATAGGCCTAGGCTAACCGTGGCAGCTGGTGGTGGAATTTAAGTTCAAATATAAAGCTAGTCTGTGTAACAGTGCCCATGACAACTATCACTGATTGTTGTAAAAACCCTTGCAGCTCATGAATGTCCTTTAGGGAAGGAAATCTGCCATCCTTACCTGGTCTGGCCTACATATGACTCCAAACCTGCAGCAATGTGGTTGACTCTTTTAACTACTGTCTGAAGTGGCCCTGGTGAGTCACTCAGTACAAGGGCAATTAGGGATGGGCAACAAATGTTGGCCTTGTTGACGACGCCCTCATCCCATGAAAGAATAAATTTTTAAAAATACAGTTTAAAATAAGGAACGTACATTTCTAAACTATTATCATTTCTGAAAGGAAAATCACAATAGCAAATATGGTAACAAATGAAGTTCCTCAATCGCTGCACACAATATTTTCAGAATAATCTCCATAATGCTTACCTTGTTAGTGTTTCAAGTTTAGCACCATCATTGCAAAGTGAGAACAGGCATAATGTGCTAATGATATAACCTAAATTTCACAGCATGGTCCAAACATCGCATTCATTATGATCTTCAAGTGACCCATTCTGAAAGTATCATTCAAGTGGGAAGTAATTGGTTTAGCCAGACTAATCGCTGCATCAGTGTCAAAGAGACACTCTGTAAATTCAGTGAATGATAGACACTCAATCCAGTGAGTTTAACAAACCGACAATGACTGCAAGTAAAAGAACTGCGAATAGCAGCTGCACTATCAACATCTGAAACATGTTGATCTGATGAAGGGTCCATGCAAAGAGGTAAGATGAAAATGTTATCAAACAGAAAATGCTGCAAAAGCTTAGCAGATCTGTGGAGAGAGAGACAGAGTTAACATTTTGAGTCCGTCTGACTCTTCTTCAGAGCTGGATGATGAATATGTTCCCTATTTTCAGATATTAAAGAGCCTATTTTACCTTCCCAGCATCTTTGTTCTTGTATCAGGTTCCTGGGGTTGTTTTTTTTTATTTGCATTTTTTATCTCTTCAAGAAAGAGATGTTATACGAACATATGAACAAGGAGCAGGAGGCCATTCAGCCCCTCGATCCTGCTCCGCCATTTACTAAGATCATGGCTGATCTGATAGTAACCTCAAATCTGCCCCCGATAACCTATTACTCCCTTGTTTACCAAGAATCTATACAGCTCTGCCTTAAAAATATTCAGAGACTCTGCTTCCACCACCTCATGGCATAGGATCAGCTTGTCTACATTTCTCAGTCAGGTGTCATCTGCCCCCTGCGCTGGAGTTAACATTGAGAACTTTGCTGTCTCCGATTAGCATAGAGACAGTGATCTTAACTGAGATTGCTTTTAAAACATGGAGCAAGATTTTTGTTCCTCCTTTGGGAGTGGCAGTAAGTAGGTGTTATCAGCTTAAGGGGGGGCAGCATTCTCCTCAAGGGGGGCATTCAAATTTCAAATTTGATTTTGCCCTTTCAGAATACCCACCCGACTGTCCCCCTGTTGGAGCTTTCCAACACCCACCTGGACAGACAGATAAACCCGCGCTTTAGCACCTCCGTCTGACAACGCACTGCCAACCCAGCACCATCCTGGACACTTATCCCTCTTAAAGGGCAACAATAGGGCATTCCCCTCTCAATCAGTCATTGGCTGATTTTCACTTTCTCTCAGAACAGTGGGCTGCTGTCTCCACCTGATGTAAGGTGACACCCGGAGAGAGATTTGAAAAATTCTGCTCCTCACGCTCCCACTCACAACAAGCGAGCTCTCACTCAGCCTCTCAGCTGAAATCAGGAGCGCCACAAGCGGCAATGGTAAGTAAACATTACTCAAACGCTCAAAAACTATTTCGTACGATGGGAGAGACAAGAACAATGGGGCATCAACTTACAACCTTTCATTACACAATTGATGAAAACACTGATTTATGTTCATGTTAAGCTTCTTATAGTTTGATTGAGCCTCAGTTGGATTATTTTTCATGATGCCTCCCTGAAGACACACTTGCAGTACTGTTTCTGGGCACCCACCCACCTTCACCCCCCCTACCCCCACCGCACCACCCACCACCACCCACCCCCACAACTACCCCCACACCCCTACCCCACCCCCCCACCTTCACCCCCCTCACCCCCTACACCCACACCCCCACACCCCCTACCCCGACACCCCCACTCCACCCCCACACCCCCTACCCCCACACCTCACACCCCACACCCCCACCCCCCCCACCTTCACCCCCCCTACCCCCACACCCCCACACCCCACCCCCCACCTTTACCCCCTACCCCCACACCCCCACTCCACCCCCCACCACTACCCCCACCCCAACTCCCACCCCCCACACCCCCACCCCACCCCATCCCCCACACCCCCACCCACCCCCAAACCCCCCACCACCACCCCCCCTCCCCAAACCCCCTGGCTCCATTAGCCCAATTCAGATAGACACAATCTGGTCACAGAGAATACCTTTGAATCAGGGGGAGGCCATTCAGCCCCTCAAACCTATTCTCCCATTCAGTCAGATCATGGCTGACCCGTATCTTAACTCCACCTGCCCTGTAAGCATTAATACCTCCGCCCAACAAAAATCTATTGATCACAGTTTTGAAATGTTCCATTGACCCTCAGCCTGGACAGCGTTTTGGGGGAGAGAGTTCCAGATTCTCACTCCCCCTTGTGTGAAGCAAGTGCTCCCTGACATCACCCCTCAACGGCCTGGTTCGAATTTTGTGGTTATCCTCCCTTGTTCTGAACTCTCCCAACATAATAAACAGATTCACTCTTAACTCCCTGATCAAATCCTTTAATCATCTCAAACACAATTAGACCACCCCTTAATTTTCGATGATCATGATCATTTATCTGGGTTTTAGAGCAGCGACATAGCTTGTGCTGGTGAATCCTCACACTTTTTTCAGCAATGGAGCATGAGGAGTAACCAAAAAGAGTACCCCACCCACAGATTCTCTACTCTAACACACAGCAGTTGGGGGGAAAGAAAGTGACATGAGGGAGTAGAAAAAAGCAAATGCTGTGAGCAAAAGCGAGGTGTAACAAGGTGTCAGATGTCAAAATAGGGTCAGAGGAAGGATGGACAAGATAAACAGTGGAGAAAGCCAAGGAGAGCGAGAGAGAAATTGAGACAGGCAGGAGTAACGAGAGAAATTCAGATGCAAGAGAGAAGTAAAAAGGGACAACCAGATAACCTGAGAAGCCATCAGCAAGAGAGAGGGCGAGTTAACCATTACTGCTGATTAAACATCCTTCCCTTTAATCCCTTTCACCGACTACCTGGGGAATATGTATCTCTGCCGAGCACAAAGGGTCACGAAATATCGCTGCCCCGTTACAGAAGGTGCGAAGGATTTCAGATTTTGGAATGACATTTCCGCTCCACACAAATCAACCCTTAAAACAGGCGCCAGCAGCTGGGAACAGGACCCTGGTTAAAAACAGGACTTCGCCAAGAACAGCTGAGAAAAATGAAGTCAATAGATGCGTTTTATTTCCAAAAAAAAATCTGGGAACACGTTTTGAAAATTCCTGCATTTAAATGCTGCTCATTCCAAAAAGATACGATTAAAAATTACGAGTTTGGCGTGCGATCCAAGAACAAATTTGACACATGGAACATAAAATGGAAAGATGTTTTATGCTGATGAGGAATTGGTAATAAATAGTGAAGCTATGATGAGAAGCGGTTGATAGATTGATTGAAAAAAAAAACATATTTTGCAGCAATCTTTAAATTGCTACCTAGCTTCTGGTTCACATTTTATGGAGTGGCAGAGGGAAGGGAAAGGTTACTTTTCCGAAGTTACAGTAAGAAACGTGCGCTTATCTCACCTGGAGCTGCTGGACAGGACACGGCTTCACAGATGGTGCGCTTTGGAGTTCTGAGTGTCGCTGGCTCAAACGTGTCGGATCCCGCACTGTGTGTGCAGGAGAGCTTCGTCCTCGACACAGCCACAATCTTTAAAAGCACCCTTCCCTTCCCTTCCCTACCCCTCCCCTCCCCTTTCCCAGTGTCTGATTTCAACACCCACTTCCAGCCGGGGAGAGTTCCTGCCGTTACTTCCAGCACATCACCTGTGAGTCTCCATTCCACCGTCTCACCCAGTCCGCCTCTCCCCCAAACCCCTCAAATATGCAGGCATCCGCAAAACGCCCGAGTGAGTGGACATCCAAGTCCAGCGTTACATGTATCTGTATATTATTTTTTTGGCCCGTTCAATTCCCACGTTGTGCTGCTGTGGCTTTTAAACGCGCACAGTCTAATGCTTTGAAGGCTCCTCACTGTGTGCCGCAGAATGCAGCAGAACATCCATCACATTGACAGGGACGACACCGGCCATTCAGCCCCTCTGGTCTATGTTGTTCTTGCCCCACACGAAGCCTCCTCCTGCCCCTCTTCATCTGATTCCACCAGGACTTGTCTGCTATCCCATTCTCCCTCGTGTGTTTACCCACCGTCGCGTTCAATGCATATACTGCAAGTGTAATTAAGATTAAGTAACGCATTTAATATAATGTAATTAATGCATTTAATAAGTTTGGAAACACACTATAAAGCATTTTGAGAAATCCAGCATTAAATGCTGCTCATTCGAAAAATATGTGATTAAAAATTACAAGTTTGGCGTGTGGTTGTAAATAAATTTGGCATATATAATATTTACAAATGGAAACATGCTTTATGCTGATGAGACATTTGCAATAAATGCTGAAGTTATGATTAGAAATGCTTAATATATCAATAAAACAGATTTTGCAGCAGTCTTAAATTGTTACCCAGCTTTTGATTCAAATTTTTGAAAATGTTTAGAATAGAAGAGGAAATTAATAAAATTAAAACTTCTAACTATTATGATTATATAATAATCTAAACTGTATCATTATGTAATGATTTAAACTTTATAATTATCACAGAATTACAGAATCACACAGTGCAGAAGAGGCCCTTCGGCCCATCGAGTCTGCACCGACACGTGAGAAACACCTGACCTACCTACCTAATCCCACTTACCAGCACTTGGCCCATAGCCTTGAATGTGATGATGTGCCAAGTGCTCATCCAGGTACTTTTTAAAGGATGTGAGGCAACCCGCCTCCACCACCCTCCCAGGCAGCGCATTCCAGACCCTCATCACCCTCTGGGTAAAAAAGATTTTCCTCACATCCCCCCTAAACCTCCTGCCCCTCACCTTGAACTTATGCCCCCTCATGACTGACCCTTCAACTAAAGGGAACAGCTGCTCCCTATCCACCCTGTCCATGCCCCTTATAATCTTGTATACTTTATAACACTACAGAGTAGAGAAACAGTGCTGCACAGAGCATGAAGGAATAAGGCAGCGTCGGACTGGTCAGGCAACCAATCTATTTTCTGCTTCACAAAAGAATGACTTGCATTTATATAGCACCATTCACGACCACTGGGCGTCTCAAAAGGCTTTGCAGCCAATTTAATAGATTTGAAGCGTGCTCGCGATTGTAATATAGGAGACACAGCAGCCCAATTGCGCACAGTAAGCTCCCACAGCAATGTGACAATGACCAGCTAACCTGCTTTGGCGAAGTTGACTTGAGGGATCAACATTGGAGGCGATCTCGTGCCGGGCGGGCCTTAATTGGGGAGCAGCAGCCATAAGGTTGGACGGGCAGTGAAAAACTTAGTTCAATTATCTTTTTAACAGCCTCCACAGGCATTTTAATTATCACCAGGCGCGCTGCTGGCTCTGGCGCGTGCATGTTGAGTGGAATATCGAGCGACTGCGGGTTGACATTGATACACTCGCCCGATGTCAACGGGCGTCATTTCACACTGGAGCAGGTCGGGCACGAGCACCCCCAGCCCAGCTATAAATTTTGCCCAGAGGAACATTGGAGTGAGGAGCAGGAGTCGGCCATTTGGCTCTTCGAGGCTGCTCCACCATACGATAAGATCACGGCTGCTCCCCATCTAAAGAGGGAGACCTCGTCTTCTTAAGAAGTATCCCTCCATTCTATTCTTCCCCATAAGTGGAAACGTTCTCCCGGTATCCACCCTGTCGAGTCCCCGCAGGATCTTACGGGCAGAACGTTTCAGTCGGTGTGCTGGGGCGGGCCTGACACACTAAAATGAAGGCCGGTGACATCAAGCGTGCATCCCGACATCATCGCGCTGGGTAACGATGCTTCTTTCAGTGAGCGCACACCCGCCGCTATTTAAACAGCCTATCAAAGCCTTAATTGGCCCGCCTGTGTAAAAATGGCGGCGCAATCGGCTCTGCGGCCACACCTGCCCCCTACTGCAGACCCCGCCTACCGCCTGAAAAATTCAGGCCTATATATTTCATTCTTCTAAACTAGGCCCAACCTGCTCTACCACTCCTCATAAGATAAGACCCGCGTTCCAGGAATGAGTCCAGTGAACCTGCTCTGAACTGCTTCTAACACAGTCATATATTTTTTTCAAATAAGGAGACCAAAACTGTACACACTACCCCAGATGTGGTCTCACCAAGGCCCTGCAGAGCAGCACTAAAACTTCCCCACTTGCACGTTCCACCTCCCTTGCCATAAATGCCAACATTCCATTTGCCGTTCGAATCACTGGGGATGATTCTCCTGCTCTTCTTCGAAATAGCGCCATGTGATCACAGAGCGAAAAAAAAGAAAATCCCGAGGATGCCGCAAACCTGATCGGAAAACGCCGGAAATACTCAGCAGACCAGGTGGCATCTGCGGAGAGTGAAGCTAAGTTAACATTTGAAGCTGACGACTTTTCTTCAGAACTGAGGAACGTTTGTAATGTGATAGGTTGACTGCTCCATTTTCTGTTTTTAGGTAGCCCTTTCTCACTGCTGCTGAGCGATGGGCTGCACAGAATCCTGGGTTCCTGGTGTGGGGCGTGGTGACTGTCCACTCGCACCACACCGGCCCTGTCAGACAGCCTGAAAACTTGCCTTAATTTCACTCGCGTGCAACCGCAAAAATCGAGGTGTCTAAAACTGATCGGTATTTTCACAGGAAGAGCGTTGTGGTTTAGGGGGAATGGGCAGGGCGTTGGGGTAAGAAACATGGCCAGCTGTCACACATCACAGAAAGGTAGAGCATGCACCAGGCCTGAGGCCTACTGCAGTTCCTGTTAACAAGGTGCAATTGGGATGTGGGTGTGAAGGGACAAGGGGCCCTGGGTAAAAAGTAAATCTCTTCTTTTATTATTCATATCATGGCCTCACCCATTTCAGTCTCTGTAAGCTCCTCCAGCCCTGAATCCCTCAGAGAACTCTGCATTTCTCCAATTCTGACCTCTTGGACATCCCCAAATTTGAGCGCCACAGCATTGGCTGCCAAACCTTCAGCCATTCAGATGCTTAAGCTTTGGAGTTTCCTCCCTAAACCTCTCCCCACCACTGCCTTTCAATAAGATGCTCCTTTTAATACCTACCTCTTTGACCAAGCTTTAAGACACCTATCCCTATGTCTCCTTTGACTTAATGTCCAATAACATTTATCTTATAACTCTCCGGTGAAGTGTCTTGATATGTTTTAGAATGGGAAAGGTTCCGTATAAATGCAGGTTGTTGTGACTCAAGCAAGTGGCTCCATCAAAAACAATTTCCTGCATTTATATAGCACCTCTAATGCAGTAAAACATCCCAAGATGCTTCATAGTTAGGTTCTCAGACAAAATTTGACACTGAGCCACATAAGGAGATATTAGTATTTTTTACTCGTTCATGGGATGTGGGTGTTGCTGGCTAGGCCAGCATTTATTTCTCTAATTGCCCCTTGAGAAGGTAGTGGTGAAGCCGTCTTCTTGACCCGCTGTAGGTACATCCATAGTGCTGTTAGGGAGGGAGTTCCAGGATTTTGACCCAGCAACAGTGAAGGAACGGCGATATATTTCCAAGTCAAGATCTGTGTGACACTTGGAGGGGAACTTCCAGGTGGTGGTGTTCCCATGCATCTGCTCTTGTCCTTCTAGGTGGTAGAGGTCATGGGTTTGGAAGGTGCTGTCTAAGGAGCCTTGGTGAGTTGCTGTCGTGGATCTTACAGATGGTACACACTGCTGCCATTGTGCGTTGGTGGTGGAGGGAGTGAATGTCGAAGGTGGTGGATGGGGTGCCAATCAAGAGGGCTTCTGTCCTGGATGGTGTTGAGCTTCTTGAGTAGTGTTGGAGCTGCACTCATCTAGGCAAGTGGAGGGTATTCCATCACACTCCTGACTTGTGCCTTGTAGATGGTGGACAGGCTTTGGGGAGTCAGCAGGTGAGTTAATCTGTGCAGAATTCCCAGCCTCTTACCTACTTTTGTAGCCACAGTATTTATATGGCTAGTCCAGTTCAGTTTCTGGTCAATGGTAACCCCCAGGATGTTGACAGTGGGGGATTCAATTATGGTAATACCATTGAACGTCAAGGGGCGATGGTTGGATTCTCTCTTGGAGGTGGTCATTGCCTGGCACTTGTGTGGCATGAAAGTTACTTGCTACTTATCAGGCCAAGCCTGGATATTGTCCAGGTCTTGCTGCATTTGGACATGAACTGCTTCAGTATCTGAGGAGTTGTGAATGGTGCTGAACATTGTGCAATCATCGGTGAACATCCCCATTTCTGACCGTATGATGGTTGTTTTTAAGGAGCATCTGAAAGGAGAAGAGAAAGGGAGAGGGCCAGAGGAGTTCAGGGGGTGTGGAATTCTAGAGCTTTGCAGCTGAAGGCACGGCCACCAAAGGTGAACTGATTAAAATTGAGATTCAGATTGGAGGAGAGCAAAGTTCCAATCTTATTACTTCACAACCAGAAGCATGTTCAGAGTGGGTAAGTGGAAGGGGAAAGGAACTGAGACTCATACAGGCCTGGGACTCTATCTATCCAAGCTGTAGACAACTGGCAGTGGAAGAAAACCAGGAATTGGAGAGTGAGATATGAAAAGCAAATCTATTTCAGGCAGGCACGAGGCAGCCCTGATATATTTCAATGCCCCACAATGTTACAGAGAATGGGCATACGCCCAATGCAACACTCCATGACATACTGTTCCCACATTCCTGAAACATGTGCCTGTTTAATATCCCATTCCTTAAGGAAAACTCTAACAGATCCCCAAATGGAGCCATTGGGGTAATTCCAGTTAGTTTGGTTAGGGTTTCATTTGATTGATCTTTGACCAATATCAAAGCACTGAGCAGGTGTAAAGGTAGCAGGTAATAATGGGGCATAAAAACAGAAAACACTGGAAAAACTCAACATCCGGGGAGAAAGAAACAAAGGTGATATTTTAGGTATTTGATCTTTTATCGAACTGGCAAAAGTTAGAGATGTAACAGGTTTTGGCAGCACTCTTTAAATGAAGCTCAATGGAAGCTTCTGGAACAGCACCCTACCTTTCCGTTAGGCACTTACAGTCTTCTGCACTCAACCCTAAGTTCAATAATTTGAGATCATAATCACTGCTCCTAATTTTTCAGACAGCACTGGTTGGGAATGACTCTGCTGTTGCCATTTACACCTACCCCTGACAAAACTTTTGTTTCTTCACTTGTCCCTTTACCATCCCCTTTTGTCTTGCGCCATCAGCCCTTTTGACACTTAATCACTCCTCTCTTCCATTCTACCGATCACTCTTCTCTTCCATTCTACCGCAGATCTTCCATTTTCTTCTTTTCTACCCTATGGCAGTAACCTCCCCGCCCCCCCTCCCCCCCACTACCAATATTCCCTGCAGCCCAAAAGGAAAAACCAGTTTGGACCAGTACTCTCATTTCCCAGTTTTACTGGTGTTCCATTTTAAGGTATGTAAGACCAATTCGGACCAGTACTCTTACTTCCCAGTTTTACTGGTATTCCATCTTAAGGTGTACAAGACCAATTCAGGCCAGTAGTCTTACTCCCCAGTTTTACTGGTATTCCATTTTAAGGTATACAAGACCAATTCGGACCAGTACTCTTCCCAGTTTTACTGGTATTCCAATTTAATGTCTACAAGACCAATTCGAACCAGTAGTCTTACTCCCCAGTTTTACTGGTATTCCATTTTAAGGTATACAAGACCAATTCGGACCAGTACTCTTCCCAGTTTTACTGGTATTCCATTTTAATGTCTACAAGACCAATTCGAACCAGTACTCTTACTTCCCAGTTTTACTGGTATTCCATTTTAATGTCTACAAGACCAATTCGAACCAGTACTCTTACTTCCCAGTTTTACTGGTGTTCCATTTTAACGTATACAAGACCAGTTTGGACCAGTATTCTTACTTCCCAGTTTTTCCTGTATTTTTTTTCCTTCTGGGTGTCTCTGTACTTGCTTAAAACCTGTTACAAACTCTAACTTTTGGCAGCTCTAATGAAACAGCATTGAACTGAAATGTTTAATCTGTTCCTCTCCCAACAGGTACTGCCAGATCTCTTCACGTATTTCCGGCATTTTATGAGTTCACTCTCAAGGAATAGGCAATAAAAGTGCTAGCCCGGCCACTGAGGCCTGCATCCCGTGAGAGAATTTACAAAAAGCCTTTCGGCATCCACACTCTGTTGCCTTTTTGAGAAAAAAAAACGTAATAGTCAGGAGCTTTATACAAAGTTATACAGATGAGTGCAGAGCTTAGACTGAAAAACCCGAGTTATATCGAGGCTGTGAGTTCCATTCTGCTGCCTTGCCCAAATTTCCACTGTCTGTCTGATGAGTTTTTAATATCCGGAGAGTCGGTAGACGTTGGGAGAGTTCAGTGGGAGCAATGAATCCTTTAAATCTGACTCCATTCTGCATTGGCATTCCAATTCATGTTGTACCTCCATCCAGGCAATGACAGACAAGCCTCCTCTGTGTGATCTCTCACCACTCGGGACTCGCGTTGCAATGACCTGAAAATGCAAGAGCAACTGGAAGTTTAGAGAGTGTCCAAGACCCCGGTTGCCCTCTCAGGTGGACGTAAAAGATCCCGTGGCAACTTTTCAACAAAGGGCAGAGGAGTTGTCCCCAGGGTCCTAATCAGTATTTAGCACTCAGCCAAATCACTCAAAAAGCAGACTATCCGATCATAATCATAACTGTTGCTTGTGGGAGCTTGCTGTGCGCAAATTAGCTGCCCCATGTCCAACAAGCCAACTGCCGACATTTCAAAAGAACCTCATTGGCTGCAAAGCACTTCGGGACGTCCTGACTGAGGTCGTGAAAGGCACTATATAAATGCAAGTCTTTACTTTTCACTGAATCAACTCCTGAGCTTCTGAGTCAAATAAAAGCTGCTGTTATGCAAAGGTAAAAACTAATGCTGGCATTGTAACTGTGATGGACGGTGTGTGCACAGGGGCCTAGCTGACTGTGTTTGGATCAGAGCAGAGTTTGTGTTGTTAAGAAACCTGCAATCTAACATGAAACACTAAAGAATGAAGCAACAACTGTAAATTGACTAAGCAAGAACTGTAGCCATCAAAACAAACACAGCATGAGTGAAGCGGTTAAGGCTCAAGCAGTAACAACAACTACTTGCATTTGTGTAGCGCTCTAACAGAATAAAACATCCCAAGGTGCTGCTCAGGAGCATTATAAAACAAAAGGTGACACCAAGCCACATAAGGCACTTGATCACAGAGGTAGCTTGTTTAGACGTGTCTCAAAGGAGGGAATGGAGGTAGTAGAGGTGGAGAAGTGTATGGAGGGAATTCCAGAGCTTGGGCCCAGGCAACTGAAAGCATAGCCGACAATGACGAAGTGATCAAATTCGGGGATGCTCAAGAGGCCAGAATTAGAGGGGCACAGATATCTCAGACAGTTGTGGAGCTGGAGGAAATTAGAGATTTCTCAGGGTTTGGGATACAAAAAGAGTCATTTTCCCTTTAAAGAGAAACTGCTGACAGCTGTCTGGATAGTTGGTTGTAATATTTTAACATAAACTGACCGCTTT